>NC_138751.1:8253116-8364595 GCF_965113315.1 Podarcis vaucheri | reverse complement strand
CCAATTCCTTCCTCTTCTTTTGTTGACCAGGGAGACACCATTCATTGCATACGGAAAGGGATTTGTCTATCCATTAAAAGGAAAAGTTTGTGGAAAGAGTAAATATTATTTTTAAAAACCAAAATAAAACCACAACTGATTTTCCAACGTTTATTTATTCCTTGCATTTATTACCCCCCCCCCCCGTTCTGCAAGGAGTTCATGTGGTTATTTCCGTCTTCATTTAATCTCAACAACAGACAACCCTGTGAAGTAGGCTGGGCTGAGAAGCAATGTATAAAAACATATTCAAAGGTAGGTTCTCTCCTTCCTTTAGCCAAGAAACCTTCGCCAAACTATCCAGTTCCATGCTTCCTTTCTCCCAGACTGTCCATCCACTTACTGGCTTCATCCCAGAGTATTTGCCTCATGATATGTTGGCATAAGAAGAGTAGGAATCTATCTATCTGACCATGTCATATCCTGATAAGAACTCTGACCCAGCTGATTTACTTTCTGCTGGGTCAGATGAGTAGGAGAATGGTGAATGGATCTGTGTCCACCTAGCCAGACACTTACCATTGGTCCCTCAACCCACATAAAGGTTTCTTCTTTCTTATCCTACTTGTTGGAGATGGAAGAGATTAGACCTAAGAAACTTCTCAATGCAATCCATTGTGTTGCAACTAACCTAGGGGCCCTTTCCAACAAAAAATGAGATCATTGACTGGTGGGTGATTTTATCAGTTTCCCACAAAGTCATGTTTTTATAACGGTTTATACTTAATCCTATTCAGGTCTCACTTCTACAGAAACCTGTGGAAGTTTTGTCAGTTCAATGCTTCATCTATATTTGAATGTGCTTGGTAGCCACATTCAAATTATAACCCTATCCAATAGGGCATGACCCATCTGAAGAACATAGGGACCCCCCAAAGAATCTGGCAGAATCCATACCTGATTAAAACTTGCATGCCACACAATTAGATCTTCATTAAGGATGAATGCTTTCTCTTCAGAGGCCTCAAGATCCACCCTTCCAATTTTCACCCGAAAGACAGACTTGTTTGGGATGTGACCATGTTCACAATGTCAAATCCATTCCCTGCTTTCCTTTTGTCATGAAGAAGATTGAGTCCCCAGCACAGTTGTTAAAAGAGACAGCTTGAATAAATGGATGGAGCTATTGGAAAGACAAAAGACACGAAGACGTAGCAACATAGTGGAAATTAAACGGAAGAACCATGTATGCTGTGATATAAATGCTGAGGGTGGATCTGGTAGTTTGTTGGTGGTTTGTGCCTCAAAGCAAACTGATTTCTGCTCAGAATAAACCAAGCTAGCACAAGAATCTTGTACAGTCAAACCTTGGTTCCCCAATTGCCCAACAAATCGGCTCCGCTTGAGTGCAGGAAGGTCCTGCAGCCAATTGGAAGCTGCACCTTGGTTTTGAATGGTTTTGGGAGTTGAACAGACTCCAGGAATGGATTACGTTCAAGAACCAAGGTACCACTGTAGTCATTTGGGAACATGAAGCATTGTGGAGCAAAATATAGAAATGAATCCACAATTGGCACTCATTTTTTATATATTACTTTTAACAAAGATAATTTGCTAAATAACACATATAACAAATATATACTATGCTATTTTAAGAGAGTTTCATACAAAAAGCATCAAATTTGGAAAGGGAAGCTAATTTGATACAATATATGGAGAGAGAAAATATAAAAACAGAATTAGAATATGAATGTTCTGTTCATTCTAAACATCCAGGAGGAATATGTGAACCCAGAAAAATCCTCCAGGGAATAAAATGTACCATACCATTTCAGCAACTATTTGTGAGTGTGAATCTTTTAACAGTATCACCTACTCATCAGCTAACTGACCTAAGAGAATTTCTTTTCAAGGTATTACCTGCCAAGGCTGCAGACTTTGAAGTTCATATCTTTTGCTGCCAATCTCTGCTCTGCGCTTGGATCTAAGTGAGTAAATAGCATGCAAGGCATGAGCCACAGCAAAGACAGCATTGTAGATACTGTAGCTGTGGCCAGTCATACCCATTTCAAACTGAGGCCAAGGAAGGGTCTCCAACCTCTCCTCTCCAGTACATGTTTCATGCACCTCCATTGACACTCCAGGTTTTGGAAAGATGCAGTCAAATGCTTGCTCCCAAAAGTTCTTGACAAAGCCATTTCCCTGGTCCCAGTAAGGTTTCCTGCTCTGAAGAAATTCCTTGAATCCTGGGATATCTTCCGAATGTATTGTGAAAGAAATGGCACCTTGGAAAGGCTGAAGATCCCAGTTCCTTTGCAAGCTTGATAACGTTAAATCAATTTGGGTCGTCATGATCCACACCTTCCCAGGATCTCGTGCGAATAAAAGAAATCTCACCCACATAATTGTTAAAACATCTCCGTAGAGAATAAATGTATTGGCTTTAACATCTGTACAGCTTGCATAAAAGCTTTTCAGCATAGCATACAGGTCACCCCATTTATCAAAACGAGGAAGTTGTGGAACTCTTTGTGTGAATGCTGAGCAAATTCTGTTTTGAGAAAGCAAAGGCTCAAGGGTCTGTAAAAAATATTCTCCACGGTCATTATTCACAGCAAAAAGCCCAATCCACGTCCATCCAAAATGCTTAAGCAGGAGGATAATCCCTTATACTGATGGGTTTCATTGGGGACCATATGGTAAAAGGAAGTGACCTTATTACTAGCGCTTTTCTCTGGGGGAAACGAGCCATATGTGAACTGAAAGGAAATTTAGAGTTATTATATAGATAAGTTTCAAAATATGAAGCCATTGGGTAAAGTCATTACGATATTTGGATGAAAGTGTCACCAATGTTGTCAGGATTAAGTATCAGAAATTTAAATGTGTGCTTTCCCTCAAAATACATATAGAAAATTTATATACTTTATCACATGCTACTATGTAGATGAATAAGGGACGCGGGTGGCGCTGTGGGTTAAACCACAGAGCCTAGGACTTGCCAATCAGAAGGTCGGCGGTTCAAATCCCTGCAACGGGGTGAGCTCCTGTTGCTCGGTCCCTGCTCCTGCCAACCTAGCAGTTCAAAAGCATATCAAACTGCAAGTAGATAAATAGGTACTGCTCCGGCGGGAAGGTAAACGGCATTTCCGTGTGCTGCTCTGGTAAGCCAGAAGCAGCTTAGTCATGCTGGCCACATGACCCGGAAGCTGTACACCGGCTCCCTCGGCCAATAAAGCGAGATGAGTGCCGCAACACCAGAGTCGGTCACGACTGGACCTAATGGTCCCTTTACCTTTACCTATGTAGATGAATATTTTAATATGGTTAAACTACATCACAGCAGCATCACAACATTCAGAGAAGTGCAAAATGCAGTGGATATCTAAGTTCCGATCAGCACATTAGCTTTGAAAGGTGTTATCCAGGCCATATTTTTTCTGTTATTTACAGTGACAGAATTCCTCAAGCTTTCCTTTGTATAGCACATTTGTGCATTGATTTGCTTTAAAGTATCTAGGAGGTTACCAGAACAAAAAATAATCAAGGCTATCTTTAGCTGGTGCTAAAGAGTTCTCAGTGTTACTCATGACACTTATGCCGAGCTTGTGCTGACAGAAACTGAAAACACAACACAGTGTATCTGATGTTTCAGAGATAATTCATCTGGAGAAAGAACAAGCTAAGCCCCTGTTTACAAATTTGGAAACCATCCACCAACATGACCAATAATATTGTTAGGTTTGAGCCACAATCATAACCTCTTGCTAAAGCTCAAAATAACATCCAGAATATCAAGAAAAGGGTGTAATTTGTGAAAATGTCCCTATTCGTAGATCCTACCTGAGGAATCTTGTAAAGAATTACAACATCACTCATATGAGAAGAAGTATCTGAGCCAAGCCCCCCAATGATGGCTATGAGGTTTTTCTGGGAATCACATTTGTAGTTGGGGACAAAACTACAGGATTTGAAGAGCAGGTCCAGAGTGGCCCGATAAGTCATCCTTGCATCATAATAGCTGTCATAGATATGAAATCCAAGAGTGGCATTGGGCAAGATTTGGGGATTCTCGTTTATCTCTTTCACAGCAAACGCCAAAGCAAGGACATGCTGGTAGAATTTTGTCGCCAGACTGCAGGATGAAGTGAATTAATTTACAGTTTCAAACGAGAATACTGTGATGCATGAAACTGACAATGGTTATTTCTTTCCCTGATTTAGTTTACTGGGAAATCTTGTGGTTTATAATCAATATTTCTGGCTAATAGACACTATACTTGTCATTACAGATATATATTATGCATTTTATGTATGCTATGAGGGCATTTGGGATCTGTATAGTGCTTCAACACCACTACAGCCACACTTGCATAACTTTTTCAACTCACTTTGGGGGGACAAAATACACAAATACCTGATAAAGTTGACACTACTACAGGTACTACAAAATACCTGTTCCACATTTGTAAGAACTCAGCCATTTAGTGTGGCTGCACCTTCACTTCAGAACTTGCTGCCTATTGAGATCAAGCAAGCACCTTTATTTTACCTTTTCCAAGGCCGGCTAAAAGCATTCTTATTTAGGCATGCCTACTCAGATGCTTAGAAAACTGAGGTAATTTTTTTCTGTTTTAGTTTTTTACCTCTTGTTTGTTTTAAAGAAGTATTATGAATTTTTTTCTGGGTGTTATTGTCTTATCTTTGAGGTTTTCTGCCATCAAGTCGTGTATAAATTTTATTGAATAAATAATAAAGTGTGCTTTGGCCCATGGAACTTTATACCACACTAATTTCTTATACATGGATACTCAAGCTGAAATCATAGCCCAATTTACCTGAGTGTAACCTCCTGAAATTGAATAGGACTTACTTCTCATTAGACATGGTTAGAAATGTACTGTTGGATTGTAATTCTACATTAATCTATCAGCAAGCAAGACTCATTCAACTTTCTGAATAGATATGTACTGTGTTGGTATTAATTTCTAATGGTGACAGTGAGAAAAGTTAATTCTGATTTTGAAATGCTAAACTGTTGCCTTATAAGCCTCTTAAGATTTCAGTTATAAGTGGAGCTTGAGACTAGGGTTCTGGAAGAGAGAAATTGCACTTAAAGAGATTGTTATAAATGTTGCATGGTTTGTGGAAAAGGAGAGTTGGATTCAACATGAATAAAATGTTTCTGAATACACATAATTTTACTGAGCTGTTGCATGCTTAGTGCAATGCAAAAGACTCAAAGGAGGAGGAGGAATTCCCTACAGAGGACCAATATCTTTTCTGTCAATTGTGCATTAAAAAAAAGCCCAGAAGATGGAGAGGGAGAAAGGGTCCTTACATCGGAAACTCAAACACATTCTGCGATGGGTTTTCCTTGAAGAAAGCTTCAAAGAAAATGTAAAAAATATGACCAACAATGCCACCAATCAGAAGGTGACCTGGCTGGTACCACTCCTGTGGAACAGCGATGGGATCATTTATAGGGCACTTCATGGTATCTACTTTGTGCACAACAGGAATAAAAAGAAATAACAACACCAATAACCACAACATCTGGCCAATCTGTTTCTGTAAATGTAGACTGTTTTGTGTCCAACCACATCAGAATGCAGACTTGAAATGTACCGGTCCTACTTTTCCATAGAAGGATTAGAAATTCAGGCATTTAGTAATTGTGATGGCCCACCCTCTGATTCGGACAAAGTACATGAAAACAACTTGGAATTTCAGAAATGAAACTGACAGATCCCTGCCTGCCTCTTGCCTCTATTCCCAGCTCTCCGTGGCACAGGAGCTTTAAACCATTTTTGGATTTTATTCTCATCTGTTCTCTTGTGCCTTCTGGAAAGCATGTGCAGCTTTTATTATGGGAACAAATTATAGATATTTGGATCATTGGAGGGAGAGATAATTACTTCTTCAGAGTTTTGGCCCTGAGTAGCACCTTTGGTAATGAACAGTTCTTTTCTCTGTCCCATTCCCAGATCTGACCATGAGTCTCCTCTGCTCCTCAGTGCCAGATGGTTTAGAGTTTTCCATTGTGAACAGCAGACGAGTGGAACAAGAGTTAAGTCATTGTCTTTGGACACACGAAACATCCCAGCTAAAAACTAATAATCAAAGCTATTATCAAACTCAAGTATTATCAAGGGAATTCATGCCTACAATTTCTCTGTGCACCACATTTTCAGCTAAAGAAAACAACAGGTGTGAAATAAGGAAAAGGAGCAGTGATTCTTGATTTAATCTTAGTGCCAAGAATCTGGTGTGAAATGGAGTATCTACTGTATTATTTATTTTGTTTCTAGCTTGCTCCTTTTATTTACTTAGCCATGCTGAAAAATCTTTGGTATAGATGCCATATAAATAATTCAAATAAATTACCATGAGGGTATCAATTTGATGTGTGTGGGAAATTGCCTGGAAATACGCATAAATTCATCATATTTAATTTCAAAATAAGGGAATAATGTGTCGCCCCCCCTTGCCTTCTCCACTACTCCTGCGGCATTCTGACCTAGAGTTCAGCAGCATCACTGTAGCAAGGAGGGCAATGCTGCAATGGCAGCCAACCAGATATGCCACCACTTTGGCTCATAGTTCAAGGGGCAAAAGAATAAAAGAAAATGCATAGGGGTAACCCTGTATTGAACCACTAGGCAACACCCACCCACACCCCAATGAATCAATAACATGGCTGTAGATCAAGAAGTGACAGAGGTCTGTTCAACCTGGCCTGTCTCCATGCCAAGACAAAACTGTGGTGGGTTCTCATCTCAGCTCTACAGGCCGAGGAGCCGGCGTTTTTCCACAGACAGCTTCCGGGTCATGTGCCCATCATCACTAAGCCGCTTCTGGCGAACCAGAGCAGCACACGGAAATGCTGTTTACCTTACCACCGGAGTGGTACCAATCGGCAAATTAATTGCTGCGAGAGCTGCATGGAAAAAAACAAGAAAGACACAATTTGGAAAGAAAACTGTGTTCTGTTTTGTGT
Source organism: Podarcis vaucheri (assembly GCF_965113315.1). Taxonomy (NCBI): domain Eukaryota; kingdom Metazoa; phylum Chordata; class Lepidosauria; order Squamata; family Lacertidae; genus Podarcis; species Podarcis vaucheri. The sequence continues at coordinate 8,357,616 of NC_138751.1, read as the reverse complement.
AATGTTTCAGGAAGCATGATTTTTTTTAAAAAAATATTAAAATGCAAATTTAATTGAATTTGCTGCCCATCACTAGTTGCTTCAAATGAATTTAGGGCACCAAATGAAACTAAGCAGGGACTCTCAACATTAAATATATATAATGTTACAGTAGGCTCTTGCATCCTAAGCCACTTGAGCTTTACACATACAGGATACAATGGGATACACAGTAAAATCCTTCAATTCTTTCTCCTTATGAGTTGCTCCTTGCTATTCATCTGAGGCCTCAGCATTATAATGTAGCATTTAGGGGCAAAGATGCAGCCCAATAAGCCAGCACTGGAGGACAGGATGGAGAAGATCTCCACCACTACCATATACTTCCCTTTGGTGCTCAGATAGGTTGGAACAAAGGACAACCAAACACTGCAAAAGAGCAACATGCTGAATGTAATGAACTTGGCTTCATTAAAAGTATCTGGTAAATTGCGGGCTAAGAATGCCACAATGAAGCTGGCAATAGCCAAGAGTCCCAAATAGCCCAGGACACAGTAAAACATTGCAACGGAGCCTTCATTACATTGCACAATGATTTCCTCTGCTACAGACTTCATATCTAAATCAGGGAATGAGGGAGCAGTGGTCAGCCATACAGTACAAACACTTCCTTGGATAACAGTGCAGGAGAGGACAATGGAGTTGCTCAGTTTTTTCCCCACCCACTTCCTCATCTTGGACCCTGGTTTGGTAGCCATGAAAGCTACAACCACTGTGATGGTTTTCGCCAACACACAAGAAACAGCCATTGAGAAGACGATGCCAAAAGTTGGTTGTCGGAGGAGGCAGGTCACTGTGTTAGGTCTTCCAAGAAACAGCAATGTAGAGAGGAAGCAGAGCAGGAGGGAGATGAGCAGCATGTACGTGAGGTCCCGGTTGTTGGCTTTGACTATGGGCGTATCTCTGTGCTTAATAAAAGTTCCCAACACCCAGGCTGAGATCAGGGAAAAGAAAACAGCAATCATGGCTAAACTAATCCCTAAAAGCTCTTGGTAAGATAGAAAGGTTATTGTCTTAGGTATGCATTCACTTCTGTCTTTGCTTGCATGCTCTTCCTCTGGGCAACTGAAACAGTCATCAATATCTGAAAGAAACATGGAAATATATAGAACTGGATGATCAAATTGTTGTTAAATCCAAATGAGCTGATGGTCATATAACAATGCCACTTAACATCTATTCAATTCTTCTTTTGCTTCTAGTTGCTTAGTATATCTTGGGTACCGTATTTTTCGCTCTATAAGACGCAACCAACCATAAGACACACCTAGTTTTTAGAGGAGGAAAACAAGAAAAAATATATATTCTGAATCAAATGTTGTTAAAGAGGCTATTTCTGAAGCCAGAACAGCAAGAGGGATTACAGCAGGAGCAACATTTCCGCTGCTTCGTGCGGCTATCCCTGATCATGGGCTGCGCAGCCTGCATTCGCTCCATAAGATGCACACACATTTCCCCTTACTTTTTAGGAAAGAAAAAGTGTGTCTTATACAGTGAAAAATATGGTAATTAGATCATGCTCAGTGCTATGGAGGTCACTCCCTTATTACGATGCATTTGACTGCCGCTTTGTTGAAAGTCTTCCTGAGAAATCCTCTGAGGCAGAAACTTATTTACACACCATTCTTATTTAACACTTGTAAATTGCCAATTAGTTGACCCCATAAGGAACTAACCCTGTACAATGGGGATACTGATGTACCAAATCACTTACCAATCTGGTTTGAAACCTTCCCTTCTGGACATGGAATACAATCATAGCAGCAAAATTGTTCTCCTTCCTTCGTTTTCTTCTGATAACCAGGCTGGCAGTGTTCATTACACACAGAAAGGGGAGGCACCTGCTCTTAAACAGGAAAGGATGGCAAAGGGTGTTTTTATTTTATTTTTACATTGTGCAAGTGCTTATCTTCAAATTAAACAACAACAAACAACAACAACAACAACCATGAGCAGTCAATCAACCCAGTGTCTTTAGCTTGGGATTATCCCTCATAATCAATGCAGCCATAGATCCATTCAGGTCATTGTTCTCAATATTGATCAACAACAATTCCTTTGTTTTCAAGGAATGAGTGCTATCACAGATGCAAAGCAGAAATATGCAGTCAAAAGGAATTATTCACATCCAAATTATGCATCCATACAGACAGGGAAGCGATCCCCTCTGTCTACATCCCTAAGAGTTTTCTAGAATCCCCACCTGGTTATAACCTTTGTGCCAAACAATTACATCCTCATTTATGATGAATCTGTTTGCTTCAAGCGAACTGGCATCCTCCACCCTTCCAACTTTCACACGAAGGAAGGAATTGTTTGGGAACATGATCATATTAATTATGTCAAATCCACTACCCCATTCCCTTTTTTCATCAAAGAACACTGTTTTTCCAGCTGAGTTGTTAAAGGAAATGCCTTGAAGCAATGGGTGAATCTGAGTAAAAGAGAAAAACATACAGACAAGAAATGAATGAACATTTTTGTGCTATGGTTTGCAAGCATAACAAGCATAAAGAAACCAAGTATAAAATATAAATTGTTTATATATTCTAAAGAGAAAGGTGGATTCTCCCTGCCAGTTCTGACATTATATTATGAGGCACCCTGCCTTTGCTGGTTAAAGGAATGGATATTATTTTTAAAAAAATACTGATGTTTTAGAGCTTGAAGGTCATGTTGATAGATTCAGTTGGCACACATATTTGTGGTATGAGAAGGTCAAAATTCACAAAGGTTTTCTGAACCATGTAGTAAGGAAAGTGGTGGATGAAGTGTGGGAGAAATATAAAAAATTATTACAACAATAAACACAACTATGACTCTCTCCACTTGAATCGATAGCTTTGAAAAGAAAAAGAAAAATGACTGAGTAAATTATAAAGAACTATTAATGGGAATAGCTCAAGAGTTGAAATTAAAGAGGTTTGAAAATGTAAGAGGATTATTAACTGATTGGCTACAATACTATCAACTCAATGATATATTTAAGTTGGACAAAAAGAAAGTTTTCTTACATGAAACCTCTCAATTTGAAATGGCACTGTTAGAAAATAAGATTAAATTACTTTCTAAAATGTATAAATTATTATTGGAATGGCATACCAAACATGAACAGGTAACACCAGTGATGATACACTGGGGAAGAGATTTTGGTTCTAACTTCCACTGGTGGTATGGGATAGGTTATGGAACCAGAATTTAAAGTTTACAGTATGCTGAATCAGGAAATAAAATTAAATGAAAATGATGTATTTTTGGTATTTGACCCCTAGCAAACTAGCCAAGATGCATAAATCAAGATCATATGCTTGGTGTAGCAGCAGCAAGATGCGTACACAAACAGTCAATTAAAAGTTGGTTTTATTCCAGAAAAACATGCCACTTGTCCAGAGCTCTCTGTCCCTGTGACGTATGGCTACCCTGATGATGACTCAACTAAATCCTCAGCGTTGTTCCTCTTCCTCTGGAAGCAACACAGAAAAACAAATCACTTCCGTCGCTTCTGTGATGTCCATTTCCCCTTTTCTTGTACCCCTCCTCTCCTGCATTCTTGCATGCTGAGAGGTTTGGAAACTGGCCCGGACAAGCTATCGTCTGATAAGTCCTGTATTTCTCTGCGCTGTGAACTGTCCCCTGTACTTTCCTCTGGTCTTCCCATAACAAACCTCCCTTCATCTTCTGGGCTGCCGTCCAAGTCTGGCAGCTGCTGTTGCTTACTTGCTGGCTCCAGCCCGGCACATGGTGGTAAAGTAAAGAGAAAGAGTGCATCTTTTATCATATATTGTGGATGTGTGAAGTAGTAAAAGCATTCTGGGAGATGATATACAGTGAGCTGAAATTTTTTAAAAGATGACCTTCTCTAAGAAATCAGAAGCTTGTCTTTTAGGAATTTTAGGTGCAGAGATTCCAAATGACCAGAAGAGACTATTTAGGTTTGCCACTACAGTTGCCCAGACTTTTTTTAGCTCAGAGAAATACAGTCCCTACCAAGGAACAATGGCAGATGAAACTGATGGACTATGCTGAAATGGCAAAACCGACCGGAAGATTTAGGAACCAGGAAGAATAATTTTTTTATAAGGAATGGGGAAGGTACATAATGTATCGGAAAAATATTGTAAACAATTAAAATCATTAGTAGCATTGATAGAGATAATAGTTGTAGGTAAACATTTTGATAAAATTGGAGTAATAGAGGAGAAAAATGTTGGAATGAGGATAAAAAAGGGGAGGAGGGAAGTCAAAGCTGATTTACTGATTATATTTTAATTGTTTTCTTTGTTCTTGTTTACAAACCTGAAAAGGGAAAAACAAACTCATAAAAAAGGAAATATGTCATTGCATACTCCAAAATTCAGAATGAATTTCAATAGCTCTTCACCAGCAAGCAAAAGGTGATATATTCACAAAAATGCACCCTTGTCCTGGCTGACAAAATGTTTTAAGCAGCCTGAAATTATTAGAGAGGGGATGGGAGGAATGAACCTAAAACTACCATTCCTCTCTAATATTGTTAGATGGTTTCATCTAAGAAATAACAAATACGAACAATGAGGCGTTTTGATATGGCAGAGGGAAAGTTTGTAACACAGTGGTAAAGGTAAAGGTAAAGGTACCCCTGCCCGAATGGGCCAGTCTTGACAGACTCTGGGGTTTGTGCGCCCATCTCACTCAAGAGGCCGGGGGCCAGCGCTGTCCGGAGACACTTCCGGGTCACGTGGCCAGCGTGACAAAGCTGCATCTGGCGAGCCAGCACAGCACACGGAACGCTGTTTACCTTCCCGCTGGTAAGCGGTACCTATTTATCTACTTGCACCCGGGGGTGCTTTCGAACTGCTAGGTTGGCAGGCGCTGGGACCGAGCAGCGGGAGCGCACCCCGCCGCGGGGATTCGAACCGCCGACCTTTCGATCGGCAAGCCCTAGGCGCTGAGGCTTTTACCCACAGCGCCACCCACGTCCACAGTGGTAGGAAGCTACAATTCTTTCCCATTTAAATGAACACGAGGAAAGGAGAATCCACAAGCCATCATGGAATAAGATTTATACTAGTGGTTACTGATGAATTGAAATCTGGATATAGTCTCACCTTGGATTAAGCCAACATAACTGAAAGAAAAGAGTCCCCAGACATTACCTTCCAAGGCTGCAATTCCTGAAGTTCAAAGTTTTTTCCATTCCCCATTGCTCTATAGTTTGACCAAACAGAATATATGGTGTGCAGTGCATGGGCCACAACATAGACGGCATTATAGATACTGTAGCTGTGGGCAGTCATATGCATTTCGAACAGATGCCCAGGAAGGCTCTCCAGAGTCTCTTCCCCAGTGCAGGTTTCACTGCCTTCTATTGAGACATGGGATTCTGGAAGTTTACACTCAAATGCTTTCTCCCAGAAGTCCATGAGAAATCCATCTCTCAAGTTACAATAAGGTTTTCTACTCTGAAGAAATTCCTTGAAACCCAAAGGATCATTTGAGTGAATAGTGAAGCAAATGGCACCTTCGAAAAGTTGAAGGTCCCAACCCCTTTGGATGTCAAATAATATGAAATCAATCTCAGATGTCATAATCCACACTTTTCTAATTGATCTAAGTCCATCATTTGCAGGATCTCGCATGTATATAACAGTTCTCAGCCATGCAATTGCCAAAGATTCTCCATAGATTATAAATGTACTGACTGTATTATATGTGAATGCTGCATACAATCTCAAGTACGTCTCATACATTTCATCAATACTATCTGAATGAGGTTCTTGTGGGATTCTCTCTGTGAAAGCTGCACAAATTCCATTCTGTCTAAGCAATGTCTCTATGTCACGCAGGAAATATTCTCCAATGTTATCATCCTCTGCAAAGAGTCCAACCCACGTCCATCCAAAATGTTTAAGCAGTCTTATAATCCCTGTGTACTGAAGAGCTGAGTTGGGAACCATGCAGTAGAAGGATCGCGTGTGACTTGTGAGACTTTCCTCTGGAGGAAAGGAGCCGTAGGTGAGCTAGGAGAAAATGAATTGATATTATAGAAGTGCTTCTGGGGTAGAGGGCACATGGCCAAGATGACCATTTAGAATCAAAGCTCCTCTGCAGCCACCTTTAAAATTGGCTTGGGCATAGACTCAAACCAGCAACAAAATCCCTAACCCTGCAAAACATTGAGGGGAATGAATTACAATTCCAAAACATCTAGAAAGGATCTTACAAACTTTTTTTCAACTCCAAGAGTGAAGGCAAATTCAAACACAATCATGAGGAAAAGAAGCAGGAAAAGTGGTGGACAGATCAGAGGAACCAAAGCTGGTGACCGAACAGGAGTCAATGGCAGACATAATTTAGAAACCTATTAGCAAAACAACAAGAAATACTTAAAGACACAATTAAGACTCTGCTGTTTCCTTTGGAAGCAACACTTCTGGAATTTAACAGCAAGTTGGAAGTCTTAGTGCAGTCCACAACAACTATAAAACTGTTAGATCAGGTTCAGGATGAAGAAACTGCCGGGCTTACAGGTGAAATGTTGAAATTAAAAATAAATAATGGACTTGGGGTCCAGATCAAAAAGATCAAACCTTCATTTTTCAAAGAAGATGCTGAAAGAAGAGACCCAGGACAATTAATTTTTTTCATAGTTAATGACTTTGATCCTTGACCTAAAGTTGTCAACACCAGGAAGGGGTTGCATTCCCTGTGAAAGTTCTAGGTTAATGTTCTTAAAATTCAGGTTGTTGTAGTGAAACAGAGACCAGCCAAGAAATTGTCATCCTACTTAGTGACTGTAACTGCAATTTAGGACTGTCCTTGTATGGTACAATAAAAAGCAAGCTTGAGTTGAGATTTCAAAGGATATGTTTGTGTGTGGGTTTGTGTGTTATTGGGTAGATTATGTTTTAATTTTGATTATTAATTTTGTGTTCTTATATTGTGATTTTATTTTGCGAACTGCCCTGAGAGCTGCAGGTATGGGGCAGTATACAGATTTAATAAATAAATTCAACATCTCAAAAGTTGTTGGATTCAAGTATCCCAAGACCTATTGATTGCTTCAAAGAATATTTGTTGTATCAAAAATAATGCTGCAAAAATAGGTGGTTTTTTTTTTAAAAAAGAATATATTTACATATATGGCATGCAACAGTTTTACGTAAAATGACAATTTAAAACAACCACTGTATATGCTCAGATTTTTCTTTAAAAAAATGAAAAGGAATATTTTAAAAACCAGAAATTTTAAAGCAATAACCATGGAGATGAATATAAGCAAAAATCGGACTTTTAGGCATCCTGCACAGCGACCTACACCTTTAGCTAGTTTAATGAGTGCTGCTCAAAAAGCAGACCCCCCCCACTCTGCTTCTTGTGGTGGGAGGTAATAAGTACAACTTCACCAAACTCACCTAAGGAATCTAGTGTATCGTCATGAAAAACAATCTCAGCATTAACACGGTGGAGGTAGAAGTGTTGATGCTAAAATAACGTAACTAAACAACAATCCATCCAATGTCTATGATTAAGCTCTTTCACATCCCTCCCATGTTTTGAGAAGCAGAATTACTCCTAGAATGGAGAGAGTAAAATTTGTGGGGGTGGAGAATCACAAAGCCACACTCCATGACACTGCATGTCATATATCTAAATGTATTCTTTTTTAAAAAAAAACCCACCTATTTTTGCAGCATTCTTTGTGTGCATATATCTTTTGATACAACAAATATTCTTTGAAGCAATCAATAGGTCTTGGGATACTTGAAGCCAACACCTTTTGAGTTATTTAATTGATTTATTTATTAAATCTGTATATTGCCCCAGGCCTGCAGCTCTCAGGACAGTTTGCAAAATAAAATCATAATATAAGAACACAAAATACATAATCAAAATTAAAACATAATCAACCCAATAACACACAAACCCACATACAAACATTTCCTTTGGAATCTCAACTCAACTTTGCTTTTTATTGTATCATACAAGGGCAGTCCTAAACTGCAGTTACAGTCGCTAAGTAGGATAACAATTTCTTGGCTGGTCTCTGTTTCACTACAACAATCTGAATTTTAAGAACATTGACCTAGAACTTTCACAGGGAGTGCAAGCCCTTCCAGGTTAAAACCCATCTCCTGGAACTTGGCAACAATCCATCCAAAGTCTATAATTAAGGCTCTTTCACATCCCTCCCACATTCTGAAAAACAGAATTACTCCTAGAATGGCGAGAGTAAAATTTGTGGGGGTGGGGAATCACAAAGCCACACTCATTACTCTTACCTGTGGAATCTTGTAGTGGCCTATGATCTCAGCCATTTGGAAAGAGGTATCAGAGCCAAATCCCCCAATGATGCTTAGGAGATTTTTCTGGGAATCACATTTGTAGTTGGGGACAAATTTAGAGGATTTGAAAAGGAGTTTGAGAGTGCTAAGGTAGGTCATCTTTGCATTGTAGTAGCTGTCGTAGATATGGAACCCGAGTGTGACATTCGACAAGATCCTGGGATTCTCATTTATCTCTTTCACAGCAAATGCCAAGGCCAGGATATGTTGATAGAACTTTGTCACCATACTGAAAGAAGAGTCCATTTATAATTTCAGAGGAGAATTCTGCCCTGCATTAAGTTGGAATACCCCATGGTTGGCCATTTTAGTGTATGACTGATTTAGATGGGGGGGGGAATCTACTCACTATATGGTCAGATTTCTGAGCTGATTTAAACCTTTATATTACACTGAAACACCGCAGTTTTGTCTTATTTGAACTTTCTTTGTAAAAGCAAGTGTGTTGGGCTGTGGGGTATTATTATTCTTTATCCAATTTATATACCACCCTTTATCAAATGGGATATTCATCTGAGTGAGAGTGTCCTTCTATTCAGATCTACCAAGTGAGCTGATGTCCTGCAAGAATGTTTATAACAGGTGAGATTATGTAACAAAAACATCAATACTACGAGAAATTTCAATGCAGGTGATGATTAATTTTTATTATGCCTTTTAAAAAGAAAAATCAAACTGAAGTGCATATGTGGAGAACTCAGCTGAAGACCAGAAAAATGAGAAACTTAAGCAACATGAAATGAACAAATTTGCTCATCCCTATTTTGAACCCAATGCCCAATGTTTATTATTCTTAGTGTTTGTCAGGATGGATACAACAAGCATGGAGGCTTGGACTGCATTCATTTTTCCTCTAGGTTACCAACATGTAAAATTTGCCAGCCATACAATAACATCTTAGGATTTCTATAAATGTTTCTTTTCAACTAGCCAAGCCAAAAAGATGCAGAGAGAGAAAGGATCCTTACTATGGAATGTCAAAGAGCTTCTGTGATGGCTTTTCTTTGAAGGAAACATCATCGAAAAAGTAAATGATATGTGACGCAATCCCACCGATAACTAGGTCACCAGTCTCGTACCATTCATGCAGAACAGGGAGGGATTCAGGCATTGGGCCATTCGTATTATCAATTTTGCCCACTATTTGAGGCAACAAAAGCAGCATCAGAAAGAACCACAGCATCATCCCATCCATCTCTAGATGGAGAATCTCCTGTGTTCACCCATCAAAACTCCCAGACTTAATCAGGCTATGGTGAGGAATCCCTGCCTCTGGCAACGCAGCTATAAAAGATAAATTAGCAAGCAATGTTTTTCCAACTGAAGGATTACAAATATTTACCTTGCTTACTCACTGGGAATGCCAAAAATCTGATTTAAAGTGTGGCCAGCAAGATGAACAAAACTGCTAGAAATCAAATTGACAGAAACATACCTGTTGTTTGAACCCTACTCCCCAGCTCTCCATGATACAGCTGTATATCAATATCTGCTTTAAGGCTTGCTTTTTTATTCATCTCTCCTGCCTTCTAGAAAGCCTTTGGAGCTCTCGTCAGGGGAACAAATTATAGTGGATTGGATAATTAAAGGGGGAGATGATTACGTCTTTGGAACTAGGACTGTTGACTGGGATTTCTGTTTCTGTGCTTGAAATCTGACCCCAACAATGTTCTTCTTCTACAGGGGCAGAAACAGTGGCAACTTTCTTACAGCAAGGCTATGGAGAATGTTGATCATGCTCATTACCTCTTTGTGGGTCTGCCACAGTCATCTGCTGGACACCTACAGAGCAGATTGCTGGATGAGATGGGCCTTTGCCTTGAACCAGCAAGGTTCTCACCTGCCACAACAATTAAAACACAACAGCAGTGACCACATGCTCCTGATATCTGAGTGGTGGAACTCCCTTGATAGTTCTTTCAGCTCCTCAAGACACGAGCCCAAGCACTGTGTAATGTAACCCATAGTTCACATTACACCAACAAGGATGGGTTTGCTCGTCAGAGCAATACATAGGCAGAATGCTGCTCAAGGAAAATCAAAAGCACTATATACATAAATGAATCATTGGGAGGGAAAAACATTAGGAGTAATGTATACAAGCAAAATCTTAGAATTTAATTAATACAAGGCACAATGAGGAAATAAAGTGGTTTGTTTAAAAACAACAACAACAACAACAACCCTGTATTGATAACCTTTCAGGTAAACTATAAATTACATAGCGGGAGTGCAGTATATAATATTAACAATATCTACAAACTGCAAACACCACTACACTCTACATTGGCCCACTTAAACTCTACCAGCCCTCTATTTAAAACTTACTGCACTATCATACGCCACTATTACAGAATTTGGACAAGATCACAGAAACCCCTTGTTTCCTTTCCTTCTCATTTTAAAATCCAGAGGTCCCAAAGAAGACAAATATTTGCCCTTCATTGCAACAGGGAGCAGACATGACGTTTAGGACCCACATTTCAAATCAAAAAGTTATTACATTCCATAGTCTAGTATCCCTGGCTCAATCAAAATAAGAGGAGACTTATGGGAAGTTCAAAATTATTTGGAGGAAAGCTATGCACCAGATTTGGTGAAATACTGAATCCAAAACCAAATCTGTCTGATTTGGAGGGATCCGAACTTTGACTGAGTTGGATGAAGACAGATTGCCACAGATTGGGGCATCCACAGTGATCCAGAGCAATCAAGGGCATGACAACAGGCAGGGAAGATTGGGAAGAATTTGATGGAATGAAGGAGAAACTTAAAAAAGGGTTAGAAGAGATCAACTGGACCAGCTGCATTTCTGCAGTAGAAGGTATGAGTCAGGATGTGTATTGTGTTCATAAGCATTTATTTCAGTCACTCTCCTTCTTCTTGTCTGATATCAGCTCCTTCCCTTCCAGTGTGGTGTAGTGGTTAAGAGAGGTAGACTCGTAATCTGGGGAACCGGGTTCGCGTCTCTGCTCCTCCACATGCAGCTGCTGGGTGACCTTGGGCTAGTCACACTTCTTTGAAGTCTCTCAGCCCCACTCACCTCACAGAGTGTTTGTTGTGGGGGAGGAAGGGAAAGGAGAATGTTAGCCACTTTGAGACTCCTTAGGGTAGTGATAAAGCAGGATATCAAATCCAAACTCCTCCTCCTCCTCCTCCTCTTCTTCTTCTTCTTCTTCTTCTTCTTCTTCTTCTTCCCCCCCAAGCTTACACTTCATTCCTACATGTAAAATCCACCTCATTAAGTGGCACCCCATAAGTTTGAATCTGTTGCACACCAAGCAATGTGGGCTGCCAGAACTACTTCCTTTGTTACTTTAATGGCCAAAACTTAGTGGGTCATTACCTCACTAGAAAGCTACCAAGGCTATTACAGGAAATGAACCACGCTAGAACCAGGAATTAGAATGCTAAGGCATACAGCCTACCCACACACACACTACCCAAATTCATATCACAGTCCTCTATTCAAAAATTTCTAGGGTGGGGTGAACAACTTTCAGTGGAGATCCTGCAGAATGTAAGCCCTACATGTGGTACAGGAGGAGACATTGCATCCCCTTCAGATCTTCCTGGCCATACATTTACTTACATTTATAATAATAATAATTTCAGTACTAAATTATGTAAGCGGCATACTCCAGTTTAAAGGGCTTCTACCTGTATTTCGCAATCAATTTGGGCTGAAAAAAATTCCTCAGAAAGATCCATCAATAATGTACACCTTTTCTTGCATACAAGAATTTGCATATATTTATCATGGATATATTTCATTTCATGTAGCTTTCTTCTTAAGCTGCACACAATTTCGTTCGAGAGCTGCATAAAAAAAATCCAAATTTGAATTACATGTGTGTTCTGTTGCATCTAATGTTTCAGAACTTGTGAATGAGTTTATATTAAAATTTTATAGTAGGCTCTTGCATCCTAAGTCATTAATCCACATTTATATAGCAGTACACTAGTATACACTATTCTTCAGTTCTTTCTCCTTATGAGTTGCTCCCTACTATTCATCTGAGGCCTCAACATTATGATGTAACATTTAGGGGCAAAGATGCAGCCCAACAATCCAGCACTGGAGGACAGGATGGAGAAGATCTCCACCACTACCATATACTTCCCTTTGGTGCTCAGATAGGTTGGAACAAAGGACAACCAAACACTGCAAAACAGCAACATGCTGAATGTAATGAACTTGGCTTCATTAAATGTATCTGGTAATTTGTGGGCTAAGAATGCCACAATGAAGCTGGCTGTAGCCAAGAGGCCCAAGTAGCCCAGGACAGAGTAAAATATTGCAACGGAGCCTTCATTACATTGCACAATGATTTCCTGTGCTACAGAGTTCATGTCTAAATCAGGGAATGAGGGAGCAGTGGTCAGCCATACAGTACAAATACTTGCTTGGATAACAGTGCAGGAAAGGACAATGGAGTTGCTCAGCTTTTTCCCCACCCACTTCCTCATCTTGGACCCTGGTTTGGTAGCCATGAATGCTACAATCACTGTGATGGTTTTTGCCAACACACAAGAAACAGCCATTGAGAAGACAATGCCAAAAGTTGGTTGTCGGAGGAGGCAGGTCATTGTGTTAGGTCTTCCAAGAAACAGCAATGTAGAGAGGAAGCAGAGCAGGAGGGAGATGAGCAGCATGTACGTGAGGTCCCGGTTGTTGGCTTTGACTATGGCCGTATCTCTGTGCTTAATAAAAGTTCCCAACACCCCGGCTGAGATCAGGGAAAAGGAAACAGCAATCACGGCTAAACTAATCCCTAAAAGCTCTTGGTAAGATAGAAAGGTTATTGTCTTAAGGATGCAGTCACTTCTGTCTTTGCTTGCATGCTCTTCCTCTGGGCATCTGAAACAGTCATCAATATCTGAAAAAAAAACATGGAAAGAGATAGAATTTGATGATCAAATTCTTACAAATTCCAAATGAGCTGATTGTCATATAAAATGCTACTCAACATTAAGTCAATACTTCTTTTACTTGTAGCTCCTTAGTTCATCCTGGGTAATAGATAATGTTGGCTGAAATGGAGATTACACCCAAATTAATATGCATTAGACTGCCGCTTTGTTGGTTTCTGAAAGTTGAGCAAATCCTGGGAGGTAGAATCTTATGCACCATTCTTTTTTAACACTTGTAAATTGATAATTACTTGACTCCATAAGGAATTAACTCTGTATAATGGGGAAACTTACCAGTCTGGTTTGAAACCTTCCCTTCTGCACATGGAATACAATCATAGCAGCAAAATTGTTCTCCTTCCTTCCTTTTCTTCTGATATCCCTTGTGGCAGTGCTCATTGCACACAGAAAGGGGAAGCAACTACCCTTAGAGAGAAAAGAAATTGTGAAGGTGTTTTTATTTTTTATTTTTGCATCATGCAAGTGCCAGTCATCTTTCTTTCTTTTTTTAAAGGCCAGTCAATCAAACCAGTGACTTTTGCCTGGGATGATGTAGTGTCAAAGCTACCTGCTCCGGCTCCGGGAGCAGCGTACATCTGGGGGTGTGGCTTGCACACATCCCAGGGGGCATGGTGCACGACGGGGGTACACCACAAGCAGCGCATGTCCCGGGGTGAGCGCAGTGGGCTGCGAGCGTGCCAGGGGTGTGCGGTGAGCAGCGAGTGTCCTGGGGGGACGGGGCAGCCACAATGTCACCTTCCGGGATGGTACCCATGGCGGACCACACCCCATTCCCACACCTTAGTCTGCCAATGGGATTGATGCTTTTTACCCAGCCACATCATTGGATCTTCTATTGCATTGTTGTTCACTTCAAATAGCAGCAGCTGTCTGGTTCTATTGCATTCAAAGCACGGGCAGTTTCACAGACATGCAGCACAACTATGCAGTGAAAGGGAATGCTTGGAATCCAATTGACACATCCAGCTGTGAAGCCGCTTCCCTCACTCTCCATCCCCAAGAATATCTAGATTTCCCACCTTGTTAAAGCTCCTGTGCCAAACAATTAGATCTTCATTTATTGTGAATCTGTTTTCTTCAAGAGCTCTAGGATCCTCGACCCTTCCAACTGTCACCCGAAGGAAAGATTTGTTTGGAAACATGACCATGTTCATTATGTCAAATCCACCGCCCCTTTCCCCTTTTTCATTAAAGAACACTGTCTCTCCGGCTGAGTTGTTAAAGGAAATGTCTTGAAGATATGAGTGCAACTATTTGAAAGAGAAGAACATACAAGGAGACCAGAAACTAATGGGGTTTGTTTTGCAGGAGATATAAGTTACTCCTTGTGTTAAGTTCTTAATAACTTAATGAACTTCTATATTCCTCCACCAGTAAGAAAAAGGATGATGTATTCACAAAGATAAACACTTCTTTCACCTCACTGGAAAATTTAACCAACCGTATATTATGTGGCATATAAAGAAGTAATAAATCTAGAAAGAGCCAAGTGAGGATTCCTAGGTAAGATCCTCCCTCTATTGTGTGGGCAGGTAATCCCTCCCCTACCTGGCCTGGTCTCCTTGGCAACGCTTCCCCCAGGTGGGATTGGACAACTGACTGAGGTAGGCGGAGACCTCCAGGTATCCCACCTGAGGGAAGGCAAAGCCAAGCCTATGCTGTTGGGGCCGCTCCAGATCTAGGGGCTGCACGCGCCCACGCAAAGGGCGCCCCCCGTTTAAGCGGGGAGCGGTCATTATGTGGCATATAAAGAAGTAATAAATCTAGAAAAACCATTCCTACCTGATATTGTTTAGATAGTATCTAAGAAATGCAGAATGTAAAAAGTGTGATATTACATTATGGCAAGTGGAAAATTTGTGAGACAGTAGCAGGTAAGATTCTTTTCAGTCTCAATAACAGGAGAAATGAAAAATCCACAAACCATCATCAAACAAGATGCTTAGCAGTCGTTACTAATAGATGCTTAATACTGGTTACCGATGGATGGATTGAATCAAACAAACTGAAAGAATACAGTTCACACACATTACCTGCCAAGGCTGCACTTCTGGAAGTTCAAACCTTTCTCTGCTCATCATTGATCTATAGTTGGATCGATATGAGTACAAGACGTGAAGAGCATGGGCCACCACATAGACAGCATTATAGATACTGTAGCTGTGGGCGGTCATGCGCATTTCAAACTGAGGCCCAGGAAGCCTTTCCAGAGTCTCTTCCCCAGTGCAGGTTTCACGGCCTTCTATTGAGACATGGGATTTTGGAAGTTTACAGTCAAATGCTTTCTCCCAGAAGTCCATGAAAAATCCATCTCTCAAGCAACAATAAGGTTTTCTACTCTGAAGATATTCCTTGAACCCCAGAGGATCATTTGAGTGAACTGTGAAGCAAATGGCACCTTCGAAATGTTGAAGGTCCCAACCCCTTTGAAAGTCAAATAATATGAAATCAATCTCAGATGTCATAATCCACACTTTTCTAATTGATCTAAGTCCATGATCTGCAGGATCTCGCATGTATATAACAGTTCTCAGCCATGCAATTGCCAAAGATTCTCCATAGATTATAAATGTACTGACTGTATTATATGTGAATGCTGCATACAATCTCAAGTACGTCTCATACATTTCATCAATACGATCTGAATGAGGTTCTTGTGGGATTCTCTCTGTGAAAGCTGCACAAATTCCATTCTGTCTAAGCAAGATCTCTATGTCATGCAAGAAAGATTCTCCACTGTTTCCATCATCTGCAAAGAGCCCAACCCACGTCCATCCAAAATGTTTAAGCAGTCTGATAATCCCTGTGTACTGAAGAGCTGAGTTGGGAACCATGCAGTAAAAGGAACGGATAAGACTTGTGAGACTTTTCTCTGGGGGAAATGAGCCATAGATGAGCTGGAAGAAATTAAGAAATGCTGTAGAACTAGTTTTAGATTATTTTTTTGTGTATATAGGTCTTTTGATACAACAAATATTCTTTGAAGCAATCAATTGATCTTATGAAAGTTGAATCCAAGTTATGGTAATACAGTGGTACCTCGGGTTACAGATACTTCAAGTTACAGGCGCTTCAGGTTACAACCCCCCCCCCCAACCCAGAAATAGGACCTCAGGTTAAGAACTTTGCTTCAGGATGAGAACACAAATCGTGCAGCAGCGGCACGGTGGCAGTGGGAGGCCCCATTAGCTAATGTGGTACTTCAGGTTATGAACAGTTTCCGGGTAAGAATGGACCTCCAGAACGAATTAAGTTCTTAACCCAAGGTACCACTGTATTATACACTTTCTGTGAGTTTTTATCCATCACACTTTTAAAATTATTATTAAGGAGAAGTCTTGTATTGGAGCTACAAGCACTTAATGGGATTAGGGTTTCTTGGCAGGTCTCCAAGCAGAAGAAGAAGAAGAAGAAGAAGAGTTTGGATTTGATATCCTGCTTTATCACTACCCGAAGGAGTCTCAAAGCGGCTAACATTCTCCTTTCCCTTCCTCCTCCACAACAAACACTCTGTGAGGTGAGTGGGGCTGAGAGACTTCAAAGAAGTGTGACTGGCCCAAGGTCACCCAGCAGCTGCATGTGGAGGAGCGGAGACGCGAACCTGGTTCCCCAGATTACGAGACTACTGCTCTTAACCACTACACCACACTGGCTCTCAAGCACAAGCACCTGCCTCTATCTCTAATTTACTTCAACTATTTGACTTGTAATTTCCACATGGAGTGCACACCTGCAGGGTTAAAATCCATGCCCAATGTCTGTCATATTCCTTCCACGTTCTGAAACACAGAATTACTCCTAGAATGGCAAGAGTAAAATTTGTGGGGGGTGGGGATCTCAGAACCATATTGGTAGACCTTACCTGTGGAATCTTGTAGTGGCCTATGATCTCAGACATTTGGAAAGAGGTATCAGCCCCCAATCCCCCAATGATGCTTAGGAGATTTTTTTGGCTGTCACATTTGTAGTTGGGGACAAACTTAGAGGATTTGAAAAGGAGTTCAAGAGTGCTATGGTAGGTCATCTTTGCATTGTTGTAGCTGTCATAGATATGGAACCCGAGTGTGACATTCGGCAAGATCCTGGGATTCTCATTTATCTCTTTCACAGCAAATGCCAAGGCCAGGACATGCTGATAGAACTTTGTCACCATACTGAAAGAAAAGCCCATTTTTAATTTCAGAGGAGAATTCTACAATGCATTAAATGTGCATGCAACGATAGTGGTCATTTCTTCCTCCGACTCACTTAGATTGTAATAAAACTATATTATTTTATTGTCAGGTTTCTGAGGTAATCTAAACCTCCTTCTTCAGCTCAAATATACTTCAGGAAACCTAAAGGGATAGTTTCTAAATACCACTTGTTCGTTCTCTGAGCTTTCCCAAGCAGAAAGCAACAAGACATAGCTTTCTGTCTCCTGCCAAAATGTGCATAATATTGACATTTTTGTGCAAAAGGTATCAGAAATTCTGGTGCAGATGGTGATTAATTTTTATGAGTACTAATCAAAAAAATCAAATTGATGTGCAAATTGAGGAAAACTAATATTAAGACTCAAAAAAGGAGAAATTTGGAGAATATGAATTGGACACATTTGCCAATGTCTATTATGAACCCAATACAGTTACAAACATGTAAAATTCAGCACACTGCAAAACATTTCTCACTACAACATTTTAGCACTTATATGTGTTT
This sequence comes from Podarcis vaucheri, assembly GCF_965113315.1. Classification (NCBI taxonomy): domain Eukaryota; kingdom Metazoa; phylum Chordata; class Lepidosauria; order Squamata; family Lacertidae; genus Podarcis; species Podarcis vaucheri. The sequence goes on along the minus strand of NC_138751.1, from coordinate 8,339,620 downwards.
ATTTTTTAATAAATCATTTTCATAACTGTTCTCATTTCCCAAACATAGACCCACCCAAATCCAAATTTTTATTAATAACATTTTAAAAAACATTTGCCCTGAATAGTGGATCCCCTTGTTTGGATTGATTACTCCTGTGCTTTCTGGTGATTCATTGCATTGTTCTTTGTGAACCACACAAGGCAAGAAGATATAGGCAGGGAAAGGATGCTTACTATGCCGTGTCAAAGACCTGCTGTGATGGCTGTTCTCTGAAGGAGACTTCATAGAGAGAGTAAATGATATGCGAAGCAATCCCACCAATGTGAAGGTCACCTGGCTCATACCATTCATGTAGAACAGGGAGGGAATCAATCATTGGGCATTTCATAGTGTCTGCTTTGCCCACTATGGGTGGCAACAAAAGCAGCATCAGAAAGAAACACAGCATCCTAGACTTCTTTTTAGATAAGGGTATGGTGCACAGTGCTGGGTCCTGGCAATGCAGCAGCTATTGAAGCTATTGAACAAGCCAAATTTTGAGAACTGAAGAACTTAAAATGTGTGCCTTGATTAGTAGCTGAAATTGCCAGCACTCTGATATCAAGTGTGGCTCAGTAGATGAAGAAAAGCAGAAACTGTTGGAAAACAAACTAACAGAAAGTTGCCTGCCTTTGGCCCCCTACTCCCAAGATCTCAATTTGGCTAAAGTATATTTATAACCACTTTCAGAATGGCTTCTTAATTTCTTTCTCCTGACTTCTATAAAGCAGTTGGAGTTTTTACCAGTTGAAGAGATTATAGTCTTCTGTTTAATTACAGGGGGACATAATTACTTCTTAAGAGCTAAGGCTCTCGACTGGCACTCTTGGAAGCAAACATGTTGTTTTCTTGCTTGAGATCTGACCACAATAATTCTATGTTTTTAGGAGCACAAACAGTGGCAAATTTGTCACAGTAGGGATATGGAGAATGTGGTTGTGCTCATGATCTCTTTGTGAGCTTCTCAGGGCCATCAGGTTGGGCACTCCTAGAAAAGAAGTCTAGATGGGATGGTCCTTGATTCTGACCTTGTCCTTGTTCTGGCCTTAGAGATCCCTGGCACTGTCTTTTTTGCCATGACTCCATCCTCTAGAAGTCCAGGTTCTCTGTTGCTAAACTAATATTCTAACCCAGTCTCCTCTCTGCAACATTACCCTCCGTCTACTAATATAGTCATGGATTGCAGCTCAGAAACAAAGCATTGGGTGGGGCTGGGGTGGAGAGAGAGATGATCACAGTAAGGATAAATGTATTATTATAATTATTATTTATTCAATTTATACATAGCCCTATAGCTGGGGGTCTCAGGGTGGTTCACAAACAAGACCACAACATATAAAATCAAACCAAAAAGAATAACACAATAACTCCCACCCCAAAGGACCATATTCTAAAAGGGTGTTGGATGTCAATAAGGTCAACCAAAGGCCTTTTTGTCTGGCGCCTAAAATTGTATAATGAAGGCGCCAGGCAAACTTCCCTAGGGAAAGCATTTCACAGATGGGGGCCACAGCAGAGAATGCCCATTCCTGTGTTGCCACCCTCCAGACCTCTCAGGAGGCAGCACACAAAGAAGGGCCTCAGAAGATGATCTCAGAGTCTGGACAGGTTCATATGGGAAGAGGCGGTCCTTGCGGTATCGCAGTCCAGAGCCTTTTAAGGCTTTATAAGTCAAAACCAGCACTTAGAACTGGGTCCAGAAATGACTTGGTAGCCAGTACAGTTTAACCTGGTGCTCCTCAGTTGATTAGATACTGCAGCTCAGCTATGGGAAATGGTCATTTCTCATGAACTGAGGTATGTGTGCATGTGGAGATTATATACCTGATGCTGTTGCACAGAATGAATTCTGAAGATCAGTAGTGAAGCACCTCACTACATTTTCACCCTTTGGTGCGGATATCTTAAGCAGATGAGAATAGTTTGTGGTTCTTGATCATACCTGGCTGCCCACTGCCACAGTATTCATTTCCCAGCTAGGAAAGCAAAATAGAGCTGTCCATGTCAAACCCTTGATCTGGAGATGGAGAAGCTGTAACCCTCCAAATTAAAGCTGTGCACAGCCCCCAAACGTGATCTCCCAGGGACCTTGGTGGTGTGAGAGAGATTTCGGGAGAGTTGCTGGGACATTACCTGAACCATCTTTTGCTTCCTTCTACAGAGCTGTACAACGGCTGGTTGCCCTGAGCAATCTTAATCTGGGCAGATAGGCCTTTTCTTCTGTGCTAGGAAGACACCTGCATGGTTGATGGCTTCTACTGATAGGCTAATGACTGGCAATTTCATTCTTTGTTTCTTAATGCCTTATACCAACCAGCTAAATCAAACTAGTTATCCTAAACTTAATCCAGCAGTGTTTGTCACAGTTGTACTCAAACCTTGATTAATACCAACCTTACTAACTCCATAAATTAGTAAATTTATGGGACCTAGACACCTAGCATTGTATATGCATAATCCACAAGCCCTCCTTATTACACAGAGTGGAAATGTAGTGAGCTGCATCAGTGCTAATCTTCAGGCTTCATTCAGTGCAACAGCATGGGGTTTATATACTCCATTAAGCATGACTCCCTACACACACACACCTCTACATCAGTTGATGAGAAATGACAATTTCCCATTACTGAGCTGCAATATCTAATCAACTGAAGAGCATCAGGTTTATATCTCTTTTCATGGTATTCACCTCTCTCTCCATCAACCCACCTCCACCCAGTGCTTTGTTTCTCAGCTGCAATCCATGGCTGAATTAGTAGAGTAAGGGGGGGTGAGGTTGCAGAAATGAGAATGAGTTAGAATATTAGCTTAACAGTAGAGAACCTGGACTTCTAGAGGATGGAGTCATGGCAAAAAAGACAGTGCGAGGGATCTCTCAGGTCAGAGCAATATGGGCAAGGCCTATCACACAGCACCTTCCCACCTTATAATTGTCCAGGAAACATCAGTGGAAAAGGACATAATGTCAAGGTCAGAATCAAGGCAAAGGACCATCCCACCTAGCATTCTGTTCTAGGAGTGCCCAACCAGATGGCCTTAACAAGCCCACAAAGAGATCATGAGCACAACCACATTCTCCATATCCCTACTGTAACAAATCTGCCACTGTGTGTGCTCCTAAAAACAACAACAGAGAATTGCTGTGGTCAGACCTCAAGCAAAGAAATAACATGTTTGCTTCCAAGAGTGCCAGTGAAGAGAGCTGCCTCTTAATTATTCCCCCTGTAATTAACCAGAAGACTTTGATCTCTTCCCCTGGTGAAAATCCCAAATGCTTTCTAGAAGTCAGGAGAAAGAAATCAAGAAGCCATTCTGAAAGTGGTTATAAATATACTTTAGCCAAATTGAGATCTTGGGAGTAGGGGGCCAAAGGCAGGGGGCCAAATTTCTGTCTGTTTGCTATCAGACAGTTTTCGCTTTTCTCCATCTGCTCAGCCACACTTGTATATCGGAGTGTTGGAAATTTCAGTTACTAATCAAGGCACACATTTGCAATCCTTCAGATCCCATAAATTTTCTTGGTAATATCACTTCAGTAACTGCTGTATTGCCAGGACCCGGCACTATCCACCATACGCTGTTGTAAAAAGAAGTCTAGGATGCTGCGGTTCTTTCTGATGCTGCTTTTGTTGCTTCCAGTAGTGGGCAAAGCAGACACTATGAAATGCCCAATGACTGATTCCCTCCCTGTTCTACATGAATGGTATGAGCCAGGTGACCTTCACATTGGTGGGATTGCTTCGCATATCATTTACTCTCTCTATGAAGTCTCCTTCAAAGAACAGCCATCACAGCAGGTCTTTGACACAGCATAGTAAGCATCATTTCCCTGTCTATATCTTCTTGCCTTGTGTGGTTCACAAAGAACAATGCAATGAATCACTAGAAAGCACAGGAGTAATCAATATAACAAAGGGGAGCCACAATTCAGGGCAAAGGCGTTTTAAAATTTTATTAATAGAAGTTTGGATTTGGGTGGGTCTGTGTTGAGGAACTAAGAACAGTTATTAAAAAAAATTAAAAATGGATAAGTATTAGTGCAAAGATGTTGTGGTGGGAAATATTTTGCAGTGTGCTGAATTTTACATGTTTGTAACCTAGAAAAACTGAACTCAGACCTCCATGTTGGGTTCATAATAGACATTGGCAAATGTGTCCAATTCATATTCTCCAAGTTTCTCATTTTTTGAGTCTTAATATTAGTTTCCCCCAATTTGCACATCAATCTGCTTTTTTATTAGTACTCATAAAAATTAATCAGCATCTGCACCAAAATTTCTGATACGTTTTGTACAAAAATGTCAATACTATACACATTTTGGCAGGAAGCAGAAAATTGAAAGCTATGTTTTGTTGTTTTCTGCTTTATGGGAAAGCTCAAAGGACAAACAAGTGGTGTTTCAAAACTATCCCTTTAGGTTTCCTGAATTATATTTGAGCTGAAGAGGGAGGTTTAAATTGCCTCAGAAACCTGACAAAAAAATAATATAGTTTTATTACAATCTAAATGAGTCGGAGGAAGAAATGACCACTATCAACATTAGCATATTTAATGCATTGTAGAATCCTCCTCTGAAATTAAAAATGGGCTCTTCTTTCAGTATGGTGACAAAGTTCTATCAGCATGTTCTTGCATTGGCATTTGCTGTGAAAGAGATAAATGAGAATCCCAGGATCTTGACGAATGTCACACTCGGGTTCCATATCTATGACAGCTACTACAATGCAAAGATGACCTACCATAGCACTCTTGAACTCCTTTTCAAATCCTCTAAGTTTGTCCCCAACTACAAATGTGACAGCCAAAAAAATCTCCTAAGCATCATTGGGGGATTGGGGGCTGATACCTCTTTCCAAATGGCTGAGATCACAGGCCACTACAAGATTCCACAGGTAAGGTCTACCAATGCGGCTTTGGGATTCCCTCATTGGCCCACCCTTTTTACTCTTGCCATTTTAAAAGTAATTTTGTGTTTCAAAACATGGAATGGATATGACAAAAGATTAGGCATGGATTCTAACCCAGCAGAGGTGCACTCCATGTGGAAATCACAATTCAAATTCCTGAAGTGAATCAGAGTTATAGGCAGGTGCTTGTGCCAAGAAACCCTAACCCCATTAAGTACTTGTAATTTCAATACATGACTGCTCCTTAATAATAATTAAAAAGTTTGATGGATGAGAACTCACAGAAAGTGTATAATATTACCATAACTTGGATTCAACTCTCATAATATCAATTGATTGCTTCAAAGAATATTTGTTGAATCAGAAGACCTATATAAACAAAAATATAATCTAAAACTAGTTCTACAGTATTTCAAAATTTCTTCCAGGTCATCTATGGCTCATTTCCTCCAGAGAAAAGTCTCACAATTCTTATCCGTTCCTTTTACTGCATGGTTCCCAACTCAGCTCTTCAGTACACAGGGATTATCAGACTGCTTAAACATTTTGGATGGACGTGGGTTGGGCTCTTTGCAGATGATGGAAACAGTGGAGAATCTTTCTTGCATGACATAGAGACATTGCTTAGACAGAATGGAATTTGTGCAGCTTTCACAGAGAGAATCCCACAAGAACCTCATTCAGATAGTATTGATGAAATGTATGAGACGTACTTGAGATTGTATGCAGCATTCACATATAATACAGTCAGTACATTTATAATCTATGGAGAATCTTTGGCAATCGCATGGCTGAGAACTGTTATATTTATGCGAGATCCTGCAAATGATGGACTTAGATCAATTAGAAAAGTGTGGATTATGACATCTGAGATTGATTTCATATTATTTGACTTTCAAAGGGGTTGGGACCTTCAACATTTTGAAGGTGCCATTTGCTTCACAATTCACTCAAATGATCCTCTGGGGTTCAAGGAATATCTTCAGAGTAGAAAACCTTATTGTTGCTTGAGAGATGGATTTCTCATGGACTTCTGGGAGAAAGCATTTGACTGTCAACTTCCAAAATCCCATGTCTCAATAGAAGGCCATGAAACCTGCACTGGGGAAGAGACTCTGGAAAGGCTTCCTGGGCCTCAGTTTGAAATGCGCATGACTGCCCACAGCTACAGTATCTATAATGCTGTCTATGTGGTGGCCCATGCTCTTCACGTCATGTACTCATATCGATCCAACTATAGATCAATGATGAGCAGAGAAAGGTTTGAACTTCCAGAAGTGCAGCCTTGGCAGGTAATGTGTGTGAACTGTATTCTTTCAGTTTGTTTGATTCAATCCATCCATTGGTAACCAGTATTAAGCATCTATTAGTAACGACTGCTAAGCATGGTATCCGATGTTGGTTTGTGGATTCTTCATTTCTCCTGTTATTGAAACTTAAAAGAATCTTACCTGCTACTGTCTCATGAATTTTCCACCTGCCATAATGTAATATCACACTTTTTATATTCTGCATTTCTCAGATGATACTATCTAAACAATATCAGGTAGGAATGGTTGTTCTACTTTTATTACTTCTTTATATTCCACATAATTTAGGGTTGGTTAAATTTTCCAGTGATCTGAAAGAAGGGTGTATTTTTGTGAATACATCGTCCTTTTTCTTACTGGTGGAGTTCATCCAGTCCTTTGGGTACCCAGTAACAAATATCTCCTGCAAAAGAAGCTCCATTAGTTTCTGGTCTCTTTTTATGTTCTTCTCTTTTAACTAGATGCACTCATATCTTCAAGACATTTCCTTTAACAACTCAGCTGGAGAGACAGTGTTCTTTAATGAAAAAGGGGAAAGGAGCGGTGGATTTGACATAATGAACATGATCATGTTTCCAAACAATTCCTTCCTTCCTGTGAAAGTTGGAAGGGTGGAAGATCCTAGAGCTCCTGAAGAAAATGGATTCATGATCAATGAAGATCTAATTGTTTGGCAGAGGAGCTTTAACAAGGTGTGGAATCTACACATTACTGGGGATAGAGGGTGAGGGAAGTGGCTTCACAGCTGGATGTATCAATTGTATTCCAAGCATTCTCTTTCATTGCATAGTTTTGCTGCATGTCTTTGAAACTGCCCATGCTTTGAATGCAAATGAACTAGACTGCTAGTTGATGTGAACAACAGTGCAATAGAAGAAGCAATGGTGTGGCTGGGTAGAAAGCATCATTCCAGGGGAAAGTTATGGGGCCGATTGATTGGCCTTTAAAAAAAGAATGAAAGATGATTGACACTTCCATGATGCAAAAATAAAAATAAAAACACACAATCACAATTTCTTTCCTCTGTAAAGTTAGTTGCTTGCCTTTCTGTGTGCAATGGGCACTGCCACCTAGGATATCAGAAGAAAAGGAAGGAAGGAGAAAAATTTTGCTGCTGTTGTTAAACAAATTTTGTTGTTGTTGTTTAATCTGATGATTAGCACTTGCAGAATGTAAAAATAAAATAAAAACTCCCAGTGCAATCCTTTCCTGTTTAAGAGCAGGTGCCTCCCCTTTCTCTGTGTAATGAACACTGCCAGCCTGGTTATCAGAAGAAAACGAAGGAAGGAGAACAATTTTGCTGCTATGATTGTATTCCATGTCCAGAAGGGAAGGTTTCAAACCAGATTGGTGATTTGTTACCTTATTTCCCCTTTATACAGGGATCAAATGATTGGCAACTTAGAAGTGGTGAATAAGAACAGTGTGTAAATAGGTTTCTGCCTTCCAGTATTGCTCAAGAGGACTTTCAATTAAGCGGCAGTCTAATATGTATATTCAAATTAGGCAGTAAGCTCCTGTTGGGTTGAAATAAACGACAGACGAGTGACAAGTGTCATATGGGAGGCATTTCTCGAGCATGTCTTGGGGATTCCCTTTTATTGAATATTACAGCATTGGCACATATGTGCTTGTTGCTGATTGGTTAACACAAATACAATGCAAGGGTTGCATATAGGCATTAATCATCAATAGATTAAAGGTTGGGAAAGGGAACACAGAATTGGACAGGCGTGAAGACCTCATATTAAACAATTACTAGTGATTGATATAGCAAGACTTAAACTATAACTATTGAGTGTATCTGAAGAAGTGTGCATGCACACGAAAGCTTATACCAAGAACTAACTTAGTTGGTCTTTAAGGTGCTACAGGAAGGAATTTTTTTATTGAGTGATATAGTAAGACTTAAAAGAGCATGACCATCGCATTCCATAGATGTGGTCAACCATGCATTAAGAACAGGTCAGGGTACAATGTTCCATGAACTCAATGTGAACTAAACATTCTAGGAAGGAATGTTTCAGCTTAGAGTGGTTTGCCAGACTCAGGTGCAGAAGGAAAACTTCCCATCAAGCTCCATTGCGTCAAGCATGATCTAATGACCCAAGATAAACTAAGCAACTAGAAGCAAATGAAGAATTGGCTTAATGTTGAGTGCAATTTTTATATAACCACCAACTCATTTGCAATTAGCAAGAATTTGATCATCAAATTCTATCTCTTTCCATGTTTCTTTCAGATATTGATGACTGTTTCAGATGCCCAGAGGAAGAGCATACAAGCAAAGACAGAAGTGAATGCATACCTAAGACAATAACCTTTCTATCTTACCAAGAGCTTTTAGGGATAAGTTCAGCCGTGATTGCTCTTTCCTTTTCCCTGATCTCAGCCGGGGTGTTGGGAATTTTTATTTGGCACAGAGATACTCCCATAGTCAAAGCCAACAACCGGGACCTCACGTACACGCTGCTCATCTCCCTCCTGCTCTCCTTCCTCTCTACGTTGCTGTTTCTTGGAAGACCTAACACAGTGACCTGCCTCCTCCGACAACCAACTTTTGGCATTGTCTTCTCAATGGCTGTTTCTTGTGTGTTGGCGAAAACCATCACAGTGGTTGTAGCTTTCATGGCTACCAAACCAGGGTCCAAGATGAGGAAGTGGGTGGGGAAAAAACTAAGCAACTCCATTGTCCTTTCCTGCACTGTTATCCAAGCAAGTGTTTGTATTGTATGGCTGACCACTGCTCCCTCATTCCCTGATTTAGACATGAACTCTGTAGCAGAGGAAATCATTGTGCAATGTAATGAAGGCTGCGTTGCAATGTTTTACACTGTCCTGGGCTACTTGGGCCTCTTGGCTACAGCCAGCTTCATTGTGGCATTCTTAGCCCGTAAATTACCAGATACTTTTAATGAAGCCAAGTTCATTACATTCAGCATGTTGCTGTTTTGCAGTGTTTGGTTGTCCTTTGTTCCAACCTATCTGAGCACCAAAGGGAAGTACATGGTGGTGGTGGAGATCTTCTCCATCCTGTCTTCCAGTGCTGGCTTATTGGGCTGCATCTTTGCCCCTAAATTCTACATTATAATGCTGAGGCCTCAGATGAATAGCAGGGAGCAACTCACAAGGAGAAAGAATTGAAGGATTTTGCTGTGTATCCTGTTGTATTCTTGTATGTGTAGAGTGCAAGTGGCTTAGGATGCAAAAGCCTTCTGTAATATTATTCTACATAATGTGTAGCGTCCCTGCTTAGTTTCATTTGATGGCCTAAATTCATTTGGAAGTAGCTAATGATGCGCAGGAAATTCAATTCAATTTGCATTTATAGAAAAAAAATATAATTTGTGCTTCCTGAAACATTACACAAAACACCGTTTAATTTTTCAAAATTGTGACTTTCTTGAATTTTTTTCATGCAGATTTGCCACTGATTAATTTTCAGTTTTGTACACAAACTGCATTAGATCAAATAATGTATTTCACACACACACACACACACGGGAATATGTGTGCAAAAATGGATGCCATAGGATAAATAAACAGTTAATATTGACGAATCTTCAGGAGCAGATCAGTCATACGTTCCTCACCATACCTATTCTTTGTGTGGATGTTAATGTGCTATTTGTTGCAACTGCATACAGCCCCTAAAGCTGAGGCTGATGAAACAATTGTTGAGACGACTAGAGCTCTAGTGGTGGAAAACTCATTCTGAATCGGACCAGACACTGGTTAGAGCTCAACATCGAGCCTACCAAGTGGTGATAGCAACAGCAAAGAGGACTTTCTTCACTGTCTCTATTGCATCTGCAGAAAACAGCAGCAGGAGACTCTTTCAGGTGGTTCACAATCTAACCTTCATCATCAGGGCCTGCTAAGGACCCCAAGATTCCCTGCATTGATTTTGCAAACTTTTTTGCAGATAAAGTTGCTCGGATTCAGAAAGAGGTAGACTCCACAATGGGAGCAGGGCCAGGGCAGGAGAGTGCTAGAGTCCTGTCTTGTCAATTTGCATGGGGTCAGTTCCAATCTGTTACCTCCAAGGATGTGGACATACGGCTTGGACAAGTGAAACCAACTACCTGTCTCCTTGATCCTTGCCCATCCTGGCTCATAAAAGCGAGCAGGGAAGGGCTGGGTGATGGGCTCTGAGGGGTGGTGAATGCTTCTCTCTGTGAAGGAGCTTTCCCAGACCCACTGAAAGAGGCGGTTTTTAAACCGCTTCTTTAAAAAACATCTTTTGATCCAGTCAATATGGCCAACTATCGCCCAGTCTCAAATCTTCTATTCTTGGGCAAGGTGATTAATAATAAATAATAAATTAATAATACATTTTTATTTAAATCCTGTCCTCCCCAGCCAGGGCTGGGCTCAGGACAGCTAACACCAAATATGAATTACAATAATATGTAATAGGAAAAACAAACAAACAAACAAACAAACAAACAACAAACACACAAACAGTTAATTAAAATACGGCTTAAAATACAGCTTAAAATGCAGCCTCATTTTAGTAGTAGCCCATAAATCAAGACCATAAAGGGAGGAAACATCAGATATTCACCCGAGCCATCCATGCTGGTCCTAAATGGGCCAGCAAAAAAGCCAAGGGAAAATTTTTATACCAAATCCCATATAAGGGGTCAGAGTGAGACTAAGCCGAAGGCCAGGCGGAACAGTTCTATCTTGCAGGCCCTGCGGAAAGATGTCAAACCCACAGGGCCTTAGTCTTTTGTGACAGAGGCCCTGGCCCTAGTTGAAACTAATCTAACCTCCTTGAGGCTTGGGACCTCCAAAGTGTTATTTATGGACCTAAAGGTCCTCCACGGGGCATATCAGGAGAGGCGGTCCTGTAGGTACGAGGGTCCTAGGTCACATAGGGTTTTAAAGGTCAAAACCAGAACCTTAAACCTGACCCTGCACTCCACTGGGAGGCAGTGCAGATGGTAAAGCACTGGATGAATGTGATCCAAGGACTCCGTAAGGAGCCTCACCACGGCATTCTGCACCTGCTGGAGTTTCTGGGTCAGCTTCAAGGGCAGCCCCGCATAGAGCGAGTTACAATAATCAAGCCTGGAGGTGACTGTCACATGGATCACTGTGGCCAGATCAGGGCGAGAAAGGTAAGGGACCAACTGCTTAATATGGCGGAGATGGAAAAATGCCACCTTTGCTGTGGCTACAGCCTGCACAACCATAGAAAGGGAGGCATCAAAGTTTTACCCAAACTCTTGACAGAAGGCGCTGGCACTAACTGAGCCCCGCAAGAGATAGGAGTTGGCCCCCCAACCCCAAGTCGTCCCAACCCAGCCAGAGGACCTTTGTCTTTGAAGGATTTAACTTCAACCAGCTCCCAAGCAGCCATCCAGCCACAGCTACCAAGCATTGTGTCCGTGTGTTCAGGGCTGAGTCAGGGCAGCTGTCCATCAACAGATCAAGAGGGGGTTGCTGAACAACTCCAGGCATGCCTGGAGGATGAGGGCCATTTGGATTCCTTTCAGTCGGGATTCAGGCCTCATCATGGGACTGAAACTACCTTGGTCATACTGGTAGATGATCTCTGGTGGGCTCGGGACAAAGGTGAAAGCTGTTTCCTAGTTTTACTGGATCTCTCAGTGGCTTTTGATGCCATTGACCATGACATCCTTCTGGACCGTCTGGAGGAGCAGGGAACTGGGGACACTGTTATACAGTGGTTCCGCTCATTCCTCCTGGTACGTGTCTAAAAGTGGTGTTGGGGGATGAGTGTTCAGACCCTTGGATTCTCACTTGTGGGGTGCCTCAGGGTTCCGTCCTCTTCCCCATGCTTTTTAACATCTATATGAAGCCCCCGGGAGAGATCATCAGGGTTTTTGGGCCGGTGTTCATCAGTATGCAGATGATACCCAGATCTACCTCTCTTTTAAATCACAACCAGTGAAGGCGGTGAAGATCTTCTGTGAGTGTCTGGGGGCAGTTGGAGGATGGATGGCAGTTAACAGATTAAGGTGGAATCCTGACAAGACAGAAGTACTGTTTTGTGGGGACAGGGGGCATTCAGGTGTGACGGAAAAGTTTGTTTTTGCTGGGCAAGTTGGTTCAACAAGTGTTTTCTTTTTTTTTCCCTTGCCAGTAAACGGTTAAACAAATGGCAGCTTATGATTGGCTGGGGTTTCCAGGAAGGGTAGTTGAAAAGAAGAGGATTTGGGGAAACAGGATTTAGTTTGGTTTGGAGTATGTTGGGATTGAGGTTGGGAGGATAGGTTAGGAGTCAGCTAGGGAAGATAGGGAGTGAGAGGAGAGAGAGTTGATTCTGGGTAGAAACATCTACTCTGAAGAATATATCACAAGCTAGAGTAAGGATTCCCTGAGCTTAGTTGGAAGGACAGTGTGTGGTGTCCTGTAAGAATAATTAGATCATATAGCACCAGTCCTGAAAGATCTACATTGGCTCCCAGTACATTTCTGAGCACAATTCAAAGTGTTGGTGCTGACCTTTAAAGCCCTAAACAGCCTCAGCCTGAAGGAGCGTCTGTACCCCATCGTACTGAGGTCCAGTTCTGAGGGCCTTCTGGCAGTTCCCTTACTACAAGAAGTGAAGCTACAGGGAACCAGGTAGAGGGCCTTCTCGGTATGCCCTCCCCCCTGATGCCCAGGAAACAAACACTATCTGACTTTTAGAAGACATCTGAAGGTAGCCCTGTTTAGGGAAGTTTTTCATGTTTGATGTTTTATCACTTTTTATTATTAATATTCTGTTGTGAGCTGCCCAGAGTGGCTGGGAAAACTCAGCCAGATGAGTGGGGTAAATAATAATGATGATGATGATGATGATGTGCTCCTCACCAGATGAGCGGGGTAGAAATTCTTATTCTTATTCTTCTTATTATCTCCTCACAGAGCAGCTTTCCTATAATATATCCTTGACAGGAGTCCTGGTAAAATTTATAAGGTTCAACATACTTAGCTTTTCCACCATGTTCGTTCAACTATCAACCACATTATAGTATCTCTTTCATTGTTGACATTTTGAATACTTTGTTAGAATGAATGGAAGGTGACCACATTCCAACATACATGACCCTATGTTCTCTGATAGAATGCATACCTTAGAACAGAATCTGCAAGAGTGAATGGAGAATTAAAGGGCATGAAAAGACTGAAATGCTTGCACACATTGTATAGTGATATTCAACAGACACTAAATTAAAGCTGTGGACTGTTGGGAATTCCATTCCTCCCGTGCTGCAGATGTGTGGGATTGTTACATGTCACATGTCTGCTTACATTCCAGCACTGATTGTTGGAGTCTTGTGAGCGGAAATTGAGAAATGCTGTTCTGTTCTGTACAGCTATTGCTTTTGCAGTTCTCTCTCTGAGTAAGAAAGACAGAGGGAGAAGACATGTTTTCTTTGTTCTATTACATTTGATTTTGTGCACAATAAATTAGGTTTAGATGTTACACCTCAAGGCTCAGCTTTTGTCTGGACTCTGCTAGTTGTGTGGTCATGTCCTTGGATTTGGGTCACAAAAGCATGACGGGACACCGGAGTGATGATTTCCAGGTGACACTGCATGGGGGGGGGAGGCAACAGCCTTGGTGTTATCACCCAACAGGCACAGCCCCCAAATCTGATCTCCCAGGGACCCTGGTGGTGTGAGAGAGATTTTGGGAGAGATGCTAGGATATGACCTGAACCATTTTTCTCTGCCTCCAACAGAGCTGTACAGTGGCTGCTTGCCTCAAGAAATCTTAAATCTAGACAAAGAGGTCTCTTCTTCTGTCCTAGGCAGTCACCTGCATGGTTGATGGCATCTGTTGATAGGCTAATGACCGGCAATTTCATCCTTTGTTTCTTAGTGCCTTATCCCAACCAGCTAAATCAAACCGGGCTGACTTGTTATCCTAAACTTAATCCAGCAGTGTTTGTCACAGTTGTGATCAAACCTTGATTAATTCCAACCTTACTAATTCCAGAAATTAGTAAATTTCTGGGACCCAGACACATAGCATTGTATATGCTTAATCCACAAGCCCTTCTTACTACACACGGTGGAAACGTAGTGAGCTGCTTCACTCCTGATCTTCAGGCTTCATTCAGTGCAAAACATTGGATTTCTAATCTCTACTAAGCATGACACCCTACACACACACACATCTCAGTTGATGAGAAATGACAATTTCCCCTTACTGAGCTGCAATATCTAAACCAACTGAGGAGCATCAAGTTTATATCTCCCCTCACTGTGATCTCTCCCCCCCCTTCTGCCCAGTGCTTCGTTTCTGAGCTGCAATCTATGACTTAATGAGTAGAATACTAGCTTAACAGCAGAGAACCTGGACTTCTAGAGGATGGAGTCATGGAAAAAATTGACAGTGCCAGGGATCTCTAAGGCCAGAACAATATGGGCAAGGATGATCACATAGCTCCTTCCCACTTTTGTAATTGTCCTTGAAAAAGGACCCAGGAAACATCAGTGAGAAAGGACATAAGGACAAGGTCAGAATCAAGGCAAAGGACCATCCCATCTAGCATTCTGTTCTAGGAGTGCCCAACCAGATGGCCCTGGCAAGCCCACAAAGAGATCATGAGCACAACCACATTCTCCATATCCCTACTGTAACAAATTTGCCACTGTTTGTGCTCCTAAAAACAACAACAGAGAATTGCTTTGGTCAGATATCAAGAAGGGAAGCAACATGTTTGCTTCCAATAGTGCCAGTCAAAAGAATTGGCTCTCAAGAAGTAATTATTCCCCCTGTAATTATCCAGAAGACTATAATCTCTTCAACTGGTAAAAACTCCAACTGCTTTATAGAAGTCAGCAGAAAGAAATTAAGAAGCAATTCTGAAAGTGGTTATAAATACACTTTAGCCAAATTGAGAGCTTGGGAGTAGGGGGCCAAAGGCAGGCAACTTTCTGTTAGTTTGCTTTCCAACAGTTTCTGCTTTTCTTCATCTGCTCAGCCACACTTGATATCAGAGTGTTGGAAATTTCAGCTACTAATCAAGGCACACATTTGCAGTTCTTCAGTTCTCAAAATTTTGCTTGTTCAATAGCTTCAATAGCTGCTGCATTGCCAGGACCCAGCACTATGCACAATACCCTGATCTAAAATGAAGCCTAAGATACTGTGGTTCTTTCTGATGCTGCTTTTGTTGCCTCCCATAGTGGGCAAAGCAGACACTATGAAATGCCCAATGACTCATTACCTCCCTGTTCCACAGGAATGGTATGAGCCAGGTGACCTTCACATTGGTGGGATTGCTTCGCATATCATCTACTCTCCCTATACATTCTTCTTCGAAAACCAGCCATCACCAAAGCACTTTGACACGGCATAGTAAGCATCCTTTCCCTGTCTACATCTTCTTGCCTTGTATGGTTCACTAAGAACAATGCAATGAATTGCATAGGAGTAATCAATCCAAGGGGATCCACAATTCATGGAGTAGGGATTTTAAAATGCTATTAATAAAAGTTTGGATTTGGGTGGGTCTGTGTCTAAGAAATAAAAACAGTTTTGAAAATGATTTTTTTAAAAAAGAAATGGATACATATTAGTGCTCAGATGTTGTAGTGGGAAATATTTTGCAATGTGCTGAATTTTACATGTTTGTAAACTCAAGACAGACATTCATGTTGGGTTCATATTAGGCATTGGCAAATCTGTCTAATTCTTATTTTCTATGTTTCTCCCTTCTTGAGTCTTAATATTAGTTTCCCACATTTGTGCATCAATTTGATTTTTTTTATTAGTCCACATGAGAATTAATCAGCATCTGCTGCAGAATTTCTGATACCTTTTGCACAAAAACTCAATATTATACACATTTTGGCATGACACAGAAAATGAAAGCTTTCCGCTTTCTGCGAAAGCTCAAAGGACAAACGAGTGATGTTTCAAAACTACCAGTATGCCCTCAGATTTCCTGAATTATATTTGAGCTGAAGAGGGAGGTTTAAATTACCTGAGAAATCTGACAATAAAATAAAATAATTTTATTACAATCTAAATGAGACGGGGGAAGAAATGACCACTATTGTTGCATGCACATTTAATGCATTGTAGAGTTCTCCTCTGAAATTATAAATGGACTCTCCTTTCAGTTTCGTGACAAAGTTCTATCAGCACATCCTGGCCTTGGCATTTGCTGTGAAAGAGATAAATGAGAATCCCAGGATCTTGCCTAACGTCACACTTGGGTTCCATATCTATGACAGCTACAACAATGCAAAGATGACCTACCATAGCACTCTTGAACTCCTTTTCAAATCCTCTAAGTTTGTCCCCAACTACAAATGTGACACCCCAAAAAATCTCCTAAGCATCATTGGGGGATTTGACTCTGATACTTCTTTCCAAATGTCTGAGATCATAGGCCACTACAAGATTCCACAGGTAAGATCTACCAATGTGGCTTTGGGATTTCCCCTCCCTCCCCCACAAATTTTACTCTTGCCATTTTAAAAGTAATTTTGTGTTTCAAAACATGGAATGGATATGACAAAAGATTAGGCATGGATTTTAATCCAGCAGATGTGCACTTCATGTGGAAATCACAATTCAAATTGCTGAAGTGAATCAGAGTTATAGGCAGGTGCTTGTGCCAAGAAAACCTAATCCCATTAAGTGATTGTAATTCCAATACAGGATTGCTCCTTAATAATCATATAAAAAGGTTGATGGATGAGAACTCATAGAAAGCGTATAATATTACCATAACTTGGATTCAACTCTCATAAGATCAATTGATTGCTTCAATGAGTTCTTGTTGTATCAAAAGACCTATATACACAATATTTTATTGATTTTATGTACAATCTTTACAACAGATAACTTTACAACCAAAATAAACCTTTACAACAGAAGACCTTACAACCAAAATAAACCAAGATAGAAGGAATAACATAACTCTCATGTTTTCATTTGTACTAAATTCTTCTCAGATTTTCTCATTTTACTATTTAACTTTAATCTTCTTCTTTTAATTCTTTGTTCTTAACCTCCTAAATTGCATATTTGTCCGCTACAATTTTCCAATTACTGCCTTACTCCTCCCTCCTCCTTTAACCATTACTTCCCTTCAGCTATGTGCGATCTTCATACTGTTATTTCTTGTTGTGTTGACAGCTATTGAATTTGTTTTTCCATTTGTTTTGTAATATTCTCTTGTATCCTTGTGTACTTCAGGCTATTGCATGTTAAATTTAATATTACCATAACTTGGATTCAACTCTCATAAGATCAATTGATTTCTTCATAGAGTATGTGTTGTATATACACAAAAAATAATCCAAAACTAGTTCTACAATATTTCTTAATTTCTTCCAGCTCATTTATGGCTCATTTCCTCCAGAGAAAGGTCTCACAAGTCTTACCCGCTCCTTTTACTGCATGGTTCCCAACTCAGCTCTTCAGTACACAGGGATTATCAGACTGCTTAAACATTTTGGATGGACGTGGGTTGGGCTCTTTGCAGACGATGGAGTCAGTGGAGAATCTTTCTTGCATGACATGGAAATCTTGCTTAGACAGAATGAAATTTGTTCGGCTTTCATAGAGAGAATCCCAGAAGAATTTCATTCAGATAGTATTCCTGAACTTTATAAGACGTACTGGAGATTGTCTGCACCATTCATTGATAATACAGTCAGTACATTTCTAATGTACGGAGAAACTGTGGTAATCGCATGGCTGACAACTGTTATATTCATGCAAGATCCTGAAGGTTTTGGACTTAGATCAATTAGAAAAGTGTGGATTATGACATCTGAGATTGATTTCATATTATTAGACTTTCAAAGGGTTTGGGACCTTCAATATTTCAATGGTGCCATTTGCTTCACAGTTCACTCAAATGATCCTCTGGGGTTCAATGATTTTCTTCAGAGTAGAAAACCTAATAGTTGCTTGAGAGATGGATTTCTCACGTGCTTCTGGGAGAAAGCATTTGACTGTAACCTTCCAAATGGCAATTTCTCATTAATATACAGTGGACCCTGCACTGGGGAAGAGACTCTGGAGAGCCTTCCTGATCCACTCTTTGAAATGCGCATGACTGCCCACAGCTACAGTATCTATAATGCTGTCTATGTGGTGGCCCATGCTCTTCATATCATGTACTCATATCGATCCAACTACAGAGCAATGGTGAGCAGAAAAAGGTTCGAACTTCCAGAAGTGCAGCCTTGGCAGGTACTGTGTGTGGATTGTATTCTTCCCATTAGTTTGGCTCAATCCATCCTTCGGTAACCACTATTAAGCATCTATTAGTAACCGCTGTTAAGCATCTTATTTCATGATGGCTTTGGGATTCTGCATTCCTCCCATTACTGAGACTGAAAAGAATTTTACCTGTTACTGTCTCATAAATTTTCACCTGCCATATTAAAATATCTTATATTTCTGTATTTTTGTATACTATCTAAACAATATTACCGGTAGGTAGGAATGGTTGTTCTAGGTTTATTACTTCTGTACACCCAATAGTATTTAGGGTTGGTTGAATTTTTCAGTGAGCTGAAAGAAGGGTGTATTTTTGTGGATACATCATCCTTTTTCTTTTTTCTTTGTTAAAATATAGAGTTTTTTATCATCATAATAATAACAACATATCAGATAACAAAAGAATATAATTCCCCAGATCCCTCTCCCCTTGAGAGCCAGTGTGGTGTAGTGGTTAAGAGCGGTAGTCTCGTAATCTGGGGAACCGGGTTCGCGTCTCCGCTCCTCCACATGCAGCTGCTGGGTGACCTTGGGCCAGTCACACTTCTCTGAAGTCTCTCAGCCCCACTCACCTCACAGAGTGTTTGTTGTGGGGGAGGAAGGGAAAGGAGAATGTTAGCCACTTTGAGACTCCTGAAGGGGAGTGAAAGGCGGGATATCAAATCCAAACTCTTCTTCTCTTCTTCCCCTCAACCTCCCTTAACTTCCTCTTCTGGTTTTTTACATATTAATTCCTCTGTTTCTGAATTATATCTTCATATTGAGTTCATTATATCAAATATTATTCTCTTATCATTTTAACATGATCTTTATAATTTCTATATTTGTTTATTAATTGTAAGCGTTTACTCAAACTTTCTTTGCATTGTTTCTCTCGGTACCTCATAAATGATTCCCAGTCTTTTTAAAAGTCTCTATTGTCTTTGCCTTTCAGTTAGCTTCACCATTTCAGCATATTCCATCAATTTTTCTTGCCATTGTTCTTTAGTTGGTATTTCGTCGCTCTTCCATCTTTGGGCTAGCAATATCCTAGCCACTGTTGTAGCATACATAAAAAGTTTCTTCTTCTCTTTTGTTCTAAAAGGTCCTTATGTTTTCCCCATGCTTTTAAAAGTGATCTCCTAATTATATGATTATGGAATGCTTTATGTACTTTCCATTTATTATACCACAGATACACATACCATCCAAATCTGTCATTGTGTCCTTACAGATCTAACAAATCTGTGTTTTCTAATTTAATCCAATCCCTGATTCAAGTAACATAAGCAGCTTCATAATATAATTTGAAGTCTGGAAGGGAGAAACCTCCTCTGTCTTTAATATCTGTAAGTATTTTATGTTTTATCCTTGGTTTCTTCCCTTTCCATATACAGTGGTGCCTCGCAAGACGAAATTAATTCGTTCTGCAAGTTTTTTCGTCTTGCGAATTTTTCATCTTGTGAAGCACGGTCAAGTCTCAACTGCACCTCTTCAAGCGGTTTTAAGAAAAAGGAAACAAACTTGCAAGACGTTTTCGTCTTGCGAAGCAAGCCCATAGGGAAATTCATCTTGCGAAGCAACTCAAAAAACGAAAAACTCTTTCGTCTTGCGAGGTTTTCGTCTTCCGAGGCATTCGTCTTGCGAGGTACCACTGTAAATTTTGAGATATCCTTTTGCCATTTTTTAAAGCATGATATGTTACTTATTACTGGTATTGACGGGAACAAAAACAACATTTTTGGCAATGTGTTCATCTTAATAGCTGTAATTCTTCCTAATAATGATAAATTCATTCTGCCCCATATTTTTTACATTTCTTTTTATTTCATTCCAACACTTTTCATAATTGTCTTTATAAAGGTTGATATTCTTAGTTGTAAGCCAAATTCCTAAATATTTGACCTTCTTATAAATCTCTATTTCTATAGTCTGGAATAATTCTTTTTTATCTAATTCTGATAAATTTTTAGCCAACAGCTGAGTCTTATTTTTATTTAGTTTGAAGCCTGCAACTTGCTCAAATTCCTTTATTTTTTCTAAAATCTTATTGTCTTCAACTGTAATTAAAAGGTCATCAGCATATGCTTTCAATTTTTAAGCCTTTTTCCCTACCAGGATTCCTCCAATATTTTTGTCAGCCCTAATGTTCCTCGCCAGGACTTCTAAGACCAGAATAAATAGTAAAGGTGATAACAGACATCCCTGTATTGTTTCCTTCGGTATCTTACATTTATCTGTTACCACCTGATTCACAATAAATTTAGCTTTTCAATCTGAATATATTGCAGAAATTCCTTTCCTAAATTTTTCTACAAAATCCATTTCTTCAAGGATTTTATTCATCAATTCCCAAGAGACATTGTCAAAGGCTTTTTCGGAATCTATAAACATTAATGCTGCTTGTTTTTCATTTCTTACTTCCAGGTATTCTCTGACGTCTATAATATATTATCTTTCATTTGTCTCCCTGGAAGGAATCCTGCCTGGTCATGATGTATTCTTTTAATATTGTTTTTATCCTATCAGCCATTATGTTAGCAAATAGTTTATAATCGTTTAATAACAAAATTGGTCTGTAATGTTTTATTTGGGTCAAATCTGCCTCTTGTTTTGGAATTAATGTTATATATGCATCTTCCCATTTCTCTGGTATTTTTCCTGATCTTAAAATTTCATTCATTATATCATTTAATGGTGCTAAAAGCTGCTTATTTAATTTTTTGTAATATTTTGCTGATAGTCAATCTGGTCTGGCAATTTTCCTATTTTTGCCTGATTAATTGCAAACAGTCTGGTTTGCATACGTTTTGGATTACAACCACATCAAACCCAGAATTGTGTGTCCCAGTTTACAAACTTTTTTTGGATTACAACCCATTTTGGGGGGATTATGGACAAATTTTTTTGGGAGGCCCCATTGGCAAAAGCGCACCTTGGGTTACAACCTGTTTTGGTTGACAAACGGACCACTGGAACGGATTATGGTTGTAAACCAAGGTACCACTGTACTTCTTGAGTTGATATCTGGGCATTTAAAATTACTAATTTTCCTCTTTAATTTTTGGTAGGTTATTTGCCTTTAAATATTAGTCTATCTCTGTCCCCCTTTCTATATAAAACTGTGTAATATTTAACAAGTACTTTCCTATTCTCTTTTGGGTTGTCTATAACTTTTTTCATTTAGTTTAATTTTATCTACAGAGTTTTTAAACTCATTTTTATTCATTTGCCATGCTAACAATTTCCCTGGTTTATTTGCATGTTCAAAATATTTTTGTTTCATTCTTTTAATCTTCCACTCTATTTCATAATAATCATTGAATATTGTGTTTGTACTATTTTAATTGCTTGCTTCTTGGATTCTTTATTTGGTTTACACATTAGTTCTCTTTCTTTTTTTCATTAGGCTGTCCAAAATTTCTCTCTTCTTCTGTTCTATCAGTTTTCTCCTGTATGTATTTTGCTGGATAAATAAACCCCTCATAACTGCCTTACTGGCATCCCATAATATCTATGCATTTGTCCCCTTATTCACAAGAGTTTGGATTTGATATCCCGCCTTTCACTCCCCTTCAGGAGTCTCAAAGCGGCTAACATTCTCCTTTCCCTTTCTCCCCCACAACACTCTGTGAGGTGAGTGGGGCTGAGAGACTTGAAAGATAGGTGACTGGCCCAAGGTCACCCAGCAGCTGCATGTGGAGGAGCGGAGACGCGAACCCAGTTCCCCAGATTATGAGACTACCACTCTTAACCACTACACCACACTGGCTCTCAGTGTGATTCATATTTAGCTCAAAATAATCCCCTAATGGTTGTTCTAGGTTTATTACTTCTTTATATTCCACATAACGTAGGGTTGGTAACATTTTTCAGTGAGCAGAAAGAAGGGTGTATTTTTGTGAATACATAATTCATTTCTTACTGGTGGAGGAATATAGAAGTTCATTAAGTCATTTGTGTATCCAGTAACATATATCTCCTGCAAAACAAACTCCATTAGTTTCTGGTCTCTTTTTATGTTCTTCTCTTTCAACTAGATGCACTCATATCTTCAAGACATTTCTTTTAACAACTCAGCCGGAGAGACAGTGTTCTTTAATGAACAAGGGGAAAGGAGCGGTGGATTTGACATAATGAACATGATCATGTTTCCAAACGATTCCTTCCTTCGTGTGAAAGTTGGAAGGGTGGAAGATCCTAGAGCTCCTGAAGAAAACGGATTCATGATCAATGAAGATCTAATTGATTGGCACACAAGCTTTAACAAGGTATGGAATCTAGACATTCTTGGTGATGGAGAGTGAGGGAAGTGGCTTCACAGCTGGATGTGCCGATTGGATTCCAAGCATTCCCTTTCATTGCATAGTTGTGCTGCATGTCTGTGAAACTGCCCGTGCTTTGAATGCAAATGAACTAGACTGCTAGTTGATGTGAACAACAGTGCAATAGAAGAAGCAATGGTGTGGCTGGGTAGAAAGTTATGGGGCTGATTGATTGGCCTTTAAAAAAAGAAAGATGATTGTCACTTTCATGATGCAAAAACAAAAGCACACATCACAATTTCTTTCCTCTGTAAAGGTAGCTGCTTGCCTTTCTGTGTGCAATGAGCACTGCCACCTAGGATATCGGAAGAAAAGGAAGGAAGGAGAAAATTTTTGCTGCTGTTTTTAAACAAATTTTGTTGTTGTTGTTTAATTTGATGATTAGCACTTGCAGAATGTAAAAATAAAATAAAAACTCCCTGTGCAATCCTTTCCTGTTTAAGAGCAGGCGCCTCCCCTTTCTGTGTGTAATGAACACTGCCAGCCTGGTTATCAGAAGAAAGCAAAGGAAGGAGAACAATTTTGCTGCTATGATTGTATTCCATGTCCAGAAGGGAAGGTTTCAAACCAGATTGGTAAGTGATTTGTTACCTCCCTTTCCCCATTATAAAGGGTCAAATGATTGGCAATTTACAAGTGGTAAATAAGAATAGTGTGTAAATAAGTTTATGCCTTCCAGGATTGCTCAAGAGGACTTTCAATTAAGCGGCAGTCTAATATGTATATTCAAATTAGGCAGTAAGCTCCATTGCATCAAGCACGATCTTATGACCCAAGAAAAACTAAGCAACTAGAAGCAAATATAGAATTGACTTAATGTTGAGTGGCATATATATATATATATAACTATCAGCTCATTTGCAATTAGCAAGAATTTGATCATAAAGTTCTATCTCTTTCCATGTTTGTTCTCAGATATTGATGACTGTTTCAGATGCCCAGAGCAAGAGCATGCAAGCAAAGACAGAAGTGACTGCATCCCTAAGACAATAACCTTTCTATCTTACCAAGAGCTTTTAGGGATAAGTTCAGCCGTGATTGCTGTTTTCTTTTCCCTGATCTCAGCCTGGGTGTTGGGAACTTTTATTAAGCACAGAGATACGCCCATAGTCAAAGCCAACAACCGGGACCTCACGTACACGTTGCTCATCTCCCTCCTGCTCTGCTTCCTCTCTACATTGCTGTTTCTTGGAAGACCTAACACAGTGACCTGCCTCCTCCGACAACCAACTTTTGGCATTGTCTTCTCAATGGCTGTTTCTTGTGTGTTGGCAAAAACCATCACAGTGGTTGTAGCTTTCATGGCTACCAAACCAGGGTCCAAGATGAGGAAGTGGGTGGGGAAAAAACTGAGCAACTCCATTGTCCTTTCCTGCACTGTTATCCAAGCAAGTATTTGTACTGTATGGCTGACCACTGCTCCCTCATTCCCTGATTTAGACATGAACTCTGTAGCAGATGAAATCATTGTGCAATGTAATGAAGGCTCCGTTACAATATTTTATTCTGTCCTGGGCTACTTGGGCCTCTTGGCTACAGCCAGCTTCATTGTGGCATTCTTAGCCCGCAAATTACCAGATACTTTTAATGAAGCCAAGTTCATTACATTCAGCATGTTGCTGTTTTGCAGTGTTTGGTTGTCCTTTGTTCCAACCTATCTGAGCACCAAAGGGAAGTATATGGTAGTGGTGGAGATCTTCTCCATCCTGTCCTCCAGTGCTGGGCTATTGGGTTGCATCTTTGCCCCTAAATGCTACATCATAATGTTGAGGCCTCAGATGAATAGCAAGGAGCAACTCATAAGGAGAAAGAATTGAAGGATTTTGCTATGTATCCTGTTGTATTTTTGTATGTGTAGAGCACAAGTGGCTTAGGATGCAAGAGCCTACTGTAACATTATAGGTACTTAAAATTAATGTTGATAGTCCTTGCTGAGTTTCATTTGATGCCCTGTATTAATTTGGAAGCACCTAGTGATGGGCATCAAATTCAATTCAATTTGCATTTTAATATAAAAAAATATTATTTCTGCTTCCTGAAACATTACACAAAAGAGAACACAGTTTTCTTTCAAAACTGTGACTTTCTTGAATTTTTTTCATGCAGATCTCCCACCAATTAAATTCAGATTGGTACATAAGCTGCTTTTAATCAAATAATGTACAGATTAATTTATATTTGGGAACATGTGTCCACCATAGGTATGAACAACAATTGCTAAAACAGCATGTTTTAGCTGGGAGAATCACTCGTACCCCTCCTTCCTTTCTAAGGGACCTGCTTAATATTTTGGGAGTGAGGTTTGCTGTACAAAAGGGTTTGAGACTATTACCAAAGTTTGACACTGATTTGTGTCTTGAGGCCCCCAGCCAGCCCCCCATGAAATAACTACACACAGACACAGAATTAAGGTTGATGTGTAACATTAAGGCCACAACTTTATTGATTGAAAATTAAATGTGAGTGGTATTGGTATTGGCATAGGTATTAGCTGAAGACCATAACTGACTACTGCCCCAGTTGACAGAATCTATGTAGGTAAACCCACTGAGGCAGCAACATTGGGGTTTTGCCCAACAGAAGCTTACTGTGAGGTTCCTGTTATTCCGGCATGACTGTAGCCCATCAAGCGGAATTCGGACGAGATCCAGGACCCCCAGATTCCTTTAACGGAATACCTTTTGATCATTGAGGGGCAGGTGATGGCCACACCTCCCCTCCACACATAAAATTAAGCCAATGCCTAACCGCCAAACCTGGAAAGTTGTGGCAATTGCTAAAGGGGTAGGCAAAAAACCAAGTGGCCAGTGCTAATTTTCTAAATGGGTAAATATTCCTACCCGGCCCCTGTCCCAAGACAGGCGACTCACACAAAGTCCAAAGCAAGGCCGAGAACCAACAATAAGGGTGGGAGGGTGGGTTCAGCAATGCCAATCATGTGCCTGGGCACTCTTGCGCTGATGCTTATATAATTCTTGAACCACCCTATCCCCCTCCTGATTGGCAATGACCCGTGATGCCTATTTAGAGAAATGAAACTTAGACCAAGAAACGAAACCTACTTATCCAGGGGTGTGTCCAGGAGCCCAGTCACAAGAAGGATCGCCTCCTGAGAACAATGCCATTTGGATTTTGGTTCACAGTGTACCAATTACTCAGTTCAGGGCAGTGGCAAAAAGTGAGTGGTTGGTAACAAAAGATTGCACAAAAAGAGCACAAAACTTTGACAACAGTTTGGAGTGAATTAGACAAAGCTGTGTTTTGGGTGTGAAGGAGCTACTTTGTCCCTAAGGTTTTGGTCTGATAAATAAAGTTTGTGCTTTCTGAACTTTGCAGAGAATTGATATTGAAAATATCTCCAGAGAATTGATATTGAAAATGGAAGAGAAGAGCAAAGAAGGTCCAGAACAGGACAGAGGACTGGCTTCTGAAATAAAATTTGGAAGGTTAAAAAGTGCACTTCATAGTTGCTTGAGTTTGAAAGTGGAAGCTCTAAGGGTTTCCCATGGAGGAGTAGGGGCGGTGAGATGAGGCACCCCCTAGTTATTAACAAGTGCTCTGTGGAGTAGAAACAGTGACACTGGTACACAATTGGCCCCATCAATGGTGATTCTATTAGGAACATATGCTAGACATGGACCCAACAGATTTCTAGGAGAGGCCTGGAACAACTGGAGCAAATAGTCTGGGCCAATAAGTGAAATAAAGCTGGACCTCCATTTTTCCAAAGGAGAATCAGAATCACTGCTGATTCTTCCCACAATCACTATGATCTCCATCTCCACTTGACATCTGGGACAGCTGTAGAGATGGCCACATATTATTTTGCACAAAGATACAGTGAAATGAAAGAAGGGAGAGGGAGACATTTCCAACTGCCCTTTAACCTTAATACATTTTAAGTATTAATTCCTAGCTAAGGGTCCATCAGCTGTGAACCTTAATTTAGCATGTTATAAATGTAATTTATTTTATGCTTAGCAAAGCACCAATGAATCTATTTCACAAAGAGCTTTTTACAAGTGGACAGAAGGCGGGGACATAAGACATAAGAACCAGAGAACATTGTTAACAATACTCAGTACCACAGAATGTGGAGAATAGAGTTTTAATCCTTCCTGCCCCAATGTAATGTCAGTGAAAACCACTCATTTGCACCTGCTGCTGTTGAATTGTATGATTCCCTCCTTATTTATTAACACTATTTATGTGAAAGCATTTATAAACCACTTAATATTTTAAAATCTCTAAGTAGTATACAATATTAAAAAGAATTAAAACAAGGCACTTAAAGGCATATAATTGAAGCAAATAATTCAAGAGTTCCAAAGCACATAAAACATAGTCCAATCTTATCGGTTAGGGAAAGATGAGACTTTGCAAGATGTTTGAAATAATTGTTGATTGGTGCTTCATCTATGGGAGATACATGCCCTGTGATGTACTATAAAGTACAGTATCATTAATCAAATTCCCCTAGCAATCTAAGTGACCTTACAAGTCTGTATAGGGGTAGATAGTATTTGAGGTAACCTAGACCTAAGTTGTTCAAGGTTTTATATACAGTTACAGATAGGTAGCCATGTTGGTCTGCCATAGTCAAAATAAAAAAATTCCTTCCAGTAGCACCTTAAAGACCAACTAAGTTAGTTCTTGGTATGAGCTTTCGTGTGCATGCAGGTATCTGAAGAAGTGTGCATGCACACGAAAGCTCATACCAAGAACTAACTTAGTTGGTCTTTAAGGTGCTACTGGAAGGAAGGTTTTATATGTTATGTATTAAGCAGATTTGGAAAATATTTAGTAGTGAGTGAATCTCCAAGGTTCCATACAGTTCCTTATTTTGGTTATTCATGAGGATTGTGGCCTACATTATTTAAGAAGTTATGAATTAGAATTAAGATAAATACATCAGAAGAATAATCAGCCATCACACAAGCATGTTATATTCTTAACCCTCCATCCATATGAATCTGTCATATTTGTTGTGTTTGTTTGTAACATAGGAGTAGAAATAGATTGGTCAGGAATGTATGCTACCTAAATCTGACTTCTTGAGTAGGCCCACCGTCTCATTGTCATATTGCACAAGAAATACATAAACTGTTTACTTAGATTCTTTAACTCTTTATTCTTATCAGCTGCTCCCTCGTATTCAGTTCAGGTCTCAACAAAATAATGTAGCATTTGGGGGAAAATATACAACCCAACAAGCCAGCACTGGAGGCCAAGATGGAGAAGATCTCCACAGCCACCATATATTTCCCTTTGGTACTCAGGTAGGTTGGAACAAATGACAACCAAACACTGCAGAACATCAACATGCTGAAGGTAATGAACTTGGCTTCATTAAAACTGTCTGGCAACTTTCTTGCCAGGAAAGCCACAGTGAAGCTGATGATGGCCAGAACTCCCATGTAGCCCAGAACAAGATAAAACATGGTGACAGACCCTTCATTGCATTCTGCTATAATTTCTTCAATTAGGGACTGCATGTCCAAATCTGGGAATGGGGGGGAGGTTGCCAGCCACAGCACACAAATGCCTGCTTGAATAATGGAGCAGGAGAGAACAATGGAATTGGTCAATCTTTTCCCCACCCACATTCTCATTCTGGACCCCGGCTTGGTGGCCATGAAAGCAAGAACCACAATTATGGTTTTAGCCAACACACAAGAGATAGCCACTGAGAAGATAATGCCAAAAGCAGATTGACGGAGAAAGCAGATCACCTTCCCAGGTTGGCCAAGGAATAGCAATGATGAGAGGAAGCAGAACAGGAGGGAGAAGAGGAGAATGTATGTAAGGTCCCGATTGTTGGCTTTGACTATGGGGGTATCTTTGTTCTTAATAAAAATTCCAATTACCGATACTGTAACAATAGAGAAGGACACAGCAACCAATCCTAAACTAATCCCTAAAGGATCTTCGTAGGACAGATAAGCTAATGTCTTTGACATACATTGATCTTGGTCCCTGCTTGCATATTGATCATCATGGCATTTGTAGCAGTCTGCCATGTCTGAAAAACAAAATAGTGAGAAACATAGTGTGAATTCATTTGTGAATACAGGCCTGTTTTCATGAGAATCTTCAACATAGCAGTGTCTGGTTATGCTGAGTATCTGTCTGTCTTTAAGTTGTCATAAATTTCTTTATTGTTTTTACTTCATAAATTGTATTTTCTGTGTATTCTGGAAACATTAACGCACTAGAACACCTACCTTGTTGCCATGAAACCTTCCCTTCTGGACATGGAACACAATCATAGCAGCAAAATTTCTCCCCTTCCTTCTTCTTCTTCTGATAACCAGCATGGCAGGAGTCACTACATACAGAAAGGGGCAACACCTACAAATAAAGGTCGAAAGAATTATGGGTGGAAGAATTTAGAGATCACTTTTGTTCATTGGCAAAACTAAAAAGATTCAAGCAATCAGTTGAACACAGTGCAGACAATTTGCCAGTGATTCCCTGAATCTTAGTTTTATAGCCAATTGCTTGTTTGAGGAGAATCTGCACACCAGAGTAAACCAATGGCTTACTCAAATGAATTTTTTATCCCACAAAAACAGGATGGGGGGGAGTTCATTGAGGGTGTTGTGGAGTTTCTGCATACATGGCACTAACTGAAAACCACAGTGGTCTAATGGTTAGAGCAAGACCAGAAATATCAGGGTTCAATTCTCTACTTGGCGAAGAAAATCACTGTGTGGCCTTGGGGCAAAATGTATCTCTCAGGCTAATGTACCTCAGAGGGTTTTTGTGAGGAAAAATGGAAGCAAGACAGTATTGAATGTTTTCTTGTACACCTTAGAGGAAAGACAGGACATAAATGAACTTAATAAATAAAAAAACAAATTTCAGAGCCTAACTTCTGACCATTAGGTCCCATTTTTTAGTATCAGTATAGACACATACCTGATTGAAACGTCTTTGCCAAGTAATCCTGTCCTCATTAAGGATGATATTCTGCTCTTCATTGGGATCTACTCTTCCAACTTTCACTTTTGTGAAGGAGTTGTTGGGAAATATGACCATCTTCATTATATCAAATCCTGTGACCATTTCCATTTTATTGTTGAAGTGCACTCTTTCTCCCGCTGAATTGTTAAAGGAGATGCCTTGAAGAAACTGATGAAGCTTGAGGAATGAGGAAAGAAAGAAAGAAAGAAAGAAAGAAAGAAAGAAAGAAAGAAAGAAAAGAAAGAAGGAAAGAAAGAAAGAAAGAAAGAAAGAAAGAAAGAAAGAAAGAAAGAAAGAAAGAAAGAAAGAAAGAAAGAAAGAGAAATCACCACTGTCACATTGAGCTTCATAAATACATTTCCCTGCTGGTGCAGGATTTTGTTTTTGCTTCTTTTGCAATTTCTTTTGCAATTTCTTTTGCAATTTCCTTTTACAAATGCTTATGGGGGGAATGCAATAATGAATGCAGTCAAACAGTAATTTTTTTAAAAATGCAAGCAAATTGTTCTTTCAATCTACAAGTGAAAAAACTAGATGAATAGTAGAGTTGTTGGAATGAAACCAAAGGTCATCTAGGCCAAGCCCTGTAATGCAGAGATCTCAACTAAAGCATCCACAAGAGGTGGCGATCCAACCCCTCCTTAAAGGAGAATCCACAACTTCCTGAGGGAGTCATTCCCAGGATTCTGTTGAAGATGCCCTTGCTGTTAAAGTGGTGTGATACTGCTTTAAATGTGTGGTGTGAATGTGTCCTAGGCGGCAGCAGTGAAGAGGGTTTTAGGTGGTTAGCATTTTTCTTCTCTAGTGATTCTGGTTAAAATCACACACACACAAGCTGCTTTGAGGCTAAACGCAGGTTCAGAAGGGCAATTTCCCTCAATATTATGCCGAGAGTGATTAGCTCCTTCTGCTCACACATCATTCCCCTTCTCCCCACATTTCAGCTCCTGTTAATGAGTGATCATAATCCTGCTCAGTACAAAATAAGCCACAGGTTCAGACTATGTGGGTTCATAATCCCCCCTAAATGTAACAATAGTTGTTGCTCTTGTTAATGAATAGTACAGTGGTACCTCAGGTTAAGTACTTAATTCGTTCTGGAGATCCGTACTTAACCCGAAACTGTTCTTGACCTGAAGCACGACTTTAGCTAATGGGGCCTCCTGCTGCGCCGCCGGAGCACGATTTCTGTTCTCATCCTGAAGCAAAGTTCTTAACCTGAAGCACTATTTCTGGGGTAGCGGAGTCTGTAACCTGAAGCATATGTAACCTGAAGCGTATGTAACCCGAGGTACCACTGTATGTCAAGTGCAATTCCACTGTTATACAGTGGTACCTCTAGTTACGAAATTCATTCCGGAGGTCCGTTCTTAACCTGAAACTGTTCTTAACTAGAGGCGTGCTTTCGCTAATGAGGCCTCTTACTGCTGCTGCGCCGCCGGCACACAATTTCCGTTCTCATCCTGGGGCAAAGTTCTCAACTTAAGGTAACTCTTCCAGGTTAGCTGAGTTTGTAACCTGAAGCGTTTGTAACCTGAGGCGTTTGTAACTCAAGGTACCACTGTATTTGGGTGCTATTTCACTTTATAAAAATGCATTCATGGCAATAAATCCATTTTGTTGTGGAAACATTACCTGCCAGGGCTGAAGGTTTTTCCATTCAGTTTTTTTACCACCTGCTAGTGGGTCGTGGTTGGATCTTGATGAGTACATGGTGTGCAAAGCTTGTGCCACGGCATGGGCAGCATTGAAGATGCTGTAGCTGTGACCAGTCATGCGAGTTTCAAAAACAGACCCAAAAAGGTTATCTAGCCTCTCATCCCTGGTACAAACCTTTTTATCAACTTCTAATGGCACATTGTGATTCGGGAATGAGCACTGGAATGCTTGCTCCCAGAAATCCTTGAGGAAAGAATCTCCTTCTTCCCAGTAAAGTTTTATATTCTGAAGATATGCCTGGAACCCTGATGGATCATTTGAGTGAACCTCAAAAGAAACGGTGCCTTGGAAAAATTCAGGATCCCAACCCGTGATAAGGGCTATAACTGTAAAATCAATCTGGGCTGTCACGATCCATATCTTTCCAGAAGATGTGTTTTCCTGATATTCAGGATCAGTTAGAAACATCATAGTAGTCAGCCACATAACAGTGAGAGTTTCTCCGTAGAAAACATAAGTGCTGATTCTGTGATCCGTGAAAGGCTGATATATATTTGTGGCTGTATCAATCATGTCAGTGATATTAATCAACCGAGCTTGGCTTGGGATTCTCTGTGTGAAGGCTGAGCAGATTCCATTTTCAGAAAACAATGCCTCTAGGGCCTGCAAGAAATGGTCTCCACTCTCATCATCCACAGCAAAGAGCCCAACCCAGGTCCATCCAAAATGCTGAAGCAGTCGGATAACCCCCATATATTGATGGGCTTCGTTTGGGACCATGCGATAAAAAGAGGAGACATTTTCCTCTGGAGGAAATGAGCCATATGTGAGCTATAAGGAAACACACCAGTATCTCAGAAATGACTTTAAAGTATTATATACGCATGTTCCTTTTTATGTAAATAAAAGGCACTTATGATTTAGACTTCTACCTTTGGTTAAAATTAACCCTATTGAAAATCAATGGCCCTTCTTTTTAGAATGCAGATATATGGCACACTTTTATTTAAGTTAATTATGATAAAGAACTCTATTAGGTATCCCTATTATTATTATTATTATTATTATTATTATTATTATTATTATTATTTTCCCACCAACTTTTGAGAGTAATTCTTATTTGGCTTCAGTATCGCCACTTTCTCCAAGACTTTTCTTTTCCAGATCCGAAATCAATTCACTCACTTTCTGAAGCTAATTTTGTGATCCCCATGCAGAGAAAAATGGTATACGACCAGTTTGCAGTTGCAGATTCTAAAACAATATGCTACAGCAACAAGCTGTCTTTCCACCAGACTTGTCTTAAAGGGGTAGACCTTACCTGCGGAATCTTGTAGAGACTTAAGATGTCTGCCATGTGGAAGGAAATATCAGGGCCAAGTCCCCCAATGATGGATATGAGGATTTTCTGGCTCCCACATTCATAGTTAGGGACAAATCTATGCAATTTGAACAGCACATCCAGAGTTGTGCGGTAGGCCATCCTCTCATTGAAGTAGCTGTCACAGACATGGAGCCCAAGTGTGACATTGGGCAAGATCCTGGGATTCTCATTGATCTCATTTACGGAAAAAGCCAATGCTAAGACATGCTGGTAGAACTTTGTCACCATACTGAAAAGATAGATAGATAGATGATAGATGATAGATAGATAGATAGATAGATAGATAGATAGATAGATAGATAGATAGATAGATAGATAGACAGATAGAGATAGATAGAGATAGATAGAGATAGATGATAGATAGATAGATTGATAGATATATAGATAGATAGATAGATGATAGATAGATAGATAGATAGATAGATGATAGATAGATAGATAGATAGATGATAGACAGATAGATAGATGATAGATAGATAGATGATAGATAGATGATGATAGATAGATAGATAGATGATAGATAGATAGATAGATAGATAGATAGATAGATGATAGATAGATATAGATAGAGATACACACACACACACACACACACACACACATTTTCACAGACAAATTTTTACAATCCAACAGCTCTGAGCTCTGAGCAACTGAAATGCTCCAATTGAAATGTAATTACTGCCATCACTTTCGGAAGGATTAAAAGAAAAAGAAAAAGAAATCATGAGTGCTGAGAGCTATAGGATGAAGCTGCAAAAAGGACAGAGAACAAATAAAAGGGCCATATAAGAAGAGACAACAGTGGGAAATTTGTCTGAATTTGTGAAGCATAACTGGTAAAAGGCAGAATTTGGAAATCATTGAAAATACTGTAAATACAGCACATAACGTAAAATGCTGAGCGATCTGTAGCTCAATGGTAAAGCACCAGCTTTCTATGAAGAAAACTGCTTTTTTCTGGGGGGACACAGGGGTATGCTTACCTCTACACATTTTGTGAATCTTTGTACTTTTGTCCATTTACTGTATTTATTTTTCCTGATTATAAAATGGTAATTTCCTTGAATCAAAATGAGAGTACCCCTAAACATAATTTTTTAGGGAAAAAAGCACTGGAAGAAAGTCCCAAGGCTAGAAGAAACTCCTGCCTAAATCCCGGGAGAGCTGTTTCCAACTTGGGTGGACCAATAGAAGGCAGCTTCCTATATTCATAATTGATTATACAATTGTCTACACACAAATGTGTTTCGCCACTGAGCAACAACCTGTCACTAGTATGAGAGTGGTGTTCTGAAACCCAAAAAAGTATGTGCATTGTTCCATAATGTGCCCTCATAGTCATTAACATCTCGCAAGTCACCAGTGCTCTGCAAAATAACTAAAAAATCATGCCATATCACCCTTCTTTCATTTGGAAATGGTCATCTGAATACATTTTCCTCCTTCCATTGTAGCAAGCCCCCATTACCAGTGCTTTTAACTTAAACATCCTTTTAAATTTACTCCTTTTATAAATCACATTGCAGTTTGCTCGCTCATCGGTTTTCAAATAGGAATTTTCACCAATGCCCTCATGTTGGCATATTTTGTAGTCTCCTGCAGCTATGCCATTTCAGTGTGTGCATGTGTGTTTTGGTGTGTGGGGGTGTTGCCCTTAATATCTCAGAAGCTTTAAGAAACAAATTATTAGAAGTTACGTCTGACAATATGCAAATCAATGTATACTAAAGAAAAAACTGCTTTCAATCTTCTACAACTGACATTTATTTCTTTTACTATAGTGGTGTTCACACATTACATTCAACAGGTGTGCAATCTGTGTACCTGCGTACAGAAATATTTGAGCTGTACACTTATACAGTTAATCACATGTAATGTTTAATGTGTGTGCAGTAGGTGTACCTGTGTACACAATAGTTGAGCTGCACAATTCAACAAGAATCTATATTGTACAAGAGGATATTCCAGCATTGCAGGGAACTAGACGAGATGACTCTTGAGACATATCCCAACTCTACAATTGTATGATTCAATGTTCTCTTTCACACAAACATTTGTATATGTGTAGAGACAGCTTGTACCTGTGTTCAATGTAACATATGTGATGCGGCAGCTAAAAAAGCCAATGCAATTCTGGGCTGCATCAATAGGAGTATAGCATCTAGATCAAGGGAAGTAATAGTGCCACTGTATTCTGCTCTGGTCAGACCTCACCTGGAGTACTGTGTCCAGTTCTGGGCACCACACTTCAAGAAGGACACTGACAAACTGGAATGTGTCCAGAGGAGGGCAACCAAAATGGTCAAAGGCCTGGAAACGATGCCTTATGAGGAACAGCTAAGGGAGCTGGGCATGTTTAGCCTGGAGAAGAGGAGGTTAAGGGGTGATATGATAGCCATGTTCAAATATATAAAAGGATGTCACATAGCGGAGGGAGAAAGGTTGTTTTCTGCTGCTCCAGAGAAGCGGACACGGAGCAATGGATCCAAACTACAAGAAAGAAGATTCCACCTAAACATTAGGACGAACTTTCTGACAGTAAGAGCTGTTTGACAGTGGAATTTGCTGCCAAGGAGTGTGGTGGAGTCTCCTTCTTTGGAGGTCTTTAAGCAGAGGCTTGACAACCATATGTCAGGAGTGCTCTGATGGTGTTTCCTGCTTGGCAGGGGGTTGGACTCGATGGCCCTTGTGGTCTCTTCCAACTCTATGATTCTATGATATGAGCAAGCCTTATGGAAGGAGGAAATCCGGGTTTACTATAAGGAATTTACACTTGCACACCATCTATGACCATGAACAAGGTGTGATGCGGATGCAAGCCACACATACAGTCTTTGAGGCCTCCTTCTTAAGTCCCTTGCGACAGAAGTTTTCAAGCTCACACAACACCAGAAGGAAAACAGAAAAGAAACGAATTATTTACACTGGAATGTTAAAGTCCAACTCCTTAGAAGGGTGTTCCTTGAAGGAAACCTTTGGGAAAAAGTATATTATCTGAGAAACAATTCCACCAATGAGGAGACCACCGGATTGGTACCTCTTATGAGGAACAGGGAGGGGAGAACTTGCAAGACAATTCATGGTGGCTACTTTTGAAACCAGAAACAGCAGCATCACTAATACCACCATCCTGGTGGCTAAATTTATCTCTTGATTAGATTCTCACATGTCCACCTACAGTTTCATCACTGGCATTAAACACCAGCAGATTCTACCAATATTCTTCAGAAAGAGAAACATATTGTCATTAACATTGACAACGTAAAAAATGTGTGAGGGAGAAACTGACAGAGTTCAAACTGACAGAGCCCTGCCTACCTCTGATCCCTAACCCAAGCTCTGTTTGGCATAAAGGGAAGGTTTATAACCACTTTCAGGCTTGTTGATGGATTGTTTTCCTATTACTTTCTGGAACACTGTCCCCCCCCCCCCCGTCATGGAGAGTCAATTATTTCAAATAATTGCATGGAAGATAATACCCCTTGCAAAGTTTTGTCCCCAAGTGGCTACACTGGTCGTAAACATGTTTTTCTCCATCTCCTCTGCTCCATAGTGGGACAACTATCAAGGGAGTGAACCCACACTGAACCCACATCCAGGGGCGTAGGGTCAGTGGGCTGCCGGGGTGATGGCCCTGTGTGCATTTTTCTGGGGGTGCGTGGCTGCCCTGCTGTGTCCTCCTCATGTCGCCCTTCCATCCCGCGGGGTGGCATGAGGAGGGTGCAACAGACATGCGTCCTTCGATCCCAGACTCACCCTCATATTGTGAGGCTGAGATTGAAGGGTACATGGCTGTTACATCCTTCTCCCTCCCTGAGCTGGATCAGGACTGGCATCATGTCAGCAGTGAGGGCTGGGCTGGTGCATCCCCCCCCCCACTTTAGTGCGCTTGTGAGTGCCATGAAGACTTGCTCTGCCTCTGTCCACAACAACTCCAGTGGGTGAGACTGGCCCTTGGATAAAGCCAACTTTGGACTAGAACTAGCAATAACCCAATTGGCCTCTTCCTCCTTGTCCCATCAAGGCCATTATAAGATAGGACACTTCAGTTAAAGGTGAAATATAGATAAAAAATACAAATAAATGTCCAGTAGCACCTTAGAGACCAACTAAGTTTGTTCTTGGTTGTATCTGAAGAAGTGTGCATGCACACAAAATCTTATAGCTAGAACAAACTTAGTTGGTCTCTAAGGTGCTACTGGACATTATATATATATATATATATATATGCAGGTTTTGGTGTCTTCGGGTGTCTTCCCGTGTAAGAGTCGGGGTGTCTGGGCGACGTTTCGACGAGGTCTCACTCGTCATCTTCAGGCTGGTGCTTTCGGCTTCTTGTTACTGGAACAGAGCAGAATCTGGTGTTTGAGTTCCTATAAATACTGTTGAGGGGTGTGGTGTATAGCCTCCAACGTTCTGGGCAGGGAGGAAGTTCCTAGATTAGTGTGCCTTTTCTTCTTTTGTTCCTTAATTACTTGAGGGATATCTTGGGTGATTTCATGAGTGATATTCTGAATACCACTGGGTGGGTCATTAAGTGTAGATTAGTTGCTAAAGCTTTCGTGTCTTGACCTCTTGAGCTTGTGAAGAGTTTTTCTGAGAAGATGGCTGTGCTGCATTTAGTTGTGCTCTGGCTTGGCTTCGTGTATAGGGGCGAGCTGTGATTTTGTGCCTTGTGCCAGCCAGATCTGTGTAGGGATTGCAGGGGGGTGCAGCATCCGGAGGTGCCACTATAGTTTGGCTACTGGATGGAGTCTGTAATATGTCTGTGGAGAGGGTCTGGGTTTGGGTCTGGTGTGGTTGATTGGTGACGGCGTTCTGTGTGCCTCTGGTTCTGGTGTCGGTTTTTGTGGGGAGGGCTAATTTCCAGATGTCTGGCAGGCGGGACGTGTCGTCACGCTTGTTCATGTTGTGAGGGTGTTTCTCTATCTCGATGGCTTCCATGATTCTGCTCTGTTCCAGTAACAAGAAGATTCTGCTCTGTTCCAGTAACAAGAAGCCGAAAGCACCAGCCTGAAGATGACGAGTGAGACCTCGTCGAAACGTCGCCCAGACACCCCGACTCTTACACGGGAAGACACCCGAAGACACCAAAACCTGCATTCCTGTACCCGTGAAAATCTACGAAAGCATATATATATATATATATATATATATATATGCAGGTTTTGGTGTCTTCGGGTGTCTTCCCGTGTAAGAGTCGGGGTGTCTGTGCGACGTTTCGACGAGGTCTCACTCGTCATCTTCAGGCTGGTGCTTTCGGCTTCTTGTTACTGGAACAGAGCAGAGTCTGGTGTTTGAGTTCCTATAAATACTGTTGAGGGGTGTGGTGTATAGCCTCCAACGTTCTGGGCAAAGAGGAAGTTCCTAGATTAGTGTGCCTTTTCTTCTTTTGTTCCTTAATTACTTGAGGGATATCTTGGGTGATTTCATGAGTGATATTCAGAATATCACTGGGTGGGTCATTAAGTGTAGATTAGTTGCTAAAGCTTTCGTGTCTTGACCTCTTGAGCTTGTGAAGAGTTTTTTTTTTTTTCTGAATATCACTCATGAAATCACCCAAGATATCCCTCAAGTAATTAAGGAACAAAAGAAGAAAAGGCACACTAATCTAGGAACTTCCTCTTTGCCCAGAACGTTGGAGGCTATACACCACACCCCTCAACAGTATTTATAGGAACTCAAACACCAGACTCTGCTCTGTTCCAGTAACAAGAAGCCGAAAGCACCAGCCTGAAGATGACGACTGAGACCTCGTCGAAACGTCGCACAGACACCCCGATTCTTACACGGGAAGACACCCGAAGACACCAAAACCTGCATTCCTGTACCCGTGAAAATCTACGAAAGCAAATATATATATATATATATATATATATATATATATATATATATATATATATATATATATATATATGTATATATATACCGATTAAGTGAGGTTTGTTGTT
Organism: Podarcis vaucheri; assembly: GCF_965113315.1. Classification (NCBI taxonomy): domain Eukaryota; kingdom Metazoa; phylum Chordata; class Lepidosauria; order Squamata; family Lacertidae; genus Podarcis; species Podarcis vaucheri. The sequence continues at coordinate 8,300,903 of NC_138751.1, read as the reverse complement.
CCTTAGTACTGGATATTTTATATGTGAGAATCCCTCCTGCCTGGAATGTAGTATACTGCTTATGACTACTCTCTACAAAACTATGAGGGATTTAAGGAACATAGGAAGTGGCCTTGTGGCAGGCCAGACAAGTGGCCCATCTAGCTCAACATTTTCCACACTGATATTTGGCAACTCTCCAGAGTTTCAGACAGGGGGTACCACCAGCCCCACTTGAACATGCCATAGACTGAAACTGGGACATTCTGCATGCAAAGCAGATGCTCTTCCACTGAGCTACAGCCCCCGTTGGATTGAACATGGAGTGGCAGGCAGAGATCAGTGAGGAGACTGAACAGAATAATGGCATGGGGGAGCTGAGTCAGGGGAAGGGAGGCTGGAGGAAGTGGGTGCAGGGCTGTCTTAAATATATCTGGTGCCATGGTGCAAAGATCCTTCCAGCGCCTCCGACCCCCACCCAGTTTCCCAGAGTTGCTGACGTTTTTACGGTGCTGCCAGCAGCTTTTCCGGGGCTGGAGGAGGTGGGCAGCAGCTGGAGAGCAGCTCCTCTGGCAGGGAAGAGGCGGAGGCTCCTGGCGCGGTGCTGCTTCAGTGAGGCAGGCAAGGGCGATGAACGGATGCCGGGAGGCGCCACGTCTAGCCTCCGCCTTTTCCCTGGCACCCTCCAGAACTTGGCGCCCTGGTGCCCCGCGCCACTTGCCTCTGTGGGCAAGATGCCCCTGAGTGGGTGCTCTCACAGGATAAGGCTGCTCTGAATGTTAAAGCAGGCTTGCCACTTCCCCTCTTCCCTCCCAGGCAGAGGAGTACAGCAATGGAGTCTGGAAAGGACACCAGCCAACCAATAGGGGGGTGGAACCAGAGTCTGAAGGAGAGGCTCCCACCTGGTTATCCAGGACCCAATGGCGTTCCCATCACTGAAAATAGGCACATCCACTCGATGCAATAAAAGTCTGTACACTCAAGAATTTCTCAAGATATGAGAGTCATGTCTTGCCCCATCTTTAAGAGCTTGGGGTGTGCGCATAGCAGCCCACTGGGGCACACTGTTTCCTTCCCTGGTCTTGGACTCCATAAGTGGAACTGCCTGGTCATAAATGCTGCTGTGACTCATTATCTGATGCTCAGCCTGTACCTCTATTCTGTCTCAGGAATGATCTCTCCCTTGCTCTCATGTGCTACTATAGAAGCAGACAGAGAAAGAGGTAGAAGAAAACTGACCCATTATGTGCATGCTTCTAGGTAATGTGTAAAAAATAAAAATGAGTAGGCATAAAATAAATTGCCACACAGTTTTTGAAACCCACTTAAAACATTTTTGTTTACACAAGCTTATCCTGACATGAAGAAATGTGGGGTGACTGGGGAAACACAGCCAGATGGGAGGGGTATAAATAATAAATTATTATTATGTCTTTTTAGCCTCTCGTTGTTTTAATTGTTTTTTTTAATATTTTTTCAGATTCTTGCTTTTAATAATCTTTTAATGATAATCATAATGTTTTTATTTTATTTGTAAACTGCCTAAAAGTTGTATTGCAATCAAGGGGTATATAAATTTTGTTAAATATAACAATTCATTAAATAAACTAGCTTTTTGTCAGTCAAGGTAAGCCCCTTGGGCCAGAGTGCAAGGATTTGTGTGGTGCGAATTGTGATGGCTGAGACTGACATAGAAGTAGCCTTCATAAACTGTTCTTCCCTTGTCTTTCAGAAGTGGGCAGCAGAGGTGTAATAATGACTGCATTGCCTAGCAGGGAAGTAAGGTGGTAAGTCAAGTGCTGTTTTTTTGCTTTCAGATGTGATGCTGATTGTTCCCCTCCAGCTTTTGGTTGAAACCTGATCTAAGAAATATTCATCCTCAATAGACTTTCCCACAAAATGTTTCAGTCTTATTAAACTTTCTAAGGGCCAAGCTGGGCTTTATAACTGTCATGCATTTGTATCTCTGAATTCAAGTAATATTCATTCCACGTCAACAAGAAATCAACAAGACTGGCAGTCAAATCGGGAAACAGGACAGCATCTGCCACCATTCCTGAGGGCAGGGGGCAAGCTCAAGGGGCGCAGGGCAGCAATCTCTTCTGAATACCCATAATTCCTAGAGAGAAACTCCCATGATAGCTTCTTCCATAATTGATGTGCTATGTTTTGTTTTGTTTTAAATTAGATTACCAGAAAAATTTACTACTACAACAACAACAACTACAACTTATTTCTTTATATGCCACTCGGTTGCCCCAGCCACTTTGGGCAGCTTCCAATGAATTAAAACATTTAAGACTTCTTGTTCAGTGCCCCTGATTCTTACAAAATCATATCGTACGCAAGTATTTACTGCCTTTCAAATGATGTATTATACAGAGTACATTCATAAAGAGATGTCCTCTGTCATCCCCTTCTCCTTGTGCCCTCAATCTTTCCCAGCATCAGGGTCTTTCCCAGGGAGTCTTCTCTTCTCATGAGGTGGCCAAAGTATTGGAGTCTCAGCTTCAGGATCTGTCCTTCCAGTGAGCACTCAGGGCTGATTTCATTAAGAATGGATAGGTTTGATCTTCTTGCAGTCCATGGGAAAGAGATAGTGGTTACCAGTGGGATGTCTTACTCTTTTATGCTGAACTTTATGTAAATACAGGGGCAGATTCCTCTTTTTATCAGTCATTGCCTCTCCCAGACCCAGCCATCTCGGGGGACAAAACTGTTGTGTGCCCAGCAACCTTCCAGCCAACACCCACACCCAAAACAAGCAAGGAAGGGAATGATGCATTGGCTTCCATTTGTTTTCACTTTAGCAGCAATTAGAGGTGCTTTTTTTTGCCTTTCAAATACTAGAGTTCCATTCCCAGGGTTACATGAAGCAGATCTCTTAGAAACATTCTTTCTTTCCAGGTGTTCAAGCAAAGGTCCAGGTGGTGGAAACTGGAGGAGATGTCAAAAGACCTGGAGAGTCCCTCCGCCTCTCTGGCCAAATCTCTGGGTTCAACATCAGCGGCATCTGCATGGATTGGGTACGACAGGCTCCAGGGAAGGAACCGGAATGGATTGCAAGGGATTGTGGTGGAAGCTCAAAATCTTATGCTGACTCAGTGAGAGGGCGCTTCACCATCTCCAAGAATGACCCTTCAAACATGGTATATCTGCAAATGAACAGCCTGAAACCTGAGGATGCAGCTGTGTATTACTGTCTGAAAGTAGACACAGTAAGAGGAAGTGAATCTGAAGCCTAACAAAAAAGCCCCCTTTGTGCATTGCAGCTCTCCAGATTGATTCAGCTGCTTTAGATTGAATGTGGAAAGGTTTTCCGGTACAAATTCATCAGATACGCTTTATACTAATTTTCAAATGTTTGCTGAAAACTTTCCTTTCACTCTAGGAATATGGAAACAGGTTGGGATATTTTTTTCTGTTAGAGCTGCTGAACTGTTTCAAGTTTTATTTGGTTTTTTATTGTATTTGTTATGAACAGGTTTGTTATTTTTTTAATTGAGGTATACAAAATTTTATAAACATACAAACCAAACATGTGAGATTGGTCCTGTGAATCACTGGGGCAGGAAGGGATCAGGGGAATATCAGATTCAATTTGTATTTAAGAGAGAAGCTACATAATCTGCACTTTCTGAAATAATATGAGAACATCATTAAAAATATGCACTTAAAGTTCTTCAGCCAAGTAATATGTACATACATGCATACACTGGGGTAAAGTGTGCACAAAAATTCATATCCAGTCCTTTTTTCTAAAAAAAAAAATATGTTTAGGGGTACTCTCATTTTCCTACTCATATTGAAATACTGCCCCTCAATGAGGCCAAACTTAGATTCACAAAATGTTTAGGGGTATGCGTACCCCTCCGTCCCCCCAGAAAAAAGCACTGTGCATATTTTAGTGAAAGCAACATTAAAAATGCAATATGTTGGGGAATATTATTTTGGGGAAAAATGTGTGTATCAGGTACAATTGGATACAAGTGTGCATGTATTCAGGAAAAAATTGGCCCTTTGTAAACAGATGTGGAAATGCAGAGAAAAAACATGTATAAAAAAGACACACTTAAAGAAACCAGATTTGATAGATCATCCCACCATAACAGACTCTTTATATTCCACATTTTCCATGAGGGAGGAGAACTCATGCAAATACTTCCAGGAGGCTCTCTTCAAAAGGAAACCTCTCAGATGAAGGATGCTTAGTTTCTCCCTGGTGTAAAGGCTCCTGTTTCCTGTTTAGCCAGGGCATCTCTTCACTAATGTGATGAAATTGTTGATCCCTTTCTTGTTTTTCTTAGTGGATGTCCCAAGATGTAAGAACACGTTTAATGGAATATCCAGAAATTGGAGTTTAATTATTAGAATGGTTACATGAAATGCTGCATTGATTGTAATGTTCTATGTTTTCAAGGGGCCTTCTCGGACATCCAGCTTGCATCATCTGGACCAGGCACAGTGAGACCAGGAGAGAATCTCAACCTGGTCTGTAAAGTAACAGGTTTCTCCATTGCTACATTTGGCTTTGACTGGCATTGGATTCGGCAGCCTCCTGGGAAAGGTCTAGAATGGATTGCATGGGTTTAGGGGTATGCGTACCCCTCAGTCCCCCCAGAAAAAGCTGTGCAACCATTTCTTCAGAAACCTCCAAGAATGAGTTCTCCCTCCAGCTGAACTCATTGACAGCTGCAGACTCAGCTTTCTATTATTGTGCTCGAAAAGACACAGTGAGACATGGCAAATGGGGGCAGTGTACGAAAAGGGGAAACTGATTTTGAGGGACTATTTCCCAGCAAGTGGAGAGGTCCTGACAATTTCATGTCCCGGGTTCCCAAAATGCAGAAAGCCTGTTCTCACATACCTAGGAGTAAATTCTGTTTAATTCAGTTGGTCTTAATTCTAATTAGATATACATAGCAGAGAACTGTTAGTGCTGACACGCTTAAATTTTTTAGTTATATTGGAGGAAAAACAACATTGGAAAGCTCAAGTTGGGTATAGTGGGAAATATGAGATAAGGACTGTGTGGTATTCTCCACAAGATCACAATTGAGATTGTTCCAAAACCACTCTTAAAACAAGGGATAGTTCTTAGATCATCTTGGTTTCAGAATAGTGGGTGCCTGTCTGATTTTTATAACAGCTGTATTACTACTGCCGCCATCTAGGACTTGCCGATCAGAAGGTCGGTGGTTCGAATCCCCATGACAGGGTGAGCTCCCGTTGCTCGGTCCCTGCTCCTGCCAACCTAGCAGTTCGAAAGCACATCAAAGTGCAAGTAGGTAAATAGGTACTGCTCCGGTGGAAAGGTAAACGGCGTTTCTGTGCGCTGCTCTGGTTCACCAGAAGCGGCTTACGCATGTTGGCCACATGACCCAGAAGCTGTATGCCAGCTGCAACCCCAGAGTCGGTCACGACTGGGCCTAATGGTCAGGGGTCCCCTTTACCTTTTTTTTTTTAATATAAAATTTTTATTGGTTTTACAAAAGTTTTTTATAACAAACATACATAAAAAAAGACAAACAAACAAGTATAATTTCATAATGTCCTTTCATAAACTTCTTTTCTCGGACTTCCCCATACCTCCCCTTTCTGCATCCTCATGTCCAAATTTTTATAGCAACTTGTAAATGTTTTTTCCCGTCCTAATTCATCATAATCCTTTCTTAATCTAGTCTTATATTACTGCAACCCTTTCTCTCTATAAAATCTCGACATTCTGAGATTCATCAAGTTTATAATAGTCCTTAAGATAGATCTTAAATTTCTTCCAGTCTTCTTCCGCAGTCTCCTTTCCCTGGTCACGAATTCTGCTCGTCATTTCCGCCAATGTCATATAGTCAATCACTTTCATCTGCCATTCTTCCAAGGTGGGTAGGTCTTGTGTCTTCCAATACTTTGCAATCAGTATTCTTGCTGCTGTTGTTGCATACATGAAAAAAGTTCTATCCTTCTTTGGCACTAATTGGCCGACAATGCCCAAGAGAAAGGCCTCTGGTTTCTTAAGGAAGGTATATTTAAATACCTTTTTCATTTCATTATATATCATTTCCCAGAAAGCCTTAATCTTCGGGCATGTCCACCAAAGATGATAAAAAGTACCTTCAGTTTCCTTACATTTCCAACATTTGTTATCAGGCAAATGGTAAATTTTTGCTAGCTTAACTGGGGTCATGTACCACCTATAGATCATTTTCATCACGTTTTCCCTTAAGGCATTACATGCCGTAAATTTAATACCGGTGTTCCACAACCTTTCCCAGTCAGCAAACATAATATTATGACCAATGTCCTGTGCCCACTTAATCATAACTGATTTAACTGTTTCATCTTGTGTATTCCATTTCAACAGCTAGTTATACATCCTTGACAAATTCTTAGTATTGGGTTCTAACAATTCTGTCTCAAGTTTTGATTTTTCCACCTGGAAGCCAATTTTCCTGTCTTGTTTATAAACTTCCATTATTTGATAAAAGTGGAGCCAATCTTGTACTTTGGGTTTTAGTTTTTCATGGCTCTTTAATTTCAATTTCTCTCCATCCTGTTCTAAAATCTCACAATACTTTGGCCATCCGACCTCCATGTTGACTTTCTTGTGTGCCTTAGCCTCTAAAGGTGACAACCATCTAGGGGTTTTGTTTTCCAACAGATCTTTATATCTCATCCAAACATTAAACAACGCTTTCCTGACAATGTGATTTTTAAAGGCACTATGCACTTTGATTTTATCATACCATAGATATGCATGCCAACCAAATGCATTATTGAATCCTTCTAAGTCCAAGATATCTGTATTCTCGAGGAGCATCCACTCTTTCAGCCAGCAAAACGCTGCTGCTTCATAATACAGTTTTAAGTCCGGCAGGGCAAATCCCCCTCTTTCTTTTGCATCTGTTAGTATTTTATATTTTATTCTGGGCTTTTTGCCCTGCCAGACAAATTTCGCAATATCTTTCTGCCACCTCTTGAAACAGTCCATCTTGTCAATAATCTGCAAAGTTTGAAATAAAAATAACATTCTAGGCAATACATTCATCTTAATCACTGCAATTCGGCCTAACATTGACAATCTCAAATTTGACCATATTTCTAGATCTTTTTTGATTTCTGACCAACATTTTTCATAGTTGTCCTTATACAAGTTCAAGTTTTTAGATGTTAAATTAACCCCTAGATATTTCACCTTCTTAACCACCCTCAAACCTGTCTCTTCTTGAAACTTATTCTTCTCCATATCTGTTAGATTTTTCCCTAAGACTTTAGTTTTTTGTTTATTCAATTTAAATCCAGCTACCTGTCCAAATTGTTGGATTATTTCCAACACTCTTTTTGTACTAGTGTTTGGCTCTTGCAAAGTCAATACAAGATCATCTGCGAACGCTCTTAACTTATGATGTTTGGCTCCGACCTTTACACCTTTAACCTGCTGGTCCTCTCTAATCATGTTCAGCAACACCTCCAGGACCGAAATAAAAAGCAATGGAGAAATTGGGCACCCCTGTCGTGTTCCTTTTTCTATCTTAAGTTCCTCGGTTATTACATTATTTACAATCAACTTAGCTTTTTGTTCGGAATATATTGCACCCATACCATTCTCAAATCCTTGTCCTACCCCCATCCCATGAAGATTCTTTTTCATAAAACTCCAAGAAATATTGTCAAAGGCTTTCTCCGCATCCACAAATATCAAAACTGCTTTAGTATTTATATTCACCTCTAACTTTTCCAAAATGTCTATTATATTCCTAACATTGTCTGAGAGGTGTCTCTTTGGGAGAAAGCCTGCTTGGTCTCTGTGAATCTTCTCCATCAGTACTCTTTTAAATCTTTTTGCTAAAATGTCTGCAAAGATTTTGTAATCCACATTAAGTAACGAAATTGGGCGGTAGTTCTTCAATTGAGTCTTTTCAGTCTCTGTCTTTGGTATGAGTGAAATATATGCTTCTTTCCACGATTCGGGTGCCCTTTTTCCCTCTAAAATCTCGTTACAAACTTCCTTTAACGGTTGTATCAGCCATTCCTTTAAAGATTTGTAATATCTGGAAGTCAGTCCGTCTGGCCCTGGAGATTTGCCCAATTGCATGTCCTGAATGGCACCCTCTATCTCTTGTTCTGTTATTCTCTGGTTTAGATCCACCTTGCTTGGATGAGAGATTTTTTGTAATCCATATTTATTAAGAAATTTATCTATGTCCTCTTCATTTTGTAATCCTTGAGAATAAAGTTTTTTAAAATAGCTCACAAAGCAATTTCTTATCTCGTTGGGTTTAGATATAATCTTTCCATCCACTTCTAAACTTGTAACTGTATTTAATTTCTGTCTTTTCTTTAGTTGCCATGCCAGAAGTTTACCACATTTGTCTGCCGACTCAAATGTCTTTTGTTTCATTTGCTTTATTTTCCACTCTATCTCTTGGTTCATCAATTCCATATATTGTGTTTGATATAACTTAATCTCCCTCAAAATCTCCTGGGACTTTGGTTTTAATCTTAATTTTTTCTCTCCTTCTTTTATCTTTTCCAAAAAAATTTCCTTTTTCTCATTCTGCTTTCTCTTCTTTATTGAATTTTGTTGAATCAAAAATCCTCGCATCACAGCTTTACTTGCGTCCCAGATCACTCTTTTTTCCACATCGCCCTTTAGATTAATTTCAAAATAGTCCTTTAGAGTTTTTTGGGCCTTCATGTGGATCTCTCTATCTCGAAACAGGGTGTCATTCATTCTCCATCTAAACTGACCAGTTGTTGTAAATTTCATTTCCATCTTCACGGCGTTATGGTCGGAGCAGGTTTTTGGGCAGATTTCTACCTTCTTAATCTTCGGAGCCATTCCACTAGTAACCCATATTTGGTCGATTCTGGTCCAGGTCATCTTTGCTTGGGAGAAAAAGGTTCCCTCTCTTTCAAGAGGGTTCCTTGTTCTCCAAATGTCTATTAAGTCCATATTTTCAGTCATTTCAAAGAAGGTCTTCGGGAGTCTCCCTTCTTTAGTAAGTGTCAGTCTTTGTGTCTTGTCCATGTTTGTAGAAACTACACCATTCATATCTCCCATAATTATCATATTGTATTCCAGATAGTCCATCAAAGTTTCATGAAGTTTTTTGAAGAATTCTGCTTTACCTTCATTTGGTGCATAGATCCCAATTATCAAGAATTTTTCTCCTTGTACCTGTATCTCCACCGCTAAATATCTTCCTTGTTCATCTTTAAACATCATTTTTGGGGCCCACTTCTCTTTTACATAAATCACAACTCCTCTTTTTTTCACTTTGTCCGACGAAATAAATTCTTGTCCCAATCTTTTATTTATAAGCAGTCTCCTGTGAGCTCTAGTTATATGGGTTTCCTGTAAGCAAATCAAGTCCAGTTGTTCTCTAAGGAATTGCAGGGCCATCTTGTTATTTTTCTGGTATTCCTCCAACAGCTCCCAATTGTTGTTCTTCCTCTGTTGGTGGTGGAAGGTTCTGTCCAAACGAGAGGTTCAAGATGTCTATTACACTCTTTTGCTCAACAATTGGGTCTACAGTTCCTTTCTGTAAATCTTCTTGATTTCTTTGCAGGAACTTGTCTTTGTCCTGTATCGTCTTTATTTTCACCTTCTTTCCCTTGTAATCGAAAGACAATCCCTGTGGAAATTCCCACCTAAAGAGGATGGTGTTCTTCTTCAGCAGGTAAACCAAATCCTTATAAAAAGCTCTCAAGTCCAGAATGTGTTTAGGAATATTTTTAAAGATCTGTATCGGTGAGTTCCCAATTTGTAAGGCCTTTTCAAAATGCAGTCTTAAAATTTTGTCTCTTTCCTCCTTCGATCTCAAGGTAATCAAACAGTCTCTCGGTGCCTTTCTGTTCTGTCTTTTGCCCAGTCTAAATGCTGTTGTGATTTTAAATTCGTCTTCCTCTAGATCTTCCCAGGCGTCAGCAAACTCTTGCGTTAAAAAGTCCGTAAGATTGTCTCCTTCGTCCTCTGGAATTGATCGTAATTTCAGATTCCTTTCTTTTCTTTGTAGTTCCCACAATGCCAGAGTTGCATCGTGGTCATAGACCTTCCTGGCAATCGGTTCTAATCTTTCTTGGGTCTCTCCAGCAATAGTTCTAGCTTCCTCCGCAATTTGGCGTGTGGCAGAATTTTCTTGCGTAAGCCTGTTAATAGATTCTGTATTCAGGTCAAGTCTTGTTGTTAAATCTGTCAGTTTCTGTGAATTTTCTGTCAATTTCTTGGTGTTTTCTGCCGTCTGCTTTGTTAGATTCTCCAGAGATTGGTTTATCTTAAGAAGGGCTTGCGACACCGCATCCATGGAGACTGCTGTCCCTTTTTCTTGTCCTGTTGTCACTGTAGGGGTTATACCTGAGATCGAGCCTCTTTTCTTTTGTTGCTGTAGCTGTTGTTGATGTTGCCTTGTCTTGGCTCTCGTGCTTATCTCGTCTGCTGGGCCACTCATATCCCAAGGTCGTTTCCCACGGGAGCCTTCTCCTAAAGGAAAATTCCACTGTCCCAAGGTGTAGCAACTTTTAATTTACCCTCTAGAGGGAGCAAATCAAAATGTCCGCAAACGAAGACAAAGAGTGTTTAAAGAACAAATATATCAGGAGGCTTCTATATGTATATTGCAACACTTTTCCAATAGATACAGTCCCAGCCTTCCCTGATATATTATAGCCACAGAGTCCCAAAACTTTGTAACAAGTAACCAGTAAAATTTCCACTATGTAACTTTCACAGGAATCTAGAGTCAGTTCAGTGTTCCTTTGTCTTATAAGCAGTTTGTGCCAGGTTGGAGGCTGCAGAGAATTTCCTTTTCCTTTAAATTGATCATGCAGCTTATAAAGTCACTTTTTCCTCCCCTCTGCCCTGCAAGCTAGAGGGGATATTCAAAGTCCAAATGTCGGATTCAAGCAGTTAAAAACAATATCCCATACGGATGCAGCTTAGTAGCTTTCGTTGCTTTGATTGTCATGCAGTCGGGGGAAGGCAGACTTCCTTAATTTTCGCCTTTCCCGTTTTCAGCCTAATTTCAAGTACTTTTGACACGAATAGAGGTTCGATCTTACTCACGGGTTTTTTTTTAGTCCAAATTGTTCAGGAAGGAATCGGCGCTCTCCACTAATGGCGACGCGGCTTCACCCTGCGGGCTGGGTAGCGATTCTCAGCACCGCGCTCCCCGTTGTCGTTCCGGAGCCTTTAAAAAGGCTCTTTCTGCGGTAAAGGGGGGCGCTTCAGGTGCCCACCAAATCTCCTTGTTCACAGGCTCCGTTCCTGTGATTTTAGGGGTCCCCCGCTTGCCGTAGCGGGTCAGACCCGAACTCGCAGAGCCGTCCTCTCTCCGGAGCTCGGAGAGGGAGCAGCCATTAGCGCTGGCGCCGAACCGGAAGTCCCCCTTTACCTTTTATTACTACTGCCACCAGGCTAAAAGCCTTGCTTTACTTTCCCCGGAGAGTTCTGGGAACTGTTGTTGTGCCACTGATTCCCCCCCCCCCAATACTCATTGGCAGTGCAATTTTCCAGAAACAGAGGTGTCTGAACGCACCATGAATGTCTCTCTTGTTCTCTCATAATGGCAATGGCACCCACCTGAGAGGTACCAGAACTGATTTCCGGCGAGATGCAGCTGGGGGAAAAAAGTCCTGCCTATTGGCACCATTTCTCAGAAAATGCTCTAACATAAGCTACATTAAAGGGACGCGGGTTGAGCTGTGGTCTAAACCACAGAGCCTAGGGCTTACTGATCAGAAGGTCTGCTATTTGAATCCCCACGATGGGGTGAGCTCCTGCCCACCTAGCAGTTCAAAAGCATGTCAAGTGCAAGTAGATAAATAGGTACCACTCCGGCATGAAGGTAAATGGTGTTTCCATGTGCTGCTCTGGTTTGCCAGAAACGGCTTAGTCATGCTGGCCACATGACCCGGAAGCTGTCTACGGAAAAACGCCAGCTCCCTCAGCCTATAGAGCGAGATGAGCGCACAACCCCAGAGTCGTCCATGACTGGACCTTTACCTTTACCTTTAAGCTATATTCTGCTTAGCCAAAGGGAACCAGCAGAGCCACCCAGTACCTTTGGATTCTGTATTAAGCCAGAGATTTCTAAATATTATAAAATACTGAGTGAGTGGGAGGTGGGGAAGTCCTTGCAACACGGACTGTCTATAAAAGGATGATGGTGCCATTTGGGCTTAGCCAAAACATGAGCAAAAGGAATGTGGCGATACTGCGGCAAAGGGCTCATCTTGCAGCAGAGCCATGTTAGATCTGTTGTTGTTTAGTCGTGTCAAACTCTTCGTGCCAGGCACTCCTGTCTTCCACTGCCTCCCGAAGTTAGTCATGTTGGATCTAGGAACTCCAAAGCCCCCATCAGATTTAACCTTAGAAATAGAGGTGGGGGGGGGGAAGAAGCAGAAGAAAATTGGCTGGTCCTTACCATCAATGTTTATGAACCAGTATCGGTGAAGGTCAAATCACCTGGTCCAGATAGCACAAGGATTTCTAACAGTGAATTGCTCTAGCAATGCTCAAGCCGCAGTCGTTTGCATTAGTTGCATCTCTTCATAAAACTTCCTCCCCTTGTCTTTCGCAAGAGGGCAGCAGAGTTGTAAATATGATTCTATTGCCTAGGAGGTGGATAACATGGTGGTTTTGTGGTTTCAGCCTCAATGCTGATTATTTTCTCAGCTGTTTGGTTGAAACCTCTTCATGGAAGACTCTTTATCCTCTAAAGCCTTTCCCTCAAAAAGTTTCCAATGAAAGCTGAGGCAGTGTTATCCAGCATTCTAAAAGCCAGACTAGACTTTATAATTGCCATGTATTTTGAGCTTCTTTGGGGGGGGGTCTGTCTCCCCCCCAAAAAAAATCAATGTTTGGCTCCAAACAAGTTTTCAAAGGGGGGCAGGTTCCTTAATCCCATGCCTGCTGATTACAATGGATAGAAATATACATAATGTTGGCTGAAAGGTAGATAGAATACACTAAGTTACTTACTAACTAAGAAAGTTACTAAGATGCCTTCTTAGATTCCAAGAAAGAGAGAAAGGAAGGGGCAGAATTTTATGGAGAGTTGGGACACCTTTTGAATATCAAAATATTTTGACAGAATTATTTACATTTTATTTATGCCTATTTTACCTTTATATACCACCTTTTCCTCCAAATAGCTCAAGGTGGTATACATGGGAAATGGCATGTTAGGCTGAGAGATGGTGACTGCCCAAAGTCCATTGAGCTTCATGACTTAGATATTTCAGGGAGAGCTGGAACACCTTTGTAGTATACAGTCAAACCACTGTTGTCGAACGTAATATGTTCCGGAAGCGAGTTTGGTTCCGAAATGTTCAACAACTGAATTGTGGATTCAATTGGTTGCAAGAGATTCCTGCACTCAGCGGAAGCTGCATCGGACGTTTGGCTTCCGAAAAACATTCAAAAACTGGAGCGTTTACTTCTGGGTTTTTGGCATTCAGGAATTGAGGTTTGACTGTACAGTGGTACCTCGGTTTACGGACATTCCTGTTTACGAACAATTCAGTTTACAAACCAGAAGTAGTTAGCGAACTTTACCTCAATCTATGAATGGAAGCCGAATGGGGGAAGGGCACTAGCGGCGGGAGGCCTCATTAGGGAATGTGTGCCTCGGTTTAAGAACGCATTTGGTTTAAGAACGGGCTTCAAGAGCAGATTAAGTTTGTAAATTGAGGTACCACTGTATGGGAATATCAAAATATCTGACAGAAATTTTTTTTTTTAAAAAAAATCAAAATGGCCTCCCTCCATTCCATGCTCAGAAATCAACCAGACTGGCAATTCAATCAACATGGGCCAAAGGACAGCACAGCATCTCCTACCACCTGTGAGGGGATGGGGCAAGCTCAAGGGGTGCAGGGAACCTCCAGTCTCCCAAACTCTGCTGCTGATCCCTTTCCCCCTACAGCTGCCTAACTCTGCCTACTGCCTTCTGAAGGAAGCATGTGAAAAATTAACTTGCTTCTACTGGCTATCCATAAGTTAAAGGGAGCAAATTCCATAATCATTTATTCCATGGCTGAGCAGCTATAATTTATTTAGATTTAGATTTTCTTGCTGACCCATGCTTTGGGTCCATAATTCTCATCCCGGTTCTTATCCATAGATATGGTGACCAACTGTTTGCCACCTTCCAAATCTTAAGTGGAGTGTGTTTGCGTAAAGAGATAAGGATTACTCAAGGGCTGCTTTGCCCCTTTATGCTGAGCTGTATGTAAATTTGAAGGCTGTTTCCTCTTTATATCAGTGGTCACATCTCCCTGCACTAGCCACATCAGGAGACACACCCTGTTTGCCGAACACATTTCCAGTTAACCTCCCCACCACAAAGACAAGGAAAGAAATGATGCTTTGGTTTCCATTTGTGTTCACTTTAGCAGCCTTCAAAGGTATTTTTTCAAATACAGGGGAGAGTACCATTCACAGAGTTATATTAAGCAGAACTCTTACAAACATTCTTTCTTTTCAGGTGTCCAAGCAGACATCCAGCTTGTTGAGTCTGGAGGAGATGTCAAAAGGCCCGGAGAGTCTCTCCGCCTCTCCTGTCGAACCTCTGGGTTCACCCTCAGCAGCTACTGCATGCATTGGGTACGACAGGCTCCAGGGAAGGGACTGGAATGGATGGCAGGGGATTGTGGTGGAGGTTCACAAGATTATGCTGGCTCAGTGAGGGGGCGCTTCACCATCTCCAAGGACAACTCTGCAAACATGGTATATCTGCAAATGAACAGCCTGAAACTTGAGGACACAGCTGTTTATTACTGTGCAAGAGACACAGTGAGAGGAAGTGTATCTGAAGGCAGACACAAACCTCCCTTTGCCCATGGCAGCTCTCTAAATTGAGTTAACTGCACCAGACTGAATGAAGACATTAAGAGAAGGGAAACAAATGCTTTATTTGGAAATCCTGCCAAACATCTTAAATAATAAAAAAGACTAAGATTGAGACCAAGAATTTGTCCAAAAGAAATCAGTACATGATGCTCAACCAATGTTCTCATGACTTAATGATTTTTCTATTACAGACATCCTTGCTCCCTGCATATGATTACTGGTTTTATTATCTGTTCTATGTTGATGCAATATACCGCCTCATATCCCCTCCTTTTTTGAGGTGAGCAGAATAGATTGGATTGTCATAGATAGTATTCCAACCCAGTTTCTGGACTGTGCCCTCTGTTTCTAATCCAGTTGATGTAATAAGATCTCGTTAGAATTAACTTGTTCTTCTCCTTATTAGCTGCTCCCTACTGTTCAGCTCAGGCCTCAGCAGAATAATGTAACATTTGGGGGAAAAGATGCAGCCAAGTAAGCCAGCAGTGGAGGCCAAGATGGAAAAGATCTCCACAGCCACCATGTATTTCCCTTTGGTGCTCAAGTATGTTGGAACAAAGGACAACCAAACACTGCAGAACATCAACATGCTGAAGGTGATGAACTTGGCTTCGTTGAATGTGTCTGGCAGCTTCCTTGCCAGGAAAGCCACAATGAAGCTGATGGTAGCCAGAAGTCCAAGGTAGCCCAAGACAAGATAGAACATGAGCACAGAGCCTTCATTGCATTCTGCTACAATTTCTTCTGGCAGCGAATGCATGTCCAAATCTGGAAATGGAGGAGACCTTGCCAGCCACGTGGCACAAATGGCAGCTTGAACGAGGAAGGAGGAAACCACAGTGGAGTTGGTCACCCTTTTTCCCACCCACTTCCTCATGTTGGAGCCTGGCTTGGTGGCCATGAAAGCCATAACCACAGTGATGGTTTTGGCTAAGATGCAAGAGACAGCCACTGAAAAGATGATTCCAAAAGAGGATTGTCGGAAAAGGCAGGACATCTTCTGAGGCTGCCCAATGAAAGGAAAAGAGCAGAGGAAGCAGAGCAGGAGTGAAAGAAGGAGAATGTAGGTGAGGTCCCGGTTGTTGGCTTTGACTATGGGGGTATATTTGTGCTTAATAAAAATTCCAATAACAATAGCTGTAATTAAGACGAAAGAAAGAGTAACCAAAGTTAAACTGACCCCTAAAGGCTCCTCATAGGATAGAAAACTTATTGACTTGGGAATGCATTTATCTTTTTCTATGCCTGGATATTGTTTTTCTGGGCATTTGAAACAGTCATCCATATCTGAAAAAAGAGCAGTTACCATTTTACTGAAAATGCATGTATCTATTGGAGCCAATGGCCACAACTGTCTTTCAGCTTGGGGCTAGCTCATATTGCTCAAATCAAAAAATCATACCCCCCTCCCCCTCGGTGTGTGTGCCTTTTATCCAAAGATCCCAAGGAGGTATAAAACATTAAGAATACCACATGGGCATATAAATGAAATATAATATTATTTCTAGTGTGCATCACTTTACAATTGAATCACCCTCCATTTTTCTTAGCTCTGTCCTAGAAGGGGCTCCTTCCTCTTACCCCCCCTTGATCGCTTAAACCTCACAAATTTTAGGACCTCCCAGCTTGTCCCTTCCCCAGACTGCTCCTCAGTGCCCCACCACCAGGAGCCAGGGTCTAAATCTTCTTCCTCTTCTTCTATGCCTTCCATGGGGGGCTCTTGGGCAGGTGGTGCCCACTGCTCTTCCTTGCCCACCCAGTCCCTGACATACAAGGTCAAAATGAAAACCCCAGCCCCTAATCTGGCTTCTGCATTTTGGACCAATTGAAGTTTTCACTTTAACACTCAAAGCTGGAGTACATTGTGCATCATGTCACTTACCCTCTTGATCTGAAATCTTCCCTTCCGGGCATGGACTACAATCAAAGCAACAGAACTTTTCCCCTTCCTTCGCTTTTTTCTGATTGCCAGCATGGCAAGAATGAGTACACACAGAAAGAGGAAGAACCTATCCATAGAAAAGGAATGAGGGGGAGCAGAAATGATAATTTGAAAAGCAGCTAACTATAAATTGAAATACAATGATTTGACACTGAAGAACAGGGAGCACAGTAAAGGCAACCATCTGCCAGTCTTTCACTGAGCATGCCAAATAGTATTCTTACAAAAGTCGGGTGCCTTCTCCTGTCTGTGCTGAGCAGTGGCAAGAGCCCATGGGGTCCCAAGCACTCACCCAGGGTCTGTGTTCCTTTGGAGAACTGAAGATATGGCAGAAACTGCCATGGTTTTAAGAAATATTCACACCTCCACTCTGCATGCAGGGAGTCCACATCTTACAGCATGGTCATTTCCAGAGGGACTTGTACCCCACAGCAGTGCAGCTTTGAAATCCAAGGCATCTCAGCAGCAAGACTTGCACCCAGCCTCCCCCAAACATGGATCTCCACTCTTCTTCCTCTTCATCTTCCCAGATATCCTTGCTTGAAAACTCCCATTCCTGTCCCCACATCACCTTGGTAACATCTCACTCTCCAGGTCAAAGGATTCCTTTCTAATGACCTGTTAACACCTTTTGTCACATCAACAGGTTTGTTCTTACTTTCATCCACACCCCAATTAAACAAAATTCTAGCATTTCTTCATTCCTATGGTTTAAGGGGGTCCCCCATTTAAATTAAAACAATATGTGTGCATTAAATATGTGTGCATTGCTTGACTGATGAGAAGTTGAAGACCAGATAAAAAGGATGACTATTGCTACTCAGTGCATGATAGAAATGTGATGGCCAACTGGTGATGTATAGTCCAGGTTTGGACCATGAAGAAATGATAACTGGCCAAAATTGATTAAGGCCTAGACAATATTTAGCACTCTACAGTAAACATACAACTGCTTTCAATTGATGGGAAGAACAGGGATATTCAGCACCTCAAATGGACATTTTGTTGTTGTTTTTTTAATCTGACATTAACAGTGCCTAATTACCATCGGCACAATAAATTGTTTTGTAAGGCAAATTTCTGACCCTCAGATAATCTGCCCTAATAATGAAATAGCCCATGAGAATGCCGGATATTTGTTGGACGTCAAACTCAGCCAAGAGCATAAGGTCAAACAGATTCCTCACTGGCCTTGCAGACAACTTCATTGTCCAGAAAGTGGGAGAAGCAACAAGAGGAACAGCCATTTCAGATCTGGTCCTAACCAATGTTGATGACCTGGTTAGTGGGGTAGAAGTGGAAGGATTAGGCGCGAGTGATCATGCTCTTCTGAAGTTTACTATTCAGCAGAAAGGAGCAGCCAAGCATACTAGGACTCAATTTCTTGACTTTAAGAAAGCCGACTTCATAAAACTTAGGGAAGTGCTGGGTGAGATCCCATGGACAACAATACTAAAAGGAAAGGGAGTTCATGATGGCTGGGAGTTTGTTAAGAGGGAGATAGTAAAAGCACAACGTCAGGCAATACCAATGAGACGGAAACATGGAAGGTGCCTAAAGAAGCCAGGGTGGCTATCTAAAGAACTTTTAACTGAATTAAGATTAAAAAAGGATGTGTACAAAAAATGGAAAAGGGGGGAAACCACCAAAGAGGAATTCAAACAAATAGCCAGCACGTGTAGACACAAAGTCAGAAAAGCTAAAGCACAGAATGAACTCAGGCTTGCTAGAGAGGTTAAAAGCAACAAAAAAGGCTTTTATGGGTATGTTCGTAGCAAAAGGAAGAACAAAGAAACAGTGGGGTCACTCAGAGGAGAAGATGGTGAAATGCAAACAGGGGACACAGAAAGGGCTGAACTCCTCAATGCCTTCTTTGCCTCAGTCTTCTCCGATAAAGAAAACAATGCCCGACCTGAAGAATTTGGAGCAAATGATTCAGCAAAGGAAACACAGCCCAGAATAACTAAGGAGATAGTACAAGAATATTTGGCTAGTTTAGATGTATTCAAGTCTCCAGGGCCAGATGAACTGCATCCAAGAGTATTAAAAGAACTGGCAGATGTGATCTCAGAACCACTGGCAGTCATCTTTGAGAATTCCTAGAGAACAGGCGAAGTCCCGGCAGACTGGAGGAGGGCAAATGTTGTCCCTATTTTCAAAAAGGGGAAAAGAGAGGACCCAAATAATTACTGCCCAGTCAGTCTGACATCAATAGGAGGGAAGATTCTTGAGCAGATCATTAAGCAAACAGTCTGTAAGCACCTAGAAAGGAATGCTGTGATCACCAATAGTCAGCATGGATTTCTGAAAAATAAGTCATGTCAGACTAACCTGATCTCGTTTTTTGACAGAATTACAAGCCTGGTAGATGAAGGGAACGCAGTGGATGTAGCCTACCTTGATTTCAGCAAGGCATTTGACAAGGTGCCCCATGATATTCTTGTAAAGAAGCTGGTAAAATGCGGTCTTGACTATGCTACCACTCAGTGGATTTGTAACTGGCTGGCTGACCGAACCCAAAGGGTGCTCATCAATGGTTCCTCTTCATCCTGGAGAAGAGTGACTAGTGGGGTGCCACAGGGTTCTGTCTTGGGCCCGGTCTTATTCAACATATTTATCAACGACTTGGATGATGGACTCAAGGGCATCCTGATCAAATTTGCAGATGACACCAAACTGGGAGGGGTGGCTAACACCCCAGAGGACAGGATCACACTTCAAAACGACCTTGACAGATTAGAGAACTGGGCAAAAACAAACAAGATGAATTTTAACAGGGAGAAATGTAAAGTATTGCACTTGGGCAAAAAAAATGAGAGGCACAAATACAAGATGGGTGACACCTGGCTTGAGAGCAGTACATGTGAAAAGGATCTAGGAGTCTTGGTTGACCACAAACTTGACATGAGCCAACAGTGTGACGCGGCAGCTAAAAAAGCCAATGCAATTCTGGGCTGCATCAATAGGAGTATAGCATCTAGATCAAGGGAAGTAATAGTGCCACTGTATTCTGCTCTGGTCAGACCACACCTGGAGTACTGTGTCCAGTTCTGGGCACCACAATTCAAGAAGGACACTGACAAACTGGAACGTGTCCAGAGGAGGGCAACCAAAATGGTCAAAGGCCTGGAAACAATGCCTTATGAGGAACGGCTAAGGGAGCTGGGCATGTTTAGCCTGGAGAAGAGGAGGTTAAGGGGTGATATGATAGCCATGTTCAAATATATAAAAGGATGTCACATAGTGGAGGGAGAAAGGTTTTTTTCTGCTGCTCCAGAGAAGCGGACACGGAGCAATGGATGCAAACTACAAGAAAGAAGATTCCACCTAAACATTAGGAAGAACTTCCTGACAGTAAGAGCTGTTCGACAGTGGAATTTGCTGCCAAGGAGTGTGGTGGAGTCTCCTACTTTGGAGGTCTTTAAGCAGAGGCTTGACAACCATATGTCAGGAGTGCTCTGATGGTGTTTCCTGCTTGGCAGGGGGTTGGACTCGATGGCCCTTGTGGTCTCTTCCAACTCTATGATTCTATGATTCTATGATTCTATGATTCTATGAATGCTCTGGAACCCACACCTGGTTAAACCGCCTATGCCATACGATCCTATCATCACTGATGAGGAATTTGTGTCCTTCTTTGGGATCCACCCTTCCAACCTTCACTTGAACAAAAGAGGTGTTGGGGAACATGACCATGTTCATGATGTCAAATCCAGCTCCCATTTCCCTCTTGCCATTAAAAGTTACCAGTTCTCCAGCTGAGTTGTTAAATGAAATGTCTTGAAGAAATGGGTGGAGCTAGTTAACAGAGAAAAAGTTTAAAAAGTTAATAATAATAATAATAATAATAATAATAATAATAATAATAATAATATAATTTAGTGTAGACTGTCCAATTTTTTTATGAAGATGAAATAAATTTGCAGGTGTAGAGTACTGAAAATGTATAGATTCTCTTTCTCCTATCTCTCTCTCTGCCTCATCAAATATCTAAGTGGAAAACAGAAACCACAGACTTTGTCAATGAGTACTACCTACTGTAGTAGGAGATTTTACTTTCTTGGGCTCCATGATCAGTGCAGATGGTGACAGCAGTCACGAAATTAAAAGACGCCTGCTCCTTGGGAGAAAGGCGATGGCAAACCTAGACAACATCTTAAAAAGCAGAGACATCTCCTTGCCAACAAAGGTCCGTATAGTAAAAGCCATGGTTTTCCCAGTAGTGATGTATGGAAGTGAGAGCTGGACCATAAAGAAGGCTGATCGCCGAAGAATTGATGCTTTTGAATTATGGTGCTGGAGGAGACTCTTGAGAGTCCCATGGACTGCAAGAAGATCAAACCTCTCCATTCTGAAGGAAATCAGCCCTGAGCGCTCACTGGAAGGACAGATCGTGAAGCTGAGGCTCCAATACTTTGGCCACCTCATGAGAAGAGAAGACTCCCTGGAAAAGACCCTGATGTTGGGAAAGATGGAGGGCACAAGGAGAAGGGGACGACAGAGAATGAGATGGTTGGATGGTGTTCTTGAAGCTACCAGCATGAGTTTGATCAAACTGCGGGAGGCAGTGGAGAACAGAAGTGCCTGGCGTGCTCTGGTCCATGGGGTCACGAAGAGTCGGACACGACTAAACGACTAAACAACAACAACTACCTACTGTTATTTGTACTCTTCAGTATTTAACTGTGACACCCTTTCTATGATATCCTTAAGCTGAAAAGAAAAACAACTTTACAATTTCTCGTAAAGCAAAAGTGATGCAGCAAAGAAAACAGGAGACATCAGCAAAGAACAGCATCAAAACAATCAGAGCTAAACTAAAACCATTTTAGCTTTGAGTCCTGGAAGACCTGCTCCTTGTCTTTGCAGACCTTTTCCCATCTGGCCTTGTATGGCAGCACCCTGATTGACTCCAGCTACAAAAGCATACCCTCCAACATTTCTCCAATGAAAATAGAGACATCCTAAGGAAAAGCTGGACATTCTGGGATCAAATCAGAAACCGGGACGGCTTCTGTAAATGTGGGACTGTGCCTGCAAAAGGTGCGGCGGCTGAAGATGCCTGAGACCATCTTGGCTGTCTCTTAGTGTTTCTTCTTCTTTGGCGATCACTCTTCGCTGAGTAAGATTGACTTCCATAAAGACGGTTTTAACAATGAGTCCGTAAGTAAAGTAGAGGCCTATTCTAGATCCACACGCCCTACCACAGTGGGGATATTGGTTTCTGGATGGGAGTTGATCACGATGTGGATTTGCCAAGCGTGCCTTCCTCTTAGCACGTTTCTCCCTTTCGTCCAGAGTTTGAGCATCTTCAAAGCCCATGAAACCTTTGGTAGTGGCTGTTCTCCAATTGGAGCACTCACAGGCCAGTTTTTCCCAGTTGTCGGTGTTTATACTACATATTTTAAAGAATTGCCTTGAGAGAGTCTTCAAACCTCTTTTGTTGACCACCAGCATTTCACTTTCCATTTTTAAGTTCAGAATAGAGTAGTTTTCATAGGGCAGTGCCTGAGTGCAGTGCTAGGTCATTGAGCCTGAGCTTCCACAACTGCTGCCTAACATGAACCACCGTTGCAAAGATTGGCAGCAACAGCAACACACGTGTTCTATGCTTATGCTAATATGTTATTCTTTTGTTAGCTTTGCTGCTTTCAGTGTGCACTCTGCACTTGACCTCCTTTGTACTGTTTTCTTCTGAAATCTTTAAGGTATTGTTCTACCTTCCTGTTAATGTGATGCTTTTAATGTATATTTTATATTTGACTTTTTCCAATAACCTTTCGTTCTGGATTGCTTTATTTTATGTTTGAACGTTTGGTAGAGACAAAATTTTTCATGCCTGCAGGCCAGGAGATTTGATAAATGATAGATAGATATAGATAGATAGATGATAGATAGATGGTAGGTAGATAGATAGATATAGATAGATAGATAGATAGATGATAGATGATAGATGATAGATAGATAGATAGATAGATGATAGATAGATAGATAGATAGATATAGATAGATAGATATAGATAGATGGATAGATGATCGATAGATGATAGATAGATAGATGATAGATAGTAAGATTAGATAGATAGATAGATGATAGGTGATAGGTGATAGATAGATGATAGATAGATGATAGATGATAGATATAGATAGATAGATAGATAGATAGATAGATAGATAGATGATAGATAGATGATAGATAGATGATAGATAGATGATAGATAGATAGATAGATGATAGATAGATATAGATAGATGATGATAGATAGATAGATAGATAGATAGATAGATAGATAGATAGATAGATGATAGATAGATAGATAGATGATAGATAGATGATAGATAGATAGATAGATAGATAGATAGATAGATAGATGATATAGATAAATAGATAGATAGATAGATGATAGATATAGACAGATCTTCTGCTTGACCATGAAACCAACAATGCCAAAGTGGTATATAAAAAGATAAAACAAATTCCATAATGGAGACATTACCTGCCAAGGTTGGAGATCTTGAAGTTTAATTCTCTTACCCCTCATCTTTTCTCTCTTATTGAATCTAGATGAGTGCAAGGCATGCAAAGCATAAGCCACAGAATAGACAGCATTGTAGATACCATAGCTGTGGCCAGTCATGCGCATTTCAAAAACAGCCCCTGGAAGACTCTCCAACTTCTCCTCTCCAGTACATGTTCTATCAACTTTTGCTGCAGCTTCAGGATTTGGAAATGAACAGTTGAATGCTTGCTCCCAGAAGTCTTTGAGGAAACCATCTCCTTGTGAACAATGAAGCCTTACATTCTGAAGATATGTCTGGAACCCTAAAGGTTCTTCTGAGTGAATTGCAAAGGAAATTGCGCCTTCAAATATTTCAAAATCCCAACCCCTTATGAGACCAGTTACGGAAAAATCAATCTGGGCTGTCATGATCCACACCTTTCCAACTGAAGTGTTTTCCTTATATTCAGGAGCAACTACAACAATTAAAGTGATCAGCCACATTACAGTCATTGTTTCCCCATATATAATAAATGTTCTCGCTTTCATATCCATGAAAGGCTTATAAATATTTTGGGCCTGATCATTAAGATCTTCAAACCCGTGGAAATTGCCTTGGTTTGGGATTCTTTCTGAAAAAGCTGTGCATATTCCGTTTTGAGAAAGCAATGGCTCCAGGGTCTGCAAGAAATGGTCTCCGCTTTCATCATCCACAGCAAGGAGCCCAATCCAGGTCCATCTGAAATGCTGCAGTAACCAGATGATCCCTGTATATTGGTGGGTCTCACTTGCAACCATGCTATAAAAGGAGCGGGCCTGTGTTGTGACACTTTGCTCTGGAGCAAATGAACCATACGTGAGCTAAAAGGGAATGCACAGCTACTTTAGAGATGTTTTAAGCCAAACCATTCTGTGAGGTCCTTTTTTATGGAATCAAGATTTGGGGAAGTAAAATACCAATCTATATTTCCAGCTCTGGTTGAATTGTGTTTGTTCAATCCTCTGCTTCAAATTTGGGAGTATGATGCCTGGGAAACACAGATGGAAAATTAATCTTCCAGACACTCCCAGGGAATTTCCTGCTCATTTATAGTATCTATATTGAAGAATGCAGTGCAGGGGGGGCACTCAGAAAAGGCCTAGGGGGGTGAATGCCATCTTCCACATACTGTTTTATTCAGTTTTTCAAACATTATAATTTTATTTTCTACACAGTCATATTTCTACACAGCTATTGTCAGCTACACAATCTCTCCACGAATATCAATAAAATATGGAGTTGCATGCTTGATTTTGTGAAGGACCCAGTTCATTGTGCAAGGATATTACCTGTGGGATCTTGTAGAGACTTAAGATGTCGGCCATATGAAAGGAGATATCAGAGGCAAGGCCCCCAATAATGGCTATTAGGTTTTTCTGCGTGCCACATGCATAGTTGGGGAGAAATGTATGTGATTTGAAGAGCAGGTCCAGAATGGTACGATAGGCCATCCTCTCAATGTAGTAACTGTCATAGATGTGGAATCCAAGTGTGGCATTGGGCAAGACCCTGGGATTCTCATTTATCGTTTTTATAGCAAACACCAAGGCCAGGACATGCTGATAGAACTTTGTCACCATTCTGCAAAGAAAATCATAAGCTCTTTCACAACTAAATTCTCTGGTGAGTGTGAAATATTTTATCATAGAACTAGCATAAATGCAATGAGCTTTGACCATCATTATATTAAGGAAGAAAAACTATCACAGTGGCTGCAAACAAGGGAAGGAGATGGAGAAAGCAGTAAATTGCAAATCCATTTCAATTTGGCATGTGTTCCATCCAGTTTCTCTCTAAATTTATATTTTTACTTTGTATGTTCCACTCTGGTAAAATTTATGTTAGTATAAGCTAACAGCCTGCATAGTCCTTAACAACTGTCTCTTACCATGCTGAGTTGATTTCCCAGTTAGAAGATTAAACCAAAAGCACACTGCTAAGCAGCTAGAGAACATACTATAATACCCACTTCTTTTTAACAGCATTGCTTGTTTTGAAAACTTTTCTTTATTCTCATTTTATCCACATCTAACACTGTTTCAAACCTAAGCATTCCTTAATTTGCTTTTTCTAAAAAATCTCATTATACATGTTTGCCCTTTCATCAGTGTTCACAGTGACCACCTTTTGAACATTTTTAGCTTCCTACTAATTTCTCCCATCTCATTGTATTTCACAAACTCACAGAATTGTACTTGGAAGGGGCACCAAGGGACATCTACTCCAACCTCCTGCAATGCAGGAATCTCAACTAAAGACGCCCTAACAGATGGCCACCCAACATTGGGTTGAAAACCTCTAACGAAGGAGAGTCCACCATAGCCTTCATTTTATTTAAACATTCACAGTTTATCATCTCAGGCATCTGTTTGGCTGTTATAGATACAGGATACTGGAGTATCTGCTTTAGTTGTGTAACTGCTCTAGTTGTGATCAGGAACATGATCTCCACAAGTTCTTATGATGGGAGCCAGCCATAAACAAGAACACCATTTATGCTCTTTCAGAATTTTAATTCCTGTACTAAAATCCATAGGTTTCCAAGCTCACAAGACACCAGGAGGCAGGGAGGGGTCTCTTACATTGGAACATCAAAGCCTTGTTCCTCAGAAGGGTGAACCTGGAAGGACACTTTGTAGGAAAGAAAAAGGATCTGAGACGTAATCCCACCAATGATGAGACCTTCGGGTTGATACCACTCATGAGGCACTGGGAGGGCATCACTTCTAGGACATGTAATGGTATTTGCCTTGCACACCATGTGTGATAACAAAAGTAGCAACACCACCACCAATGCAGCCATCTCTCCAGATAGTCATCAGCTTGCTTATAACTGGCATCAATTTAAGTCAAGCGGCATTACAAAATGGCCAACTCCACCAATAAGCATCATAACAAAAGTAGCAACACCACCACCAATGCAGCCATCTCTCCAGATGGTCATCAACTTCCTTATAACATGTCAGTTAACAAGCCTTGAGGGGAACAACTCTGCACAGATTTGATCAGATGATTAGCACAAATTCAAGGTATATAACCACATTCAGATTGGGTGGGGAAAACTGCTTGAAGGTGTCATGGAGAATCAATTATTTGAGGTAATTGCAGGAGTAATTAGTTGTGCAAAGTCCGGTCTCTGTATGGCACCAGTAAACATGTTTTTCCACTCTTTTACTCCCTCATGGGAAAACAGATAGAAGATGGGTTCACAATGATCTCAATGAAAAATAACAGGAGAGCTAAGACATAGGAACAAACGAGAGGGAACCTTTAGCTTATGAAACATGAGTTCTCTATTTCCCCAGTACCCCTTTTTTCAGGCTGCAGCTGGCAGCTATACCTCAGGCCTTTTTTGCTTTCCCTTCAGTATAACATAAGGAATTTATTGATCATATCGTTATGTGCACTCAAATTTCACATAAGAGATTTCATGTGCCAGCACCTATGTTTGGTTTGGCTACCTTACAATGAAAGTCAGCAGAGGCTGGGGGATGATGTGATATATCATTTTGTATTTACAAGTATATACAGGATGAGCATTAAATGGAAGGGCTCTTGCTAACTCATTAGGTTTCTACCCAAGTCCTAAGCCTCCACCATAGCTTTGAATCCAGCACAGATAACAATTCAAGCCTTCCTGATTCTTCCCAGCCCAGCCCAAGGTAGTTTGAACACACTTTCACTTTTAGGGGCAAATTTCCAAACGAAAGCTCCATGGGTTTGAGGTGGTCTTCCAAAAAGCTTAGGGGGCGATTCCCCCCATTTCATGAAATATGGCAACGCTAGAATGTGGTGTATGTGGGACTTCCTTGGGATTGGTCCAGAAGCTGCAGCTGATGCAGAATACTGTGACAAGGTGGTTTAGAGAAGCACGTTGATGCACACATATTCCATATGTGCTAAGGTAACTGTGTTAAAGAAAAAGTTTAATAAGCATAAAATGCAATGTTTGTATGCATTGCATTGAAAATGCTATGTTGAGAAGTTTGCATTAGGCAAGCTTTCGGGGTTCAGATTTATTGTTTACTCATTGTTTATTGTTTAAAATTCAAATGGCCTCCCTCCATTCCATGCTCAGAAATCAACCAGACTGGCAATTCAATCAACACGGGCCAAAGGACAGCATCTCCTACCACCTGTGAGGGGATGGGGTGAGCTCAAGGGGTGCAAGGAACCTCCAGTCTCTCAAACTCTGCTGCTGATCCCTTTCCCACTACAGCTGCCTAACTCTTGCCTACTTGTAGGGATAGCCCTTCTCAAGGAAGGATGTGAAAACTTAAATTGCTTCTACTGGCTATCCATAAGTTAAAGGGAGCAGATTCCATAATCATTTATTCCATGGCTGAGCAGCTATAATTTATTTACACTTTGATTTTCTCCCTGGCCCATATTTTGTGTTCATAATTCTCATCCTGGTTCTTATCCATAGATATGGTGACCAGCTGTTTGCCACTTTCCAAATCTTAAGTGGGGTGTATTTGCATGAAGAGATAAGGGTTACTCAAGGGCTGTTTTGCCCCTTTATGCTGAGCTGTATGTAAATTTGAAGGCTGTTTCCTCTTTATATCAGTGGTCTCATCTCACTGCACCAGCCACATCAGGATACACACCCTGTTTGCCGAACACATTTCCACTTAACCTCCCCCACCCATAGACAAGGAAAGAAATGATGCTTTGGTTTCCATTTGTGCTCACTTTAGCAGCCTTCAAAGGTATTTTTTCAAATACAGGGGAGAGTACCATTCACAGAGTTATATTAAGCAGAACTCTTACAAACATTCTTTCTTTTCAGGTGTCCAAGCAGACATCCAGCTTGTTGAGTCTGGAGGAGATGTCAAAAGGCCCGGAGAGTCTCTCCGCCTCTCCTGTCGAACCTCTGGGTTCACCCTCAGCAGCTACTGCATGGATTGGGTACGACAGGCTCCAGGGAAGGGACTGGAATGGATGGCAGGGGATTGTGGTGGAAGTTCACAATATTATGCTGGCTCAGTGAGAGGGCGCTTCACCATCTCCAAGGACGACTCTGCAAACATGGTACATCTGCAAATGAACAGCCTGAAACTTGAGGACACAGCTGTTTATTACTGTGCAAGAGACACAGTGAGAGGATGTGAATCTGAAGGCAGACACAAACCTCCCTTTGCCCATGGCAGCTCTCTAAATTGAGTTAACTGCACCAGACTGAATGAAGACATTAAGAGAAGGGAAACAAATGCTTTATTTGGAAATCCTGCCAAACATCTTAACGAATAAAAAAGACTAAGAGTAAGACCAAGAATTTGTCCAAAAGAAATTAGTACATGATGCTGAACCAAAGTACTCATGACTTAATGATTTTTCTGTTACAGACATCCTTGCTACCCACCAAATTTGCATTGCCCTTCTAACCCCCATGATCAATCCCCTCCCCAGGTAGAGAGTTCCAGAGGTGTGGTGTCACCACAGAAAAGGCCCTCTTTCCTATGCCTATCAGTCCTCTCTCTTTCTCTCTTACACATATATATATTTCCCTTTCCATTATTTTGTCTACCTATAAGTCCCCTATCCCCAGACAGTACCTAATAATATCCAGCAACCACAGGGGATCACAATGGACAAGCAACAACGTGCCATTTGTGTATGGAGTAGATAATCCATAATGGTCTACAGGTTGGAGCAGTGAGAGGGGTGAGGAAAGCAATGATATTGGCATAGTACTAACACACTGACAGAACCCATCTGGTGCTAACACTAGTGTGCACTGCACTGACCTTATCACTGCCTTGGCTTTCCCAATAAAGTGCAGTGACAGGAGATCAGGCAAGCACTGCTGTCCCACTCTGCTGACCCTACTGCAGATAACTCATCAATAACAGCAGCAGCAGCAGCAGCAGCAGCAGCAGCATTTACAGCATTAGACCACTGCAGAAAATTAACTCAAGAAAACTGCTCAAACCACACATGATCATTGGAGAATTAAGCACAAAGAAGATTTTATGACATTAACTTTTGACCCCAATTTCCTGTGTCAGTTTCTCGGTTTGGGGGGCTGCACGAAACACAAGGCTCACGGCACAAAATAGCACTAAACTAGCACTGAACCTTGGCATCAGTTTGGGGGGTAGGATCCAGAATGTCAGGTCCACATATGAAGTAATGAAGCTTACTATAATTCATGATGTGCGATGATCACCATCTCAACAGCTACCTGTCCCTTTGGTGGGTAACTTAATTTCACCCTGAATTCTGTTGTCTACCAGTAAATGACAGAACA
Source organism: Podarcis vaucheri (assembly GCF_965113315.1). NCBI lineage: Eukaryota > Metazoa > Chordata > Lepidosauria > Squamata > Lacertidae > Podarcis > Podarcis vaucheri. The sequence goes on along the minus strand of NC_138751.1, from coordinate 8,271,343 downwards.
TTAGAAAAGCAAAACAGAAATATCAAATACAGGAATTCCATTATATGATCTCATCATCTGATGATGTAGCTACAATTTAGCATTGTTCTAAATTATAAAAGTTAAATACATACAAGTACTTGGGGGGGGAGAAGTTACAGTGGGACCTTGGTTTGCAACTGCTTTGGATTACAACTGTTTTGGATTATAATCATGTAAAACCCAGAAGTGTGTGTCCCTTTTTTAGGAATACAACACTTTTTATTATTATTACAAGTAATTTTGGGGGGGAGGCCCCACTGGTGAAAGCGCGCCTTGGGTTACAAACTATTTCGGTTTACAACCGGACCTCCAAAATGGATTATGTTTGTAAACCAAGGTACGACTGCATAGAATGACTGGTTTTATTATCTGTTCTACATTGATGCACAATACCGCCTTATATCCCCTCCTTTTTTTGAGGTGAGCAGAATAGATTGGATTGGCATAGATAGCATTCCAACCCAGTTTCTGGACTGTGCCCTCTGTTTCTAATCCAATTGATGTAATAAGATCTAGATAGAGTTATCTTGTTCTTCTCCTTATTAGCTGCTCCTTACTGTTCAGCTCAGGTCTCAGCAGAATAATGTAACATTTGGGGGAAAAGATGCAGCCAAGTAAGCCAGCAGTGGAGGCCAAGATGGAAAAGATCTCCACAGCCACCATGTATTTCCCTTTGGTGCTCAAGTATGTTGGAACAAAGGACAACCAAACACTGCAGAACATCAACATGCTGAAAGTGATGAACTTGGCTTCGTTGAATGTGTCCGGCAGCTTCCTTGCCAGGAAAGCCACAATGAAGCTGATGGTAGCCAGAAGTCCAAGGTAGCCCAAGACAAGATAGAACATGAGCACAGAGCCTTCATTGCATTCTACTACAATTTCTTCTAGCAGTGAATGCATGTCCAAATCTGGAAATGGAGGAGACCTTGCCAGCCACGTGGCACAAATGGCTGCTTGAATGAGGAAGGAGGAAACCACAGTGGAGTTGGTCACCCTTTTCCCCACCCACTTCCTCATATTGGAGCCTGGCTTGGTGGCCATGAAAGCCAAAACCACAGTGATGGTTTTGGCTAAGATGCAAGAGACAGCCACTGAAAAGATGATTCCAAAAGAGGATTGTCGGAAAAGGCAGGACATCTTCTGAGGCTGCCCAATGAAAGGAAAAGAGCAGAGGAAGCAGAGCAGGAGGGAAAGAAGGAGAATGTAGGTGAGGTCCCGATTGTTGGCTTTAACTATGGGGGTATCTTTGTACTTAATAAAAATTCCAATCACCATAGCTGTAATTAAGACGAAAGAAAGAGTAACCAAAGTTAAACTGATCCCTAAAGGCTCTTCATAGGACAGAAAACTTTTTGACTTGGGTATGCATTTATCTTTTTCCTTGCCAGGATATTGTTTTTCTGGGCATTTGAAACAGTCATCCATATCTGGAAAAAAAAGAGGAGTTACCATTTTACTGAAAAGGCATGTATCAATTGGAGCCAATGATCACAACTGTCTTTTGGTTTGGAACTAGCTCATATTACTCAAAGCATAAAAATCATACTCTATGTATGTGTGTGTGCGCGCGTGTGTGTGTGTACGCGCATGCGCCTTTTACCCAAAGATCCCAGGGAGGTATAAAACATTAAGAATACCACATGGGCATATAAATAAAATGTAATATTTTTTTCCAGTGTGCATCACTTTACAATCGAATCACCCTCCATTTTTCTTAGCTCTGTCCTGGAAGGGGCTCCTTCCTCTTACCCCCCTTGATCGCTTAAACTTCCCATTTCTAGGATCTCCCAGCTTGTACCTTCCCTAGACTGCTCCCCAGTGCCCCACCACCAGGATCCAGGGTCTAAGTCTTCTTCCTCTTCTTCTATGCCTTCCATGGGGGGCTTTTGGGAAGTTGGTGCCCACTGCTCTTCCTTGCCCACTCAGTCCCTGACATACAAGGTCAAAATGAAACCCCAGCGCCTAATCTGGCTTCTGCATTTTGGACCAATTGAAGTTTTCACTTTAACACTCAAAGCTGGAGTACATTGTGCATCATGTCACTTACCCTCTTGATCTGAAATCTTCCCATCCGGGCATGGACCACAATCGAAGCAACAGAATTTTTCCCCTTCCTTTGCTTTTTTCTGATTGCCAGCATGGCAAGAATGAGTACACACAGAAAGGGGAAGCACCTATCCATAGAAAAGGAATGAGGGGGAGCAGAAATGATAATTTAAAAACCAGCTAACTATAAATTGAAATACAATGATTTGACACTGAAGAACAGGGAGCACAGTAAAGGCAACCATCTGCCAGTCTTTCACTGAGCATGCCAAACAGTATTGTTACAAAAGTCGGGTGCCTTCTCCTGTCTCTGCCGAGCAGTGGCAAGAGCCCATGGGGTCCTAAGCACTCACCCAGGGTCTGTGTTCCTTTGGAGAACTGAAGATATGGCAGAAACTGCCATGGCTTTAAGAAATATGGTTTATTCACCTATTCACACCTTCAGTCTGTATGCAGGGAGTCCAAATCTTACAGCATGGTCATTTTCAGAGGGACTTGTACCCCACAGCAGTGCAGCTTTGAAGTACAAGGCATCTCTGCAGCAAGACCTGCAACCAGCTTTCCCAAGACATGGATCTCAGCTCTTCTCCTTGCTTCATCTGCCAAGCTACCCTTGCTTGAAAACTGTCTCCTCAAACAAACACCGCATCACCTTGGTAACATCTGACTCCCCAGGCCAAAGGATTCATTTCTAATGACCTGTCAACACCTTTTGTCATGTTAAGTGGTTGGCTCTTCACTAAGCCAGTCCAAGGATTCCCTGTCTGGCACAGTTCTGCAGCTTGTACTTTCATCCATATCCCAATTAAACAAAATTCTAGCATTTCTTCAATCCTAGGGTTTAGGGGGGGGGGTCCTCCACTTAAATTAAAACAGTATGTGTGCAGTCAATTGCTTGACTGATGAGAAGTGGAAGACCAGATAAAAAGGATGACTATTTCTACTCAGTGTGTCATAGAAACGTGATGGCCAACTGGTGATGTATAGTCCAGGTTTGGACCATGAAGTAATGATAACTGGCCAAAATTGATTAAGGCCTAGACAATATTTAGCACTCTACAGTAAATGTACAACTGCTTTCAACTGATGGGAAGAACAGGTATATTCAGCACCTCAAACAGACATTTTGTTGCTGTTTTCTAATCTGACATTAACAGTGCCTAATTACCATCAGCACAGTAAATTGTTTTGTAAGGTAAATTTCTGACCCTCAGATAATCTGCCCTAATAATGAAATAGCCCATGAGATTTCCCTGGAATCCACACCTGGTTAAACCGCCTATGCCATACAATCCTATCATCACTGATGAGGAATTTGTGTCCTTCTTTGGGATCCACCCTTCCAACCTTCACTTGAACAAAAGAGGTGTTGGGGAACATGACCATGTTCATGATGTCAAATCCAGCTCCCATTTCCCTCTTGTTATTAAAAGTTACCAGTTCTCCAGCTGAGTTGTTAAATGAAATGTCTTGAAGAAATGGGTGGAGCTAGTTAACAGAGAAAATGAAAAAAGTACATATTTATTATAGTAGAGACTGTCCAAATATTTTTGATGAAGATGCAATAAATTTGCAGGTGTAGAGTATAGAAAATGTATAGATTCTCTTCCTCCTCTTTCTTTCTCTGCGCCATCAAATATCTAAGTGCAAAACAGAAACCACAACTGCTGCAGAACATAAACCACCATTGCAAAGAGTGGCAGCAACAGCAGCACATTATATATATATATATATATATATATATATATATGTGTGTGTGTATATATATATATATATATATATATATATATATATATATATAAAATTCCATAATGGAGACATTTCCTGGCAATAAACCCATTTCATTTTGGAGACATTACCTGCCAAGGCTGGAGCTCTAGAAGTTTAATCCTCTTAACCCTCATCATTTCTCTCTTATTGAATGTAGATGAGTGCAAGGCATGCAAAGCATGAGCCACAGAATAGACAGCATTGTAGATACCATAGCTGTGGCCAGTCATGCGCATTTCAAAAACAGCCCCTGGAAGTCTCTCCAGCTTCTCCTCTCCAGTACATATTCTATCAACTTTTGCTGTTACTTCAGGATTTGGAAATGAACAGTTGAATGTTTGCTCCCAGAACTCCTTGAGGAAACCATCTCCTTGTGACCAATGAAGCCTTACATTCTGAAGATATGTCTGGAACCCTAAAGGTTCTTCAGAGTGAATTGCAAAGGAAATTGTGCCTTCAAACATTTCAAAATCCCAACCCCTTATGATGCCAGTTACTGAAAAATCAATCTGGGCTGTCATGATCCACACCTTTGCAATTGAAGTGTTTTCCTTATATTCAGGAACAACAAAAAACATTAAAGTGATCAGCCACATTACAGTCATTGTTTCCCCATATATAATAAATGCTCTAGCTTTCATATCCATGAAAGGCTTGTAAATATTTTGGGCCTGGTCATTAAGAACTTCAAGGCCATGGAAATTGCCTTGGTTTGGGATTCTTTCTGAAAAAGCTGTGCATATTCCATTTTGAGAAAGCAATGGCTCCAGGGTCTGCAAGAAATGGTCTCCACTTTCATCATCCACAGCAAGGAGCCCAATCCAGTTCCATCTGAAATGCTGCAGTAACCAGATGATCCCTGTATATTGGTGGGTCTCACTTGCAACCATGCTATAAAAGGAGCGGGCCTGTGTTGTGACACTTTGCTCTGGAGCAAATGAACCATACGTGAGCTAAAAGGGAATGCACAGCTACTTTAGAGATGTTTTAAGCCAAACCATTCTGTGAGTTCCTTTTTTATGGAATCAAAGTACCAATCTATATTTACAACCCTGTTCCTTGTGCAAGGATCTTACCTGTGGGATCTTGTAGAGACTTAAGATGTCGGCCATATGAAAGGAGATATCAGAGGCAAGGCCCCCAATAATGGCTATTAGGTTTTTCTGTGTGCCACATGCATAGTTGGGGAGAAATGTATGTGATTTGAAGAGCAGGTCCAGAATGGTACGATAGGCCATCCTCTCAATGTAGTAACTGTCATAGATGTGGAATCCAAGTGTGGCATTGGGCAAGACCCTGGGATTCTCATTTATTGTTTTTATAGCAAACACCAAGGCCAGGACATGCTGATAGAACTTTGTCACCATTCTGCAAAGAAAATCATAAGTTCTTTCACAACTAAATTCTACAGTGAGTGCACAGTATTTTATCACCGCACTAGACCGGGGCACAAATGCAATGAGCTTTGGCCATCATTATATTAAAGAAGAAAATCAATCACAGTGACTGAAAATAAGGGAAGGAGATGGAGAAATCAGTATCTATTTCAGTTTGACATGTGTTCCATCCAGTTTTTCCCTAAATTATTTTTTTTTGCTTTGAATGTTCCACTCTGGTAAAATCTAGGTTGCATAGCCTGCATAGTCCTTAATAACTGTCCCTTACCATGCCGAGTTTATTTCCCAGTTAGAAGATTAAACCAAAAGCACTCTGCTCAGCAACTGGAGAACATCCTATAATACCCACTTCTTTTTAACAGAACTGCTTGTTTTGACAACTTTGCTTTATTCTCATTTTGGCCAAAGTCCTGACAGCCACATCTAACACTGTTTTAAACCTAAGCATTGCTTAATTTGCTTCTACTAAAAAATCCCATTATACATATTTGCCTTTTCATCAGTGTTGTACTTGGAAGGGGCACCAAGGGACATCTACTCCACCCCCAGCAATGCAGGAATCTCAACTAAATAATTCCTAACTAATGGCCACCCAACCTCTGGTTAACAACTTCTAATGAAGGAGAGCCCACCATAGCCTGCATTTTATTTAAACATTCACAGTTTATCATCTCAGGCATCTGAGTACTGGAGTAGATGGTCCTTGTAACTGCTCTAGTTGTGATCAGGAACATGATCTCCCCGTGATCTTATGACGGGAGCCAGTCATAAACAAGAACACCATTTAGGCTCTTTCAGAATTTTAATTCATAGGTTTCCAAGCTCACATGACACCAGGAGGCAGGGAGGGGTCTCTTACATTGGAACATCAAAGCCTTGTTCCTCAGAAGGGTGGACCTGGAAGGACACTTTGTAGGAAAGAAAAAGGATCTGAGAAGTAATCCCACCAATGATGAGATCTTCGGGTTGATACCACTCATGAGGCACTGGGAGGGCATCACTTCTAGGACATGTAATGGTATTTGCCTTGCACACCATGTGTGATAACAAAAGAAGCAACACCACCACCAATGCAGCCATCTCTCCAGATAGTCATCAGCTTCCTTATAACTGGCATCAATTTAAGTCAAACAAGCAGCGTTACAAAATGGCCAACTCCACCAATAAGCTTCATAAATATATGAATTTTCTTTAACATGTCAGTTAACAAGCCTTGAGGGGAACAGCTCTGCACTGATTTGATCGGATGATTAGCACAAATTCAAGGTATATAACCACATTCAGATTTGGGGAAACTGCATGAAGTTGTCATGGAGAATCAATTATTTGAGGTAATTGCAGGAGTAATTACTTGTGCAAAGTCTGGTCTCTGAATGACATCAGTAAACATGTTTTTCCATTCCTTTACTCCCTCATTGGAAAACAGATAGAAAATGGATTCACAATGATCTCAATGAAAAATAACAGGAGAACTAAGATATAGGACCAAATGAGAGGGAACCTTTAGCTTATGAAAGATGGATTCTCTATTTCCCCAATACCCTTTTTTCAGGCTATAGCTGGCAGCTATACCTCAGGCCTATTTTTGCTTTGCCTTCAGTATAACATAAGGAATTTCTAGATTATATTGTTATGTGCACCCTAATTTCATATGATAAGAGATTTCATGCACCAGTAGCTTTGTTTGGTTTGGTTGCCTTACCATGAAAGTCACCAGAGGCTGTGGTGTTTATGTGATATATAGTTTTGTATTTACACGTATATATAGGATGAGCATTAAATAAATGGGCTCCTGCTACCTCATTAGGTTTCTACCTAAATCCCAAGCCTCCATCTTAGCTTTGAATCCAGCACAGATAACAATTCAAGCCTCCCTGAGTCTGCCTAGCCCAGCCCAAGGTAGTTTGGATAGTCTTTGCCTTTTGGGGGCAAATTTTCAAACAGTAAGCTTCACAGGTTTGAGGTGGTCTTCCAAAAAGCTTTGGGGGTGACCCCCCCCATTTCATGAAATATGGCAACCCTAGAATGTGGTGTATGTGGGACTTCCATTGGGCTTGGTCCAGAAGCTGCAGCTGATGCAGAAGGCTATGACCACGTTGATGTGCGAAAATTGCATACGTGCTGAGGTTACTGCGTTAAAACTAAAAGTTTAATATGCATAAAATGTAAAGTTTGTATGCATTGCATTTAAAATTCTATGTAGAGAAGCATGTATTGGGAAGAGAGGTTGGTATGTCCCCCAAAAACCAGAGGTGGAACCAGAGAGGAAGGACTTGGGCTGGATCCTAATCCCATTCAGCTTGGCCTTGTGGCCTGGCAACCTAGCAACACATACACACCAACTTTTAAAACATTGTTTAATGGGTCATGTTTCTGTGTTGATACACAAGTTTGTTACGTCTTTTTATTAAAACAAAACAAAACATTTTAAGCAGGTCCTGTTTTATGCCGAACAAAGTTTAGAACCATGCAGTCTTGGTAGTGGCACGTGCCCTGTGGAATGCCCTCCCATCATATGTCAAGGAAATAAACAACTATCCAGCTTTTAGAAGACATCTGAAGGCAGCCGTGTTTAGGGAAGTTTTTAACGTATGATGTTTTAGCCTGTTTTTAATGTTCTGTGGAGAGCTGCCCAAAGTGGCAGGGGGAACCCAACCAGATGGGTGGGGTAGAAATATATTTTATTTATTTATTTATTTATTTATTTATTTATTTATTTATTATGGACCTGGTTTAACTTTACACTGGCTTCACTTACACTTGATTTCTTTATGTCAGCTCCTTGTTCATACGATTGCTTCATTAGATTATATGGGGAAATTTTATGTGTTCTACTACACCCTACAAAATATGATCAGGCAGTCACTTAAATATAGGCGTTTCACATTACTGCCCTTGTATTATTCAATGTCCTATATGGAAGAGCTTTTATCAGTTGCTTCATGTTGGATACTGTCTTTATTTTTATTTATTTTAGTGCCCCCCCTTTTAATGTGCTTTTATACTACTGTTTTACTGGTTTCATGATGTATCTTTGTTTTAATTACCGTATTTTTCGCTCTATAAGACGCACCAGACCACAAGACGCACCTAGTTTTTGGAGGAGGAAAACAAGAAAAAAAATATTCTGAATCTCAGAAGCCAGAACAACAAGAGGGATCGCTGCGCAGCGAAAGCAGCAATCCTTCTTGCTGTTCTGGCTTCTGGGATAGCTGCGCAGCCTGCATTCGTTCCATAAGACGCACACACATTTCCCCTTACTTTTTAGGAGGGAAAAAGTGAGTCTTATAGAGCAAAAAATACGGTATATAGTTGATAATTTTTCTGTTATACGTTGTTTAAGAGATCTTTTTGAACATTTAGTGGTATATAAATACTTTTTTAAATAAAAAAAAGCACCCCAATCATCAAAGACAGTTTTTGCCACCACAAACACTAGGAAGTGTATAAAAAAGGGACTCTGAAAGAGTTTTGCCAACCCTAACCCTCCCCCCTATGGTCCTAAAAGCTTATGCTACCACCGTAACTATAAACCAGACTGGTTCTTTTTCCTAATTAAGTGTTCCCGGTTGTTCAGCTCAGGCCTCAGCACAATGATGTAGCACTTAGGGAAAAAGATGCAACCCAGTAACCCAGCACTGGAGGCCAAGATGGAGAAGATCTCCACAGCCACCATTTCTTTGCCTTTTGAGCTCAGGTAGGATGGGAAAAAGGACACCCACACACTGCAAAATGCCAGCATGCTGAAGGTAATGAACTTGGCCTCATTAAAACTGTCTGGTAATTTGCGGGCTAGGAATGCCACAAGGAAGCTGACAGTGGCCAGGAGGCCCATGTAGCCCAGGACACAGTAAAACATGGTCACTGAGCCTTCGTTACATTGCACAATGATTTCTTCTGTTACAGAGTGCATGTCTAAATCAGGGAAGGAAGGAGAGCTTGCTAACCACGCAATACAAATGCTTGCTTGAATGAGAGAGCAGCAAAGGATTATAGAGCTGGACATTTTTTTACCCACCCATTTCTTCATTCTTGACCCTGGCTTTGTGGCCATGAATGCTAGGGAAACAAGGATGGTTTTTGCCAACACACATGAAACAGCGACAGAGAAGATGATGCCAAAAGCCGGTTGTCGGAGAAGGCAGGTCACTTCCCCAGGTCTTCCCAAGAATAGCAAAGAAGATAAGAAGCAGAGCAGGAGAGAGACCAGGAGAGCATAGGTGAGGGCCCGGTTATTGGCTTTGACAATTGGTGTGTCTTTGTGCTTAATAAAAATTCCTAACATTATGGCTGTGATCAGTGAAAAGGAAACAGCAACTGAGGCTAAACTGATTCCTAAAGGGTCTTTGTAAGATAGAAAGCTTGTAGTTTTGGGTCTGCATTCATTTTGGTCCATGCTTGGAAATCTCTCCTCTGGGCATTGCAAACATTCATCCATATCTGAAACATAGAAATGAGTTTCTTTTCAATGTCAGATCATAGGTAACATAGACTGTTCAGCATCTCTCGTGGAATTTGTTGTTCATGCTCACTTCCGTTTGTGCCAAAGATTTTATGAAACCAACTTAAATATTCCTTCCATTGTGCCAAAGCTTACTATCAACATTTGGCTGCTGTGTTTACAATGCTTGCCTTTAATCAAACTAAACTTACATTCTTCTTTTTTCAATATATTTTAAGCATATGTACAACTGTTTTTTCTCCCTCTCTCATAATACTCTGAAACACGGGGGTAGTTGGGATTTATTTTAGGGGGGCAGGCTTTATGTTAGGGGGCAGAACTGAATTATCTGTGATGCAACTGGTCAGTTAGTTAAGTATTTTTATTACTTGATTTATGGGAGCAGCTGCCCTCCTGCACCTCCCTGGCCACGCAAATGTTCTGTAACATTCTATGCAACCATTTTTTTAATATATTATGAAATTTCATTCATTTTGGGTTCCAACCACTGAAATTGTATCAGTTCCTAATATTGCAATGGAAAACCTGCTTTCTTTTGCTTTAAATACACTAGTTATTTTTCTGCCTGTAGCTTCTCTTTATAAGCAAGTAAAAATGAAGCAGTTAATGAACGCTTTATATTTGTTTTGTGTTCATCCATTTAAATTCCCATTTATATTGATTCATTAAACAGTAATGATTTTAAGACAAACAATGAATGTGCATTCTTAATGACTAGCTAGCCAAACATATATCTCTCATGTATCACAAGTTACCACTTGCAAAAGACAATGTGACTAAATAATGTCTATTAACCCTGCATGATGGGGAACCTGAAGTACTTCTTAACCTACCCTTCTTGTCAGAGAACTTCCCTCCTGGGCATGGAACACAATCATAGCAGCAAAATTTTTCCCCTTCCTTCCTTTTCTTCTGATTGCCAGGTTGGCAGTGTTCATTGCACATAGAAAGTGGGACAACCTATTCAGTACATGAAAGGAGTTAAGTTTGGAAAAAATAAGGAAGAGCTTTCAATTGTTGACCTGGAAATAAATAAGTTGAGGACCACACAGTTGAGTAACATACCCCATTGAAACAAAAAGGGTCAGGTGGTGACAAATGAAAAAAAATCTTATCTCTATCTTTTAGAGCCAATTTCACATTTAATCAATGCATGGTAAATTTTCTCCTCTACAGAAAAGGTGGAATTTTCAAAATTTGAATAGAAATTTGTTGCACCTTGTTTTTGAAAATGATGGTTAACAGTAACAGTGAGTTTATTTTAGTTTTGTTAATATCGATACCTGGTTAAAGCCTCTGTGCCACATGATTATATCTTTATTAATGGTCAATTCCTTTCCTTCAGGAGCCTCGGGATCTAACCATCCAATTTTTACTCTCTTGAAGGACTTGTTTGGAAATATGGCTATATTCATGATGTCAAATCCACCTATTCTTTCCCTTTTTTCATTAAAGGACACAGTTTCTCCAGCTGAGTTGTTAAATGAAATTCTTTGAAGAAATGGGTGGAGCTAATTGATAGAAAAAAGAAATGATGGAAGTTGAAAAATAGAGGGAAATACCACGAGACTGGAGATTTCACCTTTCCTTACTACTGTCATTTATATATTTTATGTACCATAGACCTGGTATGAACACTGAACTAGAGTGACATAGAAAATGGGGGATATTTAATTTTTGAAGGTGTACAGCTCAACTTTATCTGTTGTACATAGAAGAGAAACCCAGATGAAACTTGATAATATACTAATCTGTCAGTTTACAAAGTAAAAATAAAAATGATTTTGTAATGCCAACATTACCTGCCAAGGCTGTAGATCTAAATGTTCAATATTGTTACCCTTAGCCACTGCTCTGTTATGGGATTTAGATGAGTACATGGCATGCAAAGCGTGAGCCACAGCATAAAGACCATTATAGATACTGTAGCTGTGGCCAGTCATGTCCATTTCAAAAAGAGGCACAGGAAGGCTCTCCAGACTCTCCTCCCCACTACACATTCCATCAGCTTCCAACAGCTCTTGGGGATTTGGAAACATGCAGTCAAATGCTTGCTCCCAGAAGTCTTTGAGAAAACCATCTGCTTTGGTCCAGGAAGGTTTTATGATCTCAAGAAAGTCCTCGAATCCTAAAACACCCTTGGAGTGAATCGTGAAGGAAATGGTACCTTGGAAAAACTGAAAATCCCAGCCCCTTTGAATGCCCGGTGAAATTAAATCAATCTGAGTTGTCAGAATCCACAATTTTTTAAATGATTTATTTTCCTTATTACCAGGATCTCGTAGAAATATAATAGTTCTCAGCCATGCAATTGTCAAAGATTCTCCATACAGGATAAATACACTGACCTTGTTATCCCTGAAATAGTCATAAATATTTGAGGCAATATCAATAATTCTATCCAAGTCATCCAAGTAGGTTATTTGTGGGATTACTTTTGTGAAGGCTGAACAGATTCCATTCTGGAAAAACAGTGGCTCCAGGGTCTTCAGGAAATGTTCTCCACTATTATTATCAACAGTAAAGAGCCCAACCCACGTCCATTCAAAATACAGAATTAATCGGACAATCCCTGTGTACTGAAGGGCGTCATTAGGGACAATACTGTAGAAGGAAGCGACCTGAGCTGTCTGAAATTCCTGTGGGGCAAATGAACCATAGGTGACCTGAAAGAAAACACACATTGTAGAGAAACATTGGGAGATGTGTATTTTTGTGCATGTGTATGTAAAAAATAAATAAATGTTGATTTAAACAATTTAAAGGCTTGGTGACAGGTCCAGTCAAAGGCTTTTCTCATGGATTTCTTTCTGAAGTAACATTTCTGGGATTTTTGTTTTATCGTCTTCCTTTCTCTTTTTGTACTAAAACATTACTCACAGAATGACACAATAAGAGTGTTGTTTGCCTCAATTCCTCCTCTCCAATACATAACTCTTACCTGTGGGATCTTGTAGAAGCCTAAAATTTCTGCCATAAGAGAAGAGGTATCAGAACTAAGTCCACCAATGGTGGCTATAAGTTTTTTCTGGGTGTTGCAGTTGTAATTGAGGACAAGCCTGTGGGATTTGAAGAGAAGGCTGAGAGTGCTTTTATAGGTTGCTCTTGCATCAAAGTAGCTGTCATAGATGTGGAATCCCAAAGTGATGTTGGGCAGGACCTTTGGGTTCTCGTTGATCTCCTTCACAGCAAATGCCATGGCAAGGACATGTTGGTAGAATTTTGTCACCATACTGAAAATAGAGAGATAGCTTACTATTAGAGGAGAGAATTCAATAGTAAAGAAAGCAATTTTTTGGAACATCACAATGCCAATGGCCTCAAATATTTAGATCATAAACAAGAAAAGCCTGTGTTCATTACTACTGTTTCTGAATTTCCCCCTTCATCCCAGATTCTAAAAAGAGCATCTGCCTTATCTATAGGAGTTCCCAGATTCAATCCCCGGCATCTCTATGTCGAGCAGAAATTTCAAAAGCAGTCACATACTAAGGTTAGGCTAAGGTTGCTGGGTACCACATTCCATCCCTGCCCCATCACAAAATCTATTGGGACACCTTTTGCCATGCTCTTTCTAGGCACAAGAACTTTACCCCAGAGCTTTCCCCCTGAAAGCCTGCTCTTTAAAGCTTTCTTTAAAGAGCAGCAAAGGGCAATTCAGGTTTTCTGCAGATTGCTTTAAAGAGCAGTTTTTCATGGGGAAAGTTCTGAATCAAAGAAAGGGAGCATTCAGACACAGAGGTTTAAAGCATGGATCTGTGCCTGGAAAGAGTTGGTCAAATGGTAAGTGTGGACAAGCCCCTTGTTTGAGGGTTTTCCTCTGGGCTACAGCTGGTGGGAGAAATCCTAGCATTGTCTTTCCGCAATGTTGAGCAGAGCAGATGTCTGGAATCCTCCTCGCTAGCGCAGCCCAGGGACATGTCACCCGTGCCTTACCCTAACCCACTTCAGTATTATGGGTTGAAAGTTAAGATTGCACTCTACATTGAAACCCTTATTATATTCAGGTGATGTGTCATGAAAGCGTTTGGTCATCATCGTTTGTAAGGCACTGATCAGAATGCAATTGTGTTTCATCCTACCTCTTTTTTCAGGGGAAATTAAAATCATCCTATTTCAAGTACTGCCAGAATTATAATTTTTTGTTTGTTTTTAAAGTTTTGCTATTGTAAAACATGTACCGAATTTTCCGCTCCATAAGACGCACCCGACCATAATACGCACCTAGTTTTAGAGGAGGAGAACAAGAAAAAAAATATTCCCTCCCTCTCTGCTCAGCGGCTCTCCAGCAAAGCGGGAGGAGAAATGGAAGGGGCTCCGTTTCTCCGCCCGCTTCACTGAAGGGGCACTGCGCAGAAAGGGAAAGCTGTGCAGCGCCTCTCCAGCAAAACGAAGCCAGGAGAGCAGCGCAACCTTCATTCGCTCCATAAGACACACACACATTTCCCCTTACTTTTTAGGAGGGGAAAAGTGTGTCTTATAGAGTGAAAAATACGGTACTATATTCCTGCACCAGGTGACAGGTGAGCAAACAAGGTAACTGAGTCCCTCCTGTTGATTTCACTATTGCCAATAACTGGAGGTTTTTATTTCCAGGCTACATCCATTCAACATCCCTTATTGACTGACTGAACAAGCTCGCAATGCTGGGTAGAGTGTATCATACAGTTGTCGCATAAATCTCCCCACATGCAAATTTGGGGAGGGGGGGAAATTGCCCTCTGCATTACCATGTGACATTCCAAAGAAAAATACCCTTCATTATTTGAGCAAAAAGTCCACATTTACTGTAGAGTTAACAACATACACAAGACTCAGCAGGTGACTGGGATGGAGGCAGATAAAGGGAACTTCCTTTGAACATCCTGTCTCTCATACAAACCTATTTAGGAACATAGTAGGGAGGGGGAAATTCCTTACTCTGGAACCTCAAACAGTTTTTGAGAAGGGTGTTCCATGAAGAAAATTTCCTGCAAAGGGTAAGTGAACTGAGAAACAATCCCACCAATGACAAGGGCTTCTGCTTGGCACCACTCATGCTGAACAGGGATGGGATCGTTCATGGAGCACTTGATATCTACTTTGCACATCTTGGGAGGTAGCAGAAGTAGGAACAACAACAGCCACAACATCCGGGTAGCAAAGCTTTTCACTGGACATATGCTCTCCTATAACAGTTCATAGGAGCTTCCTGACTTGAAGACTGTACATTTAATGGTGCCTAGCTCTGCCAATAAACTGCTATCTATATCAGTCTTTCAGTACAGTATCAACAAGGATACATATGCGGGCTTTGAGTACTAGCAGAGATTGTCAACATTTTAATTCCAAGTCTGGTTGAGAAGGGGAGGGGGGAAATGGGAAATATCCTAAAGGAAACTGACAGAGCCCTGCCTGCCTCTTGCCCTTACTTTTGCTCTCCATGGCAAACAGGTTTATTTAAAGCCACTTCCAGAGTTGTTTCTTGATCATTTTCTCCTGTTGTCTAGGAAAGCTTGGGAGCTTTGGGACAGGTGAACAAATTATAGTGATTTGGATACCTGCAGGCAAAGATAATTAGTTCTTTAGATTTGTGTGGCACTTTTAATACCAAAGATCTCATTTGTGTGTTTCTCCCAGATCTGAAGCCAAGAATCATTTGGTCCTTACGAAATAAAAAGTGGCAGGTGGTTACGAGATTCTCATAGGGAGCAATAACTCACAAACAAGAGGAAGGAATCTGTTCAATGACACTTTGTAACTAACTTCATAGTTAGTTGTATAAATTAATGTAGAATCTTTGCAGTGACCAAAGGAATGTTAATCTCTGATAAACCCCTGCCATGGATATTAGAGATCATCACTTGTAATTTTATAAAAAAATTAATGTGTCAACACGAATAGAAGTTACAAATATTGCAGCTGTTGTATAATAAGGTTGCCAGATTTTTTTCAATGAATCCGGGAAAACTTTTCAACTTCCTACTAAATAGATTTGTAAATCTGGGGACTGTCACTGGGAAACGGGGACGTCTGGTAACCTTATTGTATAAGGAATTGTTATTATGACTGGAATGTGATTGAATCAAAAAGATCTTGGAATGCAGAAACAAAGAAAATAATCAAATCATCAATTATATAATTTGGTTAAATGATTGATATTGGTATTTGTACTACCCACTCTGGAAGAATGGCAGATGAAGGTGATGGACTATATGGAATTGGCGGAAATGACTGGCAGAATCCGAGACCAGGGAGAAGAGTCGGTGGAAGAAGATTGGAAGAAATCTAAAGATTATTTACAGAAATACTGTAAAATTAATGAATGTTAGAATGATGTCGGAATGAAGTTAAGTGGTTTTAGTAGCAATGTTACAAAGGAGTATGTAAAAATGGATTGTTAACAGGTGAGAATCTAAAGGTATAATATATTAAGATAAAGGATTAAGAGAAAAACAAAGAGGGAAAGGATTTGCTGAATTAACTAACTGAACTGGAATACAAAAAAGGGAGGTGTGAGGAGGTCAGGGAAACAAGTAAATGAAAGACAAGACATGGAAAGATTGATTTGTTTTTAACTGTTTTTACTTTTCTGTATTTTGTATTTTCTTTTTCCTTTTTCCCCCTTTTTCCTTTTTGTAATCTTTTCTGAAACTTTAATAAATATCATTTTTTTAAAAAAAGATATTGGTATTTGTATTATAAATTAGTATTGTTATAATTAGGCAGTTATAGGATTATAATTGAAAATTAATAAAAATTATTATCAAAAGATCTCCAGCAGTATATTTACCTGCTTCATTCAAATGGACTTGGCAGTAAATAGTCAAGACACATGTTATATTTGCAGGATAAAACCAGTAACTATACACATTTATAGAAGAAAAAGGAGGATGTAGGGTCTGTATTCCCACCCACCCCAAAATAATACAAGGAAGAATAATGACAATGATGTAGCATTTAGTTGAAAAGATGCAAAGCAACAGCCCAGCACTGGAAGCTAAGAGTTCCCTGGGAAGAGGGACTAGTTGTTAACTCGCTCTGGAAATCCTAGCTCTGTGAATAAGTATCTCCTAACATCTCTCAGCATCCTTAAAAAATGCAGCGGCAAGGATTCTTTGGGAGAAACTGTGAATATTTAAAGTGCTATGATACAGCTTTAAACATATAGTACAAATGAGGTCAGCTTCAGAGATAAATAAATGAAAGCCATAAAATAAAAGCAGTACAATAAATAATAATGAGAACATCACTCTGAGAATTTAGAGCAATTCGTGCAAACCATTTTGCAGGGATCCTGGCAACGGCCAGTGTAAAAAGAGAGAGCTCATCCATTGTGCAAAAGTTAGTTTCTGACAACACACTTTTAGTGTGATGTTTTTGAGGCAGGCCCCTCACCTGCTAATGAAACTAAAAATAATGCTACAATAAACAAATTTACTTTGCCAACATAGCAATATAGTAGAAGAATAAAAGTCTGATTCTTTAAACTTTTTTTCTTATTAGTTGTTCTCTGTTGTTCAGCTGGGGCCTGAACAAAATGATATAGCACTTAGGGGCAAAAATGCAACCCAGTAACCCAGCACTGGAAGCTAAGATGGAGAAGATCTCCACAGCTACCATGTCTCTCCCTCTCGTACTCAGATAGGTGGAACAAAGGACAACCACACACTGCAAAAGACCAACATGCTGAATGTAATGAACTTGGCTTCATTAAAACTATCTGGTAACTTGCGGGCTAGGAATGCCACAGTGAAGCTGGAAATGGCCAACAAGCCCATATAACCCAAGACACAATAAAACATGGCAACTGACCCTTCATTACATTGCACAATGATTTCTCCAGTTACCGACTGCATGTCTAAATCAGGGAATGGGGGAGAGGTTGCCAACCATGAGGTACAAATACTTGCCTGAATGAGGGAACAGGAAAGGACCACAGAATGTGCCTGTCTTTTCCCTACCCACTTCCGCATGCTGGACCCAGGTTTTGTGGCCATGAAAGCTACAGTGATGGTTTTGGCCAATACACAAGAAACAGCTACTCAGAAGATGATGCCAAACACTGTTTGTCGGAGAAGGCAGGTCACTTCCCCAGGTTTGCCAAGAAATAAGAAGGAAGATAGGAAGCAGAGCAGGAGGGAAATGAGGAGGGTATAGGTGAGGCCTCGGTTGTTGGCTTTGACAATGGGTGTATCTTTGTGCTTAATAAAAGTTGCTAAAACCACAACCGTGATCGTGGAAACTGAAATAGCAACCGTGGCAAAAGTGATCCCTAGAGGTTCATTGTAAGATAGGAAAGTTGTAACTTTAGTGATACATTCATTGTTGTCCTTGTTTGGAAATTGGTTTTCTGGGCATCTGAAGCAGTAAGCCATATTTGAAAGATAGAGATTTCTCATTTTAGCTTGTGGGCATTTTATGGACTGTTCTCTAATCCACCTTCTTGACTTCTTCTTGAAAGTTTGGGATGTGTCAGTAGTGATATGAAAATGAATTCCAATTTTGCTCAATAATGTTTGTCAGGTGTGTGCATCAGTGATACTCTAGCG
>NC_138751.1:7856462-8252916 GCF_965113315.1 Podarcis vaucheri | reverse complement strand
ATTATAGTGCTTTCTCTTTATCAAACTGACTTTATCCCCTAAAATTTGTGCTGGGAACAGAGGGTGCCCATCCACCAATGACCCTTGGTAAGATCATGGGACATTTCTCTCACCTCAAATTTTCTGCTGGTCCATAGCCATTTTCCTAGTTCCTTTCCCCCATGCAATGAAGAGCTTGCTTCCAAGAAGAAGAGATTGTGTTCTAAAAATTTCTGTGTTTGGCAGGAGGCCACCTTCCACCAATGATCTTTGGAGTTGCAGGGCCCTTGTTAGTGGGAGACATTTCACTCTCCCTAGTCTTTTCAGTGGCTATATGTTCCTTTTCCAACCCCCCGACCCCTGGAAATTGTTGACTGTCCTTGTGGAAGGACCACAGCAGCTATCAGGAGGGACCATGCTAGAAGTTTGAACCAAACTATGGCAGTAAATAAAACACACACACAAAAATCAAAATAAAATTATTGGATATAGCTGACCACAATTTGGGAAGCTTTATCCACTCTGTTAAATTTTCCACATTCCCTCATTCTTTCCTGGAGAACCATGCTATTTCCCCCCTATCACCCACTTTTTCTATGCAGTTTAATGCACATATCTCTTTCTGCCAATGGAAAGAAGTTGTATTCCCAATAATCTGTGTGCAGGTGAGGAGAGTTGTTTAGGGCATTGTGAATTATCACAGAAACCTTGAACCTGGCCAGGTAGCAAACAGGGGGAAAGTGCAGCACTCTCAGAAGAGTAACCTGTTAGCAGTACCTCCTCCTATGAGCAGTCTGGTCGCTGCATTCTAAACTAACTGCATCTTCCAGACCAGATGCAAGTGTTGCCCTACATGAAAAGCATTCCAGTAACCAACTCTTGAGGTTATCAGTGCATGGACCACTGTGGTCAGGATATTTTGCTCTGGGAATGGTTGCAGCTGGTGTACCAGCAAGAGCTCATAGAAAGCATGGTTAACCACAGAGGTCATTTGGGCTCAATGACAGAAATGGATCACAGGGATCCCTCACTCTGCAGACTTGCTACTGCAGAAGGACTGCAACCCCATCCAGAACAGGTGGTTTACCTGTCTCCAGGACATGGAGACAACCCACAAGGCCTCTGTCTTTCTAGGATTCAAGCTTTGTTTATTGACCCTCACCTAGTCCACCACTGCTTCCAAGGCTTGCAGCCACCTCTGGTCCAGGGCTTTCACAGCCTCTCCTGAATCAAATACAATTGGATCAAAAAGCTGTGGCTTCTTAAACCCATAATATTGACTCATGTTTTCATTCTGGATTGACTTCCCAGATATTCACATTGTGGCCATTTTCCACCTGCCAATGATCATTTAATACAACTATTCTATGTGATGGTAAAATTGGAGCACTGTATCACTTACCAGTCTGGTTTGAAATCTCCCCTTCTGGGCACGTAACACAATCGTAGCAGCAAAATTTTTCCCTTTCTTTCATTTTCTTCTGATAACCAGGGAGGCAGTGTTCATTACACACAGAAATGGGGAGCACCTATCCACAGACATGAAAGAGTTGTAATTAGGGAATTAATGGTGAAAGGTAGATAGAGGATATCCGTATAAAGATTAAGGAGGAGGAGGGCAGGCAGGAGAACACCCCTGACAACACCAATAGTTTAGTTAGCAGAAAACTCACAAAGAGTGAGTCATTGTTATTTCAAATTCCACATGTATGCAGGCACACACATGCATATTTAGCAAGATTTATGTGCAGCAAATGGACGGGTGGCACTGTGGTCTAAACCACAGAGCCTAGGGCTTGCCGATCAGAAGGTCAGCAGTTCAAATCCCCGCGTCGGGGTGAGCTCCCATTGTTTGGTCTCAGCTCCCACACACCTAGCAGTTCGAAAGCACATCAAAGTGCAAGTAGATAAATAGGTACCGCTCCAGCAGGAGGGTAAACAGCGGAAGCTGTCTGCGGACAAACACTGGCTCCCTAGGCCAATAGAGTGAGATGAGTGCCGCAACCCCAGAGTCATTTGCGACTGGAGCTAACGGTTGGGGTACCTTTACCTTTACATGCAGCAAAATATTTAAAAAGTAATGTGCTTAGAATGGTATCTCCAGGTTGGGAAGGGTGTAGAGAAAGCTAAGAATCTGGGCCAAATAAAAAAACCAAGCTGACTATTCAAAGTTAGAACTCTGGTCTAAAATGCTGGAGGGTCCCCCTGACACCTTGGCTGCAACCCCTTAAGCACATGCCTTCATCCAGCCATACCAGAATCCATACCTGATTGAAACCACTGTGCCAGGCAATCATATCTTCATGAATTATTAGTTCTCTTCCTCCAGGAACATCTGTGTCAATCCAACCAACTTTTACTCTCTGGAAGGAGTTGTTTGGGAATGTGACAATATTCATGATGTCAACTCCACCTCCCATTTCCCTTTCAGCATTAAAGGAAAATGTTTCACCAGCTGAGTTGTTAAATGCAATGTATTCAAGAAAGTGATGGAGCTAATAGGATGAGTTAGGAAATAAAATGTTTCAAAGAGAGGGAAAGAAGTGGCAGTATAAACCAATTAGATACTTCATCTTTACTGATTACAGCTACAGTGGTACCTCGGGTTACATACGCTTCAGGTTACAGACTCCGTTAACCCAGAAATACTGCTTCAGGTTAAGAGCTTTGCTTCAGGATGAGAACAGAAATTGTGCTCTGGTGGCGTGGCAGCAGTAGGAGGCCCCATTAGCTAAAGTGGTGCTTCAGGTTAAGAACAGTTTCAGGTTAAGAATGGACCTCCGGAACGAATTAAGTACTTAACCCGAGGTACCACTGTATTATATCGGGGTAACTAACATAGTCCCTTCAAATGTTGTTGGACTTCAACTCTCATCAGCCCCAACCAATATGGCCAATGGTCAGATCTGATGGGAGCCAGAGACCATATCACATGGGGAGGGGGGGTTACAGGTTCCTCTTCCTTGTTTTAAGCATCTTCTGTGACATACAATTGCTACATAGATGTAGATAGATTCCATGCACTTTGGTTTTGCGTTAAAATGTGTGTTAAAAATAGTGAAAGTAGTAGCCACATCTGTGTCTCACTTTCTGCTTTCTTTCACTCATGAACATAAACAGTTTGTATTTGCCAATTCCAATTAAATATAAACCAATAATGTTTTCAAGGAATAAAATATGCAACCACATTTCATCAGTTATTATTCAAGGAGAAAGTTGGGTGCACCAATATGTTCAGGAAAATGGAGATATTCTGTTGTGGGAACGTTACCTGCCAAGGTTGCAGATCTTGAAGCTGCTTCCCATTGGTTCTCTGCTTGGATCGAGATAAGATCATAGCATGAGCCACAGCATAAACACCATTATACATACTATAGCTGTGGCCAGTCATGAGCAGCTCAAAGTTTGGGGCAGGAAGATTCTCCAGCTTCTCCACCCCAGTACATGTTTCACCAACCTCTGTTGGTACGCTGGAGTTTGCAAATATACAGTCAAATGCTTGCTCCCAAAAGTCCTTGAGGAAGCCATCTTTCTGAGTCCCATAAGGTTTAATGGTCTGGAGAAATTCTTTGAACCCTGCAATCTCTTTTGAGTGAATTGTAAAGGAGATAGCACCCTGAAACATTGAAATATCTCAGTTCCCCTGAAGGCCTGTTAATATGACATCTACCTGCGTTGTTAGAATCCACACCTTTCTCAAAGAAACATTGTTCTTATTTCCTGTAACTACAATCATTATCAGCCATGCAGCAATCAAAGAATCTCCATAGACAATAAATGTAGTAATTTTGTTATCTGTGTAAAATATATGAAAATTTGTGGCTATGTTACTAATTTTCTTTTCATCATCGAGATGGAATACTTGTTGTACTCTCTGTATAAAGGCTGAACTGATTCCATACTTGTAAAACAATGGCTCCAGGGTCTGCAAGAAAAATTCCCCATTGTTGTTATCCACAGGAAGAAGCCCAACCCAAGTCCATCCAAAATACTGGAGCAACCAGATTATCCCCATATACTGTTGAGACTCATTTGGGACCAGGCGATAAAATGAAGGGATCTGGGTGGTATGAATCTTCTGTTTGGAAAATGAGCCATATGCCAGCTAAAAGAAAATATATATGTGAATATGCCTTATTAAACAATAAGTATTTTTGAAGTAACTTGCAGAATAGCTAAATGAGTGCCTAGTTATCAGAATATGATGGAAATTTTGGAAGGTTTCTACCCTTCTCCCAACCATGTCTTTTCATGCTTTTGAACTACAAAAAACAATCCCAGCATGATAAAACAAGAGTGTAATTTCCATAGAGCCACACACAGAGTGTTCATACCTGTGGAATGTTATAGAAACCTAAAATATCTGCCATGTGAAAGGAGGTATCAGAGCCAAGTCCTCCAATGACTGCTATGAGGTTCTTCTGGGAGCCACATTTGTAGTTGGGAACAAATCTATGTGATTTGAACAGCAGGTCAAGAGTGGTCCGAAAAGTCATCCTTGCATCATAGTAGCTGTCAGCAATGTGGAACCCAAGAGTGACATTGGGCAAGATTTTAGGATTTGCATTGATCTCATTCACAGCAAAGGCCAAGGCAAGGATGTGCTGGTAGAATTTGGTTATCATTCTGCAAATAGAGGGCATTTTCTACAATATAATTTCACTCTCTGATTTGATTGTAATATTGATCAAATATTTGATATTTGATCAAAAATGTTACTGAGCTAATAAGCCCTTTACTCTTCAGCCCAAATGTGACATAGGATGCAGCAGAATGCCAACATTTCTGCTCTGCAAAGTACTGAGTTATGCCAAGTAATAACCAAGTGGAAATGCAATTTGGAGATTTGCAGCACAAACCAAACTAAAAATCTACATTGATGAGAGAGTGTTGATTTGGGCTTTCTTTGCTGACCCAGGGTTTCACTGGTACAAGCCCCTCAACTTGTCTTAGCCAGGTGTAAGATTGTGTAACTTATGCCAGTGCAATTTACATTGCTGTAAATTCAAATAAGAGGGCATTCTAGGACTGGGATTGCAGAAGCCTACTGGGGTGATAAAGGGCAAGGAATAACACTTATGTTATTTTATTTTTGAATTTTTGAATTTTGAATGCTTTATTCATTATGATCAGTTAACAAAAAAACACAGTCAAAACTTGATACAATTTTTGTTTAGCAGAAACAGAAAATTCAAAAAATAAAGTTAACAATATAAACAGGATTGCTTTTATGTCACATAGAATTATGTACTTTTATCATAATGTTCTTTTGACTTCCAGTTGTCCCTTCATGTCTCCTAAATTTTATCCTTTCTTCCATGCATTGTCTCTTACCTCATCTAAGTTTTTCCTCTAAACTTCCTATCATTGTGCAAGGATCAGCAAAGACCTGCTAATGATTTTAGATTCTTACAGTGTTCGCTTAGGTATTCTCTAAAGATATTCCATTCCCTGTTAAAATTCTGGTCTGTATCCTTTCTTACTCTCCCTGTCATTTTGGCCAGCTTTACATAATCTAACAATTTTGTCTGCCATTCCATTTTCGTGGGGATAATGGGTGCAGATATACCAAAGAAATTAAGAGGGATTTTTATGTATGTGACAAGCACAGCTAGAACCCTAATAGCTAAGGGTTGGAAAGGAGAATCGGAAGAACACTTATTGTAAACACCATTAATGTTCTCAAATGCTCCTCAAATTATATCAGTGTACATTACTTTGGTGTAAATAATGCCGGCTTCATGTAGTTTAGATAGGCCTATAGTTCATGTATTAAAGTACGGTAACTGCATACCTCCGACATTACTCAGAAGAAAATAGGGACATTCTATTCTACATCAGGAAGCTCCTCCTTGTTTGATCTCCTGCACACATACACACCATTTACACATATACATATACAGTACATCTGTCATCTTGAGCCAATTACAGCCTAACCTACCTCAAGGGATTGTCATAAAGGAAAAAAATGGATGAGGGAATGGATCGTGTACAACACCTTCAACAGATAAATGGAATGAAATAAAATTATAGCTGTAAGCTACCTTGAGTCCCTGTCAGGGGAAAAGGTGGGACAGAACAGCAGCAACATCAACCACAACTGTGAGAATGATCAGGAACATACCAGAGAGTAAATCCTATTGAACTCAGTGGAACTTACTTTTCAGTAAAAAAAAATGCTTAGGGTTGCAGTGTAAGGCTGCACAGTCTTTACATTGGGAGTAAGCGGCATCAAATACAGTGAGACTTACTTGTGAGTATACATGTAAAGGCTTGCAGTGTAAGGCTTAATTTATAATAAAGGAAGAAACACTCCACACATTTCCTTAAAAAATTGCTGGCCACTGAAGCATGGCAGTTAAATAATTTAAAGTGGATTGGTTGCATGTTCCTTCAAAATGATATGAAGGGCTTCATAGGCGAGCTTCACAATTTCCTTCATTTGGTACAAGTATTTTATTTTCAGTATAAACAGGACTCCTTTTTTGCACCTACACACACGCATAAAGCAGGTGCTCCTGCTCCCAAAAGGACAGGAGTGGGGAGATCTGATCTCTCCACCACTTGTTCTCCAAGACGTGGAGGGGAGGAAAAAGGAAAACCAGGACATTCCAGGATCAAATCAGATATGGAATGACTTCTGTAATTCCGGGACTCTCTCCTTATTCTCACACTTTTGGGAACTGTTTTGAGCCAGCACTATTTTCCTTAGTACAGTTCCATTCGTGAGGCAACTGGAAGAATGGAGGAAAGTTCCACCCCCCTCACCCTAAGTTCCCTAGGCTTGGATGATCTATCCCCCAAATTTACCAATGCTGAACCTTTTCAGTTCTTAATGAACTGGGTCCTAATCCTGCATCAGTACTCTATAATCACATACTTATGCATTGCCTCAATATTATGCGAAGATGGATAGAATTTTTACTACTTTCTGTTCCTATTGGAAAAACACCTGTGTTAGTATATCTTTCTTTATGAACGGACTCACACTTAACCGGAATAGAGATGGACTGAAGGAAAAACAGTTCATAGATTTTATAGAAAAGTTACATACTGCTGCTTATATGCAAATGTGATCAACATAAAGAATAATGCATAATCTCTCTCACCACCCTCATTCCATTCTAAAATGAAAATAGTTTTCATCGTAGGAGATTAAGTCAATATTTGTCTTACTCTGGAATGCCAAACAGGTTTTGAAAAGGATGTTCATTGAATAAAATTTCTTCTGTAGGATAAGAGATCAGAGAAGCCATCCCACCAATGAGAAGCCCACCTGGTTGGTACCACTCATGTGGAACAAGGAGGGGATCACTTTCAGGGCACTCCATAGTATCTGCTTTGTACATCATATGCAGCAGGAGAAGTAGGAACTTAAGTAGCCAAAACATCCTGACAACAAAGCTTCCCTCGCCACACAGACTCTCCCTGTTTTCATCTGTAGTAGCAACCTGACTTAGACATGTAGTACCAGCTGGTGCTAGTATACTTTGCTAATACAATACACTTCTTACTTAAGAGATGTGTATCAGTCAGATGTTTGGCATCACTGGGAGTACAAATGCATGCTCTGAGTATGAGCAGAGATGGCCATCACACACGTCTGGCTGATAGAAGGTGTGGGGGGGGATAAAGGGGGAATTGTCTGAAATGAGAGTGACAGGGCTCTGCCTGCCTTTTGCCCCTATTCCCAACAAGCTATGGAATGGGGAGATATTCATAACCACTTTCAGGCTTGCTTGTTGATGGTTTCCTAGTGTCCTCTAGGAAAACATCTACAGCTTTGGGCAGGTGAGAAAATTACAATGATTTCCATGATCCCAGGGGAGAACAATTAGTGATTTAATGTTTCAGTCCTGAGTGTGTTTTTCCTATAGAAAAACTATTACTGTGGGACCTGTCTACACTGTGGGGGCAGCACTGAGGAACATGCTCTCTGTGCCACAACCCCTTAAAATTCAAGATGTTGGTCACAACAGAGTTGTGTCCAGTTCCTAAAGGTAACGGAGGGTGTGAGTCCCTGCCTTCTCTGTCAGTCCCAACAAATGTCAGAACCCCAGCGAGACTCTCCTACTTACATAGACCATCACTTCTCAAATGGAAACTGAGAGCTTTCTTTTAAGGCTATTTGGCAGAAATCCAAACAGCAGTCAATGTAAAAGGAGAAACCCAATCCATTGCATAAAAGTCAGCTGCTGGCAATACATAACATAGCTTTTCTTGGATGTTTTTTGAGGCAGGCCCCTCACCTACTAATCAAACCATAATTAATGCTATATTAACACCCCAAATCCTAAAACATATACCTTACCAACCGAGTAGAAAAAATAAACAAGGT
The DNA here is from genome assembly GCF_965113315.1 of Podarcis vaucheri. Taxonomy (NCBI): domain Eukaryota; kingdom Metazoa; phylum Chordata; class Lepidosauria; order Squamata; family Lacertidae; genus Podarcis; species Podarcis vaucheri. The sequence goes on along the minus strand of NC_138751.1, from coordinate 8,244,599 downwards.
GGATTCTTAAAACATTCTCCTAATTAGTTGTTCTCTCTTGTTCTGTTGGGGCCTAAACACAATGATGTAGCATTTAGGGGCAAAGATACAGCCCAGTAACCCAGCACTGGAGGCTAAGATGGAGAAAATCTCCACAGCCACCGTGTATTTCCCTCTTGTACTCAGGTAGGTTGGAACAAAAGACAACCATACACTGCAAAAGACCAACATGCTGAATGTAATGAATTTGGCTTCATTAAAACTATCCGGTAACTTGCGGGCTAGGAATGCCACAGTGAAGCTGGAAATGGCCAAGAAGCCCATGAAACCCAAGACACAGTAAAACATGGTGACTGACCCTTCATTACATTGCACAAGGATTTCTCCAGTTACTGAGTGCATGTCTAAATCAGGGAATGGGGGAGAGGTTGCCAACCACAAGGTACAAATACTTGCTTGCATGAGGGAACAGGAAAGAACCACAGACTGTCCCTGTCTTTTCCCCATCCACTTCCTCATGCTGGATCCTGGCTTTGTGGCCATGAAAGCTATCACTACAGTGGTGGTTTTGGCCAATACACAAGAAACAGCCACTGAGAAGATGATACCAAACACTGTTTGTCGGAGAAGGCAGGTCACTTTCCCTGGTTTGCCAAGAAATAGGAAGGAAGATAGGAAGCAGAGCAGGAGGGAAATGAGGAGGGTATAGGTGAGGCCTCGGTTGTTGGCTTTGACAATAGGTGTATCCCTGTGCTTAATGAAAATTGTTAACACCAAGACTGCATTAATGGAAAGAAAAACAGCGACGAAGGCTAAAGTGATTCCTAAAGGTTCTTTATAAGAAAGAAAGGTTATAAATTTAGGCAAACATTCATCTTTCTCCTTACTTGGAAATTGATCTTCTGGGCATGTGAAACAGTCATCCATATCTTAAAAAAAAATTGGGAAATTTCTCATATCAGTATTTGTTGCCTATGAACTGTTCTCCACTCTACCTATTATATATCAGTTATAACATGTATAACCTCTGCTTGATGGTTTTGAGTGTGACAGTAGTAATTTGAAAACCAATGTTCATATTGTCTCAATTCTGCTTATTTGGAGTGTGCATAAGCTCTGTGTACTTCCTAAATCACAAGTCAAATGAAGTGATTCAGGTGAAGTACTCACAATCCTAAATTCCATTATGCTGTTAAGAAGACATCTTGAGGCAGCTCAGTGACTCTTCAATGTCTTAAATCATTAACCTTGGAGTAATATGTTCCTTCCTTGAGCAGTGACATTTTCCCCATGCAAGTCTTTCCTGAGACCTTTGACACTTTTCTGGTCCCCTTCAACTATGCAATAGAATATAGAGATATCTTATTACCAGGCCTGTGCAGAGTGGAAGGGCTACTGCATACACTTGCCCCAGGCCTTGGAGGACTATGTCACAGGCATACTCTCCAACATTTCTCCGATGAAAATAAGGACATCCTATTCCATAATAATAATAATATTTGAATACCACCCATCTGACTGGGTTGCCTCAGCCATATATGTAGGCGGCTTTCAACATATATAAAAACATGATAAAACATTAAATTTTTAAAACAAAAAACAACCTTCCCTATACTGGGCTGTCTTTAGATGTCATCATCATCATCAACCTTTTATTCGACCGTCAGTCGGGGGGGAAAAGTACATTTGTCAATACACAGTTAAAAGCTCCAGGAAGATTTTAGAACTTAGCCAACACTAAAATGGGCTAAACAGATAGCCCCATATCAATACAATCAATTAAAGTCTTGCGACGCTTAAAAGCTAAAAAAAGAAATTTGGCTACCAAGGAAGGTATAGCTCTAGTGACGTTATTCAGCAAGTGTAAAACCTGGTTTTCTCTGGATAGGAAGCTAGATTGACATAGGAGTGGGTCTATAAAATTTTGTCTAAGCTCTGCATAAGAAGGGCAAGTCAAGAGAATGTGTTCGGTGGACTCAACCACACCCATGGCACAATGACAGGTTCTCTGGGCGTATGGTACTCCCCTGTACCTTCCCCACAATATCGCAGAGTCAAGGACATTTAATCTAGCCGCTGTAAGAAGTCTACGGTATTCCACATAGTGAATTTCTGCAAGGTAGGGGGCTGGTATGGTCCGATAAATCTGGTCCCCTAGGAACATCCCTGGTTTCTTTAGATGTCTTCTAAAGGTTGTACAGTTACTTATCTCCTTGGCTCAGGGTCACATAACCCTATACCCTCTATAGGGACACCCTAAGCAAAAGTGAGACATTCCAGGAACAAATCAGAAACCGGGACAGTTTCTGTAAATCTGGGACTGTCCCTGGAAAATAGGGAAACTTGGAGGGTCTGTGGAGGGGAAAGAGAGTGGGGGCTCCAGGGGCCTGCCACAGATTTATTCTAACAAGACTCCCACTCCCGACCTCAGATATGCCTACTTTCTATCAACGAGAAGAGGTTATCTACCGAGAAATCTGTGTGCAGGAAGGAGAACCTCACTCCACACTTTTCTTGCTGCTCTCACCCACCCCAGTCTTTCTTGAGGATCTATGCTGTGGTTTTTAAACCCCCTCCTGTATCCATTCCAGAATGGGAAAATCTGCTCTTTCAGAAAGACCACTGCCACTATCATTCTGAAATTTGTCAGTCTTGGTCCTTTTAGAAAGAGTAGCCATATCTGTGGATGTCATAAACATTTGCAAAGGATTAAAGAGATGCTTCCTCTAAAAAAAACTAAAAAAAACACCTGCACACACAAAAGCTTGAGCATTTGATGACACTTTAGCAGCCTTAACACACTTTGGTGGGGTCCCTATGTATGCAAATTGCACCCAGTTTTCTGTTGCATTATACTTGCACGCATTGAAATATGAAATTAAGTAAGAATTTTCATAAGCATTATTTTTTATTTCTTAAAAATTCTTATATTCATTCTGAAATGGTGCATAACAGGGGACTATATGCCATTCTAATAGGGTGTCATGATTGCAATGGGGTACACCTTTTTTATAGCACTTTTTGCTTTCCACTCGAATTATAGAGAATTTGCAGACTTTCTGCTCCCAGTGAATGGACTATTGCTTTCAAATGTTCAGAAAGGGTGGAGAAATGTTGCCATTTATATAGACAGGGTTTTTTTTACTTTTAAATAGTCATCTGACACAACTCTTTCAATTTCCCTGTGTAATGGAAACATTGGGGTGCTACATAACCTACCCAGCTGATTGGAAATCTTCCTCTCTGGACATGGAGTACAATCATAGCAGCAAAATTTCTCCCCTTCCTTCCTTTTCTTCTGGTTACCAGGGTGGCAGTAGTCATTGCACAAAGAAATGGGCATTACCTATCAATAACCATGAAAGGTGTTAAAAACGGAAATTAAAATAGACAGAGAGATACTTCAGTTGTCGATCTTGGTCTAAACTTCAGATAGTTTAAGGACATAGTGACACTCTATTGGGCATTCAGGAAAACACCTCTGATAATACAAATCAGGGGTGCCAGCTTGAATAAAATATGGGGGGCAAGTAAGCCCCCCCCACTCTATTTGAATGGCAATGCTCACACACATACTAATCACTAGGGAAACCAAAAGGAAAGAAAGAAAATGAAAAAAAAAATTCAATATGAACCAAGGAATTCTTTCTCCAGGCAATGCATGTGTTGATATACAGTTATCTCTGTGATCAGAGCTGAGTCAAAGATTTCATTCATGGTTTAGGGACTTCCAGGTCTGCTGCAGGCTACGGTAGATGACAGGGATCACTCATCCTTGATGTGACCCAGTTCTGCGAGGAGGTGGGAAGGGAGTACGGGCAAAGCACCTTCTCTAAAAAGCCCGAAAAGAAAATCCAGGGTCTGAAGTGTCCAGTGGTGTTGGAGAATGCTATCTAGGAGCTCCCAAAGTTCTGGAGGGAGCTGCAAGAGCTCTGAGATTGAGCGCAGACACACTGTGCAATCGAGACCTCACAGTAAGATACCTCAAGTGCTGCCATTAAAGCAGCAACTTTAAAAGTAACAGGAATTTGGACCAATTTGGACAAGGTAAAAAAATATAAAATATATATTTAATAAGAGTATATCAATTGGCTTCACAATGGGGAGGTAAATAGGAGGTCCCCTCCCGGAAGCAGGTATTGATCTGCATGGAATAAAATCTGAAAGTAAATAATGTCCTGGCTGAGAATTGCAAAATAACTAAAGGAATGAGACCAGTAGCGTAGCGTGGGGGGTGCAGGGGGGGCTGGCCGCACCGGGCGCAACATCTGGGGGTTAGGGTTAGGGGGCGCAAATCCACTGGTTAGGGGGCGCAAATCCATGGGTTAGGGGGTGCAAATTACTTGCCTTGCCCCGGGAGCTGACAACCCACGCTACGCCACTGAATGAGACAAGGCTGCCCGTTGTCACCCTTGTTGTTTATATTAGTTTCGGAAGTATTGGCACAAAGAATAGGATGGAATCAAGAAATTAAAGGTATAAGAGTGGGACAGAGACAATGTAAATTAAAAGCTTTCGAAGACGACGTGGTGACATCTGTAGAAGAACCAATAGAGTCCATCCCGTAAGTATTACAAGAGATTAAAAAATGTGGAGATTAATCTTAAGATTAATAAACACAAAACCAAACTCTTGGTAAAAATAAGATATGAATGATGAGAGTAACAATAAATTACAAATGCGTCAGGTCTAAAGGTTGAAAGGAAGGTCAGTTATCTAGGTGTATGGTTAAATAATATAAATCTGTATAATGATAATTAGTTAAACACCTGGGAAGATATGAAAAGATATTATTATTATTATTAATTATTATTATTATAATAAATTTACAAATTTAGGACAGAATGAAACTTTCACTGTTAGGTAGCGTGTTGACTATAAAAAATGAATGTATTACCAAGAATGTTATTTTTGTTTCAGTCAAATTCAGTGATTGGCAAGACAAGTGCTGAATGCATGGTGAGAATTGTAGTCCCTGGGGACTTGGAGCCAGTGCTGCATTATTTTCTCTTGGCATGAACAAGCAGAATACTGCCCAGACAAGCAGCAAGGCAGCCCTAGGCTATAATGCCATTGACAGAAGCTCCTTCTGCTCATGTCTTCATCCAGCCATGCCAGAATCCATACCTGGTTGAAACCACTGTGCCAAACAATTATATCTTCATGAATGACGAGTTCTTTTCCTTCAGGAACATCTGGCTCAATCCAACCAACTTTCACCCTCTGGAAAGAGTTATTTGGAAATATGACCATGTTTATGATGTCAAAGCCGCCTCCCATTTCCCATTTGTCATTAAAGGAAATGGTTTCCCCAGCTGAGTTGTTAAATGAAATCTGGTGAAGAAAGTGATGGAGCTGAGATAGAAGGAATAAATAAAAGAATGTGCCATGTAAATAAATTGGAGAGTTCATCTAATGTCAGATAGTGACTTCTAAAGTTGTTGGACTACAATTCTCACCATGCATTCAGCATGACTAAATGTCAGGGATTATGGGAATTCATCCTGCTTTGTATATTTATACTTCTGATGCTTAAAGAAACATAAAAATATAAAATGCTTTCTACCAATAAGATGCCCAACTCCATTTCCCCAGAGATTATTGCAGGAGAAAGCTGAATATAGTCTCACCTTCTACTAATTTATTGAAATAAAAATGCTTCATTGTAGGGACATTACCTGCCAAGGCTGAATGTCTTGAAGATCAGTATTGAAACCTTTCTCACTGGCTCTCTGCTTGGATCGAGACAAGCCCATAACATGCAAAGAATGAGCCATGGCATAAACACCATTATAGATACTATAACTGTGGCCGGTCATGAGTTGCTCAAAGTGTGGCCCAGAAAGACTCTCCAGACTCTCCTCCCCAGTACATGTTTGGTCAACATCCATTGCCACATTGGGGTTAAGAAGTTCACAGTCAAAAGCTCCCTCCCAAAAGTTCTTCAGAAAACCGTCTGTCTGTGGCCCATAAGGTTTTATGGTCTGAAAAAATTCTCTAAACCCCACAATCTCTTTGGAGTGGATTGCAAATGAAATTGCACCTTGAAACATCTGGAGACCCCAGCCCTTTTGATGGCCAGTTAATATGAAATCTATCTGGGTTGTCGTAATCCACACCTTTCTGAGTGATGTGTTCTCCTTGTTTCCAATGTCTCGTATAAATATAATAGTTCTCAGCCATGGTATAGTCAATGATTCTCCATATATAATAAAGGTAGTCACTATTTTATTTGTGTAATGTACATAAACTTTTGTGGCTATATTACCAAGTTCCTCCAAGCTATCCCAGTGGGCTATTTGTGGTATTCTTTCTGTGAATGCTGAACAGATCGCATACTGAGAAAATAATGGCTCCAGCGTCTGCAAGAAATGTTCACCACTGTTATTATCAACTAGAAGAAGCCCAACCCATGTCCATTTGAAATATTGGAGTAACCGGATAATTCCCATATACTGCTGGGTTTCATTTGGGACGAGGGGTAAAAAGGATGGACCTTGAGTAATATGATTCTCTTGTGGGGCAAATGAGCCATATGTGAGCTGAAAGAAAATGGACAGATATTGCAAGGAAAAATTAGGAGTGACTTTATGCTCCCGATTATACAAGCATTATTTCTTTAATCCATCTTTGGGTGCCTAGAGTTAAAGATAACACTTCTGGTGGAATTTCCCAAGAACATAGAACATATTATTACTACTACTATTTATTGGTTGCTTTCTTATCAAGATAATTCAAAGTGACTTACAATATTTAAACAATAACGTTCTATGAAACCAGTTTAAAAGAAAAAAAAATCTAAAGGCAGCACTATTTTTTAAAGGCTGGATTAAAATATCCCAACAACTCAAAGAGGCCATAGACAATTAAAAGTAAAAATAATAATAATCAATGTTAAGTAATAATGAAAGAATAAATAAAATACCTTAGATTAGGCATTAGGCTGATGTTACCTGGAATAACGCTGCTTTTGTAAATTCACTCCTTTTGAACTACAAAATCAAGTTCAGCATAAGAAAGAAGAGCCTAAATCACTCTCTCACACAAACTCAAAAATACAGAGAGAATTCCTACCTGCGGAACCTTATAGAAACCTATAATATCTGCCATATAGTTAGAGGTATCAGAGCCAAGTCCGCCAATGATAGCCATGAGGTTTTTCTGTCTGTCACACTGGTAATTGGGGACAAATCTATGTGATTTGAAGAGCACCTCCAAAGTGGTACGATAAGTCATCCTTGCATCGTAGTAGCTATCATAGATGTGGAATCCAAGTGTGACATTAGGTAGGATCTTAGGATTCTCGTTGATTTCGTTCACAGCAAATGCCAAGGCAAGGATGTGCTGGTAGAATTTTGTCACCATTCTGCATATAGAGGAAGAATTTAGTCATCCCTTTGTCTATCAAGGATAATTGGTACTATTATATCACAATATTGGTGATCACTCGTAGCTGAGTAACATTGTCTTCCATAAACACAGTTTTAACAATGAGTCCATATCCAGAATACAAGGAAAAGCTTTGAAGGAACAAGACCAAAAGATACCACGAACAAAATTAAGGAGCAGAAAAGAGCAAACATTTTACATTTAGGAGAGAAGTGGGATACTTGCTTATTTTCAAGATGGGAATTTTTTCCGAGGTTGATCAGGGTGAAAGGTTGAGACTGCTTTTTTATCTTCTGGGAATAAATCAATATATCTGACTTTGGGGAAGTAGTGACTGATGTTAATTGTAATCTTGCTTTTCTAAATGTCTTATGATCTTATGTATGATTTTATGTATATATAGAATATAAAATATGTTAAATATTGAACACATTCTGAGTTGCTTCAAGACCTTTTAGTGTTACAATTGACAAGCAAGTTGGAGTAATAGTTATATTAAGAACAGACTTCTTGTGCAACCTTAGTTGACAAATATACTTTCAAGTTGATACATTAAAAGAACATAGTGCACGAGATATTTAAAAAATCCAAGAACATAAGAAATTTATCCTGATAGAATGATGCAACAGAAAAACTGCAATAAAATAGAGGAAAATGTAGAATCTGACCAGGTTGCATGCTGATCACAAATCTGGCTTTCTTTTAATCTCATTTTCATTTCCTGGTTGTTAGCATTAAAAAATAGTACATAAACCATCTATAGCTAACCAACTTTAGCATTCACATCTTTGGTAAAAAGAGAATACTTCTCATAGAAGTATTTTTTTTCCTTAAGTGTGACAGGACTGACTTTGAAAATTTTAGATTGAATCACCCTTTCCCCCAGTCTTTCCTCTTTAGGTGTACTACAGAAACGTTACATGCATCTGCCTACAAGGAAATTTGGTCCAAATAAAGAAAAATGCAATCTGTCTGCCAAAACTCTTGTCACATTCAAAAATGGAAACAGTTCTCACTATAGAAAAGTGAATGGGGGGGGGGACAATGCAAAAGACACACAGTTTGAATATGGTTGGCTAAGCCTACACTTTTTTGGAGGGGGGCATTCTGTTATTAAAAAATAATTTGTGTGTGTGTGATCTAAACAGCTTTAGAAGATGCAGAGCAAAAGAAGCAATTCCTTACTCTGGAACATCAAACAGATTCTGGTAAGGATCTTCCTCGAAGGAAAATTCATGTGGATGATAAACTATCTGAGAAGCAATTCCACCAATGAAGAGAGCTCCTTTCTGGAACCACTCGTGTGGGACAGGGTGGGGATCAGCTGTGGGACACTCCAGAGCATCGACTTTGGACACCATAGCAGTCAGCAAAGGTAGGAGCATCAGAAGGCAAATCATCTCATCAGCAAAGCTTCGCTCTAGAGTGAGGCTCAGCCCTGTTCATCAGCAGACACTGCCAGATATAACAGACTACATTCGTTTGTAGCTAATTATGGCAATACCTGTCCTAAGAGAAATAGATCAGCCATGGATTTGATTGAGATACAAATGAATGACTTTACTACTAGCAGATATTTTCAAATTTCAGGTCTGGATGATGTAAACTGGAATAAAGCTGGGATAAAGAGGTTTCGCTTCTGAAACAAAAATGATAGAGCCCTGCCTACGTCTTGTCCCCACTCTCAGCTGCATATGGCACAGAGGGAGTATTTATAATCATTTTCAGACTTACTTGTCAATTGTTTTCTAGTTTCCTTTGGGCAGGTGAAGAAGTCATGAGGGTTTCCATGATCCCAGTGGTCAATAATCAGTGCTTTAGCATTTGGGTCCCGATTAGCATTCCTTCCCCCACCCTCCCTATTGTAAATATGTTAGTTCCTTTTACAGATCTGATAGTAAGTCTCCACTGTTCCTTGTGGCACAAGTAGCAGGTGGCAAAGAGATCCCCATAGGAACTGAACTCCAGGAAGGAACAGTGTTCAACAATGGTATTTTTAACATTCTAATTATATTTGAATGGCATAAGCTTTCTACCATACTATGACAAAATAGGAAAAAATATAGGCTATTCAATTTGTTAAGCTAAAAAATGGCAGGTGGCACGCCTTTGTATCAATAGAAATCCTGCCTCCTTTACGATTACTATAGGATTCCCCAAAAAACTATTATTGTGAGGTAGAAGAAGAGTTTGGATTTGATATCCCGCTTTATCACTACCCGAAGGAGTCTCAAAGCGGCTAACATTCTCCTTTCCCTTCCTCCCCCACAACAAACACTCTGTGAGGTGAGTGGGGCTGAGAGACTTCAGAGAAGTGTGACTGGCCCAAGGTAACCCAGCAGCTGCATGTGGAGGAGCAGGGAAGCGAACCCGGTTCACCAAATTACGAGTCCACCACTCTTAAGCACTACACCACACTGGACTGAACCATATTTTAAGGGTGCATTGTGTCCTTTCTAATTTTTTTGTCTCACAGTGCGCAATTACCCCCAGTCCTTTGTGTGGCCCCAGAACCTTGAATGACCAAAATATTAATTTGGGGGTATCATGTACCCTGTGTGCCCTTCCTCTTGGTGCCTTTGCTCTGAATAAACACATTTTCTTTCCCCACAGCCTTCTGTATAGCCATAATAGCACAGGAGCCAGCACCCCAAAATAACACTTTTCAGAGATGTCCCCAACCCTGGTTCACCCCAAAACACACAACTGTAATTTCTTTGGCCTGGCTCTGTTTTGGCTCAACTAACTGAGCCCAGGCTGGAAGTAATAAAATGATTTTTATTTATTTCTACCTACTAATAATCAGCTTCTACAAGTGCAATTGGTCTGATGAGATGAACAAGAGTTTATTTATCTCTTTGTGAATACAAGAATTAGAATATACTTTGATAAATTGCACTGGCTTTGCTGGGCTTATCCTCCTTCTTTATTTTTATTTTTATCTATCCCCTTATTCGACTATTTTGATTCTGAAGGGATCTTCCTGACTTCTCCTGACTGGAATAATATTTTTTTCTATATGATGAAATTTTTATATGTGATTAACTGATTTGATTTGATCTTCTAAGGATTTACTTAAAACCTGCAACTTATATACTTTGGGATTTATTTATTTGGAAACTTAGTTTCGACTTGGCTAATATGATGAATTAAGACTCTTTGGTCCTCTTTTGTTATATATACACTTATTTTCCATTTCTGCCTGCCCTTTCCTCTCTAGTTATATAATGACTTGGATTGCTTCCGTGCTGTGGTGGAGTAGACTTTAAAAAGAAGCTGGAGATTATTATGTTTTCATTTTTCTTTATTTTGAAACTCCAGTGGGCTCCTTCCTTATTTTTATCTTTCCCCCTCTTTTTTCATTTTCTCTCTCAAGATTTGGAACTGGGCTTGCTTATTTATTTATTTATTTATTTCTAACCATTTGGTAGATTTATTTATTTTTTTCCTCTTATTTCTTTCTTTGAGTCTCTAAGCCACAGGACTTATATTGAGAGAGGAGTTAAAGAGAAGGCCGACAGATATTTTTAGAATGGTGTTACTTTGTTTGGAGAACTTACTCTGGTAGTAAGTAAACATAAGGCGCGCTGTTTATGCTAGCTAAAGGAATGGATACTATTTTTAAAAAAATACTGATGTTTTACACCTTTAAGGTCATGATAACAGATTTGGCTGGCACGTAAATCTGTGGTATAAGAAGGTGAAAGCCCATAAAGCTTTTTTGAACCATGTAGTAAGGAAAGCAGTGAATGAAGTATGGAGAAAATATATTTTTTAAAAAATAGAACAAAAAACACCATGGTGGCTTTCCACACTGGAGGCAATATCTGAACCACCGATAAAAACTTTGCCACTGCCAACGTTCTAGCTTTTGTCCGGTTTTCCAGTAGAAACCTGACATAGTGAGCCTCTGACTTTCCCGGGAAAGGCACCAGCAAGGGTAGTATCCGTTCAGCCCTGGCCTGCTCATACTTCGCACAATGTAACAAAATATGATCTATGGAATCGATGTCTTGAGCACACGAGCAAAGTCTGTTCTGGTAGGGAACTCCTCTCAACCTACCATCCAGCACTGCAGAGGGGAAGACATTCAGTCTGGCTTTGGTGAAAAGCCTTTGATAGGTACTGTTAGGTTTTTGATGTAAGACGTTAACTCAAAGACATACGGTACCCATATTGAACTCCTGCTGCCAGCGGACTACAGACTGCGTGTGACCGAGATCGCAAGTCACTGTGTGCATTGTTCCATAATCTTTGCTTTAAAACCTTTTGAGCGCCTTCATAGCCTATTTTTAGAATGGTGTTACTTTGTTTGGAGAACTTACTCTGGTAGTAAGTAAACATAAGGCACACTGTTAATGCCAGCTAAATGAATGGATACTATTTTTAAAAAAATACTGATGTTTTACACCTTTAAGATCATGATAACAGATTTGGCTGGCACGTAAATCTGTGGTATAAGAAGGTGAAAGTCCATAAAGCTTTTTTGAACCATGTAGTAAGGAAAGCAGTGAATGAAGTATGGAGAAAATATATATAAAAAATAGAACAAAAAACACCATGGTGGCTTTCCACACTGGAGGCAATATCTGAAAGAAATATATGAATATGAGAAATGACTGAGTGTCTTATAAAGAAGTATTAATGGAAATAGTTCATGAATTGAAATTAAAGGGGTTTGAAGATGTAAGAGGATTTTTAACTGATTGCTTACAATGCCATCAACTTAATAATATATTTAAGATGGACAGAAAGGTTTTTTTAATGCAACCTCTAAATTTGAAAAGGAGCTGTTAGAAAATTAGAATAAATTACATTTAAAATGTATAAATTATTAGAACAGTATAAGAAAGATGGACATGTCATATCATTGATAGTTGTAGTTAAAAGTTGGACTATGGTTTTTTTGAAGATTTGATAGAATTGGATTAACAGAGAAGATTCAGGAGAAAAAGTTAACATAAGGACCCACAAAAGAGGAGGAGGGAAGTTAAAAGGGGATTTGTGGATATTGTATAATTTGTTCTCTTCGGGGTTGTTTGTAATCTTCCAAAATGTTTTTATCTTTGTTCTCCTTTTCCTTTCCAGAACACCTCTCACCTAACAACACCTTCCCATCCATCTCCTATCCAAAGTCTAGTTTTTCTAGAGGCGTTCCCCCCCCCCCGAGCAATCACACATGCACTTAGTGAGTGTAAGGCTCTATATTCCAAACCCCGCTCTTCAACAAAGCCCTTTCCGCCCCTGCAGCGGAGAGGGTGTTGCGGGCAGGATCCTCCTCCCACATCCGCGAGGGCTTCCCTTGCCCCCGCGAGACTTGGGGGAATCCCCGGGCGTGTCTGCCACCCAGCCCGCCAATCGGCGGGCGGGGGAGGCGTGGCCCGGGCTATTTAGGGCCAGGCACGCCCGGGGACCGCCCTCCAAAGTCTAGTTTTTCTAGAGGCGTTCCCCCCCCCCGAGCAATCACACATGCACTTAGCGAGTGTAAGGCTCTATATTCCAAACCCCGCTCTTCAACAATGAGAACATTCAGGAGCAGATTGGTAAAAGTTTGAGCTATGCTACTATGTTTGCAGACAAGTTGCTGCTAAGTTAGCAGACAGGTGTTGTCAGCAGTTAGCTGCAGACTGGAGTTAGCAACAGAACTGGAGTAGCAAAATAATTTTCTGGAGAGTTTAGTTGACTAAATATCTCCAATACTCATACTACCAATGTAAATCAATTGGTAAATCAAAAGGAGCACATTGTGATTGGATATCTAAGCACCCCCCACCTCCCAGCGTGGGCAGGGCTATACCCTACTCCACTCCTGTTGGTCATTCCGCAGTCACTTGGACCCTAAAGCCAATCACTTGGCTTGGAGGGTGACTGTGAAGCAATATTTAAGCCTTGCACGTTGTTTACCTTCGCGCAGCAGATCACCCACCCACCCTTTATTTAGGTAAGTCTGGGCCTGCTATGGGCTTCGTTGGTCACCTGTTTTGTAAGGGGGGCCTGGCAGGAATTTTTCCATCTGGCAAATTGGCAGGGTTTTCGCCTACCACCATAGCAACCGTCACAACATTGTGAGGTTTGGCAGTTAAGCATTGGATCAGCAATGGTGGGGAGGGGAGGTGTGGCCATCACCTGCCCCTCCAAGCTCAAGGGTATTCCGCTAAAGGGATCTAGAGGTTAGCCTGGGGGCTAACCCCTGCGGAGGGGGCTAGGGCCATACCAGGGCCCCATGGGGACACCGGTGGGGTGAGTGCCAGTGAGGACCCTCTGGCGCTGCTCCCTCTGGCCATGTTCAACCTTTATCGGATTCCTCACGAAAGTGGGTGTGAGTCTGATATAGTTTGGATGGTGCCAATCACTAAGCCGATGTCAGGAAAAAGCAGCAATGCGAAAGCCAGCTGCAGGTGTCTGGAATGCAAAACAGGATGTTGATGTCTGGGACTGTACTATAGGAACAAAGGGGCAGTCTATTCACTGTACTGAGCACCGGATGTTAGCTCAGAGTGTCATCTGACCTGTACTGGAAGTACAGGGGTGGAGTTTTTCCTCCACTGTTGGAGACTTGAGAGTGCAGACACGTTTCTCTGTACTGCTGGAATGACAGAAATAAAGCAATGTAAATAGATTTCTGTCTGACTCTCTCCCCTCCCTGAGGGAAGCAGGGAGGAGGGAGGAGGGGTGTGTCCCTCTCACGTTGAGTGGGATCGCCGATAGAGACCTTGCCTGTATCCTGCTGGGAGACTAAGAAGGGGAGGTCAGCCAGGATCTCAGCCGAACACCTGGAGAAAGGCCAGTTACCTCTGACCAAGGCTGAGAATCCGACAGCCAATACCACTCACATTCTGTATTCAATAAAGTTGTGGCCTAAATTTTGCAAATTAACTTAAACTAAAATACTGTGTCACTGTGTTTCATTTTTTGGGGGTGCTGGGGGGGGTCTCGAATTGCAATGACAGTGTGGGGGAGAAAAAGTCACCAATCCTTTTTTCTTATTAGATGTTCCCGATTGTTCAAGTCAGGCCTCAGCACAATGATGAAGCATTTAGGAGCAAAGATGCAGCCCAATAACCCAGCACTGGAAGCTAAGATGGAGAAGATCTCCACAGCCACCATGTATTTCCCCTTGGTGCTCAGATAGGTTGGAACAAATGACAACCAAACACTGCAAAACACCAACATGCTGAAGGTGATGAATTTGGCTTCATTGAAACTGTCTGGCAACTTCCTTGCCAGGAAAGCCACAGTGAAGCTGATGATGGCCAGAAGTCCAAGGTAGCCCAGAACAAGATAAAACATGGTGACAGACCCTTCATTACATTCCGATATGATCTGTTCAGGTACTGACTGCATGTCCAAATTGGGGAATGGGGGAGAAGTGGCTAGCCATACTACACAGATGCCTGCTTGAATCCAAGAGCAGAAAAGGGCAATGGAGTTGGCCAATGTTTTCCCCACCCACCTCCTCATGCTGGACCCTGGTTTGGTGGCCATGAAAGCTACAACCACAGTGATGGTTTTTGCCAAAACACATGAAACTGCTACAGAGAAGATGATTCCAAAAGAAGTTTGTCGGAGGTAACAAGTCAACTTCTGAGGTCTTCCTATAAAAAGTAAAGATGAGAGGAAGCAGAGCAGAAGGGAGACCAGGAGAGTGTAGGTGATGTCCCGGTTGTTGGATTTGACTATGGGAGTATCTTTGTGCTTAATAAAAGTTCCTAACACCATGACTGTGGTGAGGGAAAAAGAAATAGCAACCAAGGCTAAACTGATCCCTAGGGAGTCCTCATAAGACAGAAAGATTGTCAGTTTTGGGATGCACCGATCTCTGTCCTTGCTTGCATACTGATCTTCTGGGCATTTGGAACAGTCATCCATGTCTGAAGCAAGAAAAAATAATCGTAACAGTGCTAAAATTGCATATGAAATGTGCAAACAACTTAATTATGAAACAATGCCTCAAATGTTTTACAAATAATACTATTAAACAGCATTTATTTTTTAAAATAAATACTAAAAAGGCCTTCAACAAACATGAAGAACAAGTCAACATAAAATAATAATCCACTATCTGAACTGTGAAAAGCCAGGCAAGTCTCTCTCACCCAGCATTCAGACACTATAATTGGAGCTACTCCCTCTATTGTCCCTACATTAAGTCATTTTTCAGAATGATTCTTCCCGTATCAACCAGCCTGAGACCCAAGATCCATGAGGAAGGTTGTGCGGTCACACTGAGCAGCATGTAGGAAATAATCATAGGTTGGGAGGCAATAATTTGTTTAATTTGATTAGGTTCTAGTCAGTTTTTTGTAATAATTTTATTGATGGAAACCCTTTTGAGGACACTTTTAAAAACCACAAAAAGAAGAATAACAGAAAGTACAATAAAAAAAATTGTCTAAACTTTTTTTAAAAAAATGCTCATGCCCCCCTGAAAAAAGCTTATTCTCACTCGTAATCAAATGTATGGACTGAAAGCATCTAGAGAGACCTACCCTTCTGGGTGGAAATCTTTCCATTTGGACACAGGGCGCAACTGTAGCAGCAAAACTTCACTCCTTCCTTCTTTTTCTTCTGATAACCAGGATGGCAGGAGTCACTGCACACAGAGACAGGCATCACCTGCCCATAAAGGGGAAGAAAAGATTAGTAGAATGGGAGAAATTGACAATCTCTCTGTTTACCCTGTAAGCACATGATAAACATGGAAGAATTCAGAACAGGGTACATGCAATATAAGCATGCCACAATGTGCCAAAACAGTCCTGAGCATATAATGCATTATTTTTGAAGTCTATTGTTTAGAACCACACTTCTTAGAATAGTTTGATAACCAATCCCTCTTCCAAGGAAACTCTGGGAATTGTAGCTCAGTAGGGAAAATAAGGGTCTCCTAACAACTCTCAGTATCCTTAACAAACTTCAATACTTAAGATTTTGAGGTGGAAGCCATTTTGATTAAAGTGGTCTAATTGTGCTTTAAATGTAAGGTGTAAATGTGGCTTGGTTATCAAATGGTGAAAACCTCCCAACAACAACAACAACAACAACAACAACAACAACAGCAAAGATGATTTCTTTCCTCTGTTAATAAATAAACAGAAGCTGTTTATTTAGACATTTTCTTAAGAATGTTTCCCATCTAGAGGACATTTCAGTACAGTACATATTGACAGTAATCTTCCATCTGATCTATGTTCAAACACCAGTCCTTTGGGAGACAAGAATATTTTTGTATCTCCAACCAATATGGCAGAAGGCATAAACTGAAAGCATATCAGGAATCCAAACCTGGTTAAATCTCCTGTGCCACACAATTATGTCTGTATTGATGACGAACTCTTTTCCTTCCTGAAACTTGGCATCCACACTTCCAACTTTGACTCTCTGGAAGGATTTGTTTGGGAAAGTGACCATGTTCGTTATGTCAAATCCACCTCTCCTCTCCCTGTTATCTTGAAAAAAGATTGCTTCTCCAACTGAGTTATTAAACAAAATGCCTTCAAGAAATGGGTTCAGCTAGTGGAAAAAGAGCAAGGGTGGTTAGGAATGGGATCAAAACCTACTGGAGTCAATATGCTGAAATTTTTCCTTGATTGCATTGCTTATGTAGTTTCATCTTAAAACAATTTTGTAATAGGTTATAGTTAAGGCAAGAGAACCAATATAGTATTGTCCATAGAGTGTCAGACTAATACCTTGGGAGACCAGGATTCAACCTGAGGGGCCAGGGACCAACTGGGTGCATTACCTTGTGTTCCTTTGACAAAAAGGTGTGCTATAAATGCAAAAATTAAAAAATGTAAAATATGAATGCAAGTTTTTTGTTATACAGTGGTGCCTCGCAAGTCGAAATTAATTCATTCCGCGAGTTTTGTCGTCTTGCGATTTTTTTCGTCTTGCGAAGCACTGTGTAGGGAAAGTTTTGGAAAAGCTTCAAAAATCACCAAAGTCTTTAAAAACCTCAAAAAAGGCTACCACACCGCGTTCTATGAGTTGCTCCTCGAAGTCAAGTCGCAACTGTATTAACGGTGTTAAGAAAAAGGAAACAAACTTGCAAGATGTTTCCGTCTTGCGAAGCAAGCCCATAGGGAAAATCGTCTTGCGAAGCAGATCAAAAAACAAAAAACCCTTTCATCTAGCGAGTTTTTTGTCTTGCGAGGCATTTGTCTTGCAAGGTACCACTGTAGATGTCCTAGGCTCTGTGGTTTAACCCACAGCGCTATCCGCGTCCCTTTTTGACTTAGAAATGACTTAGAAATAGTTATTTCTTCAAAATGCAGCAGTCAAATTAGTGGCTGGGGTTCCATTTAGATCTAACATAACCTATTTTACAACAGCCATACTGGTTGCCAGTTCATCTCTGGCCCCAATTCAAGGTGCTCACATATGCATTTAGAGTGTCATGTGAGTTTAAATATTCCCAAATATCTGAAATACTGCCTACGGACCCTCTTGGTTGCTGAGATCAGCAGATGATGGCCTCTTATTCGTTCCTTTCCTACCAGACACTAATATAACCTGTTTTACAACAGCTTTACTGGTTGCTAGTTAAACACGAATGTTTAAAGTCCTAAATGACTCAAGTCAGACATATCTGAATTACCGCCTCCTTCCCTACAGGCCCTCTTGTTTTCTTTTTTTATAAAATTTTTATTGGTTTTACAAAATTTTTATAAACACAAACAGACAAACAGAAACACTTACACACATGTATAATTTCATATCCTTTTTTTTCTTAAACCTTACTTCATCGACTTCCCCATACCTCCCCTTTCTGCATCCCAATTTCCAAAATTATTTCAGCAATTCCTAACACTTAATTTTATCAAATTTTCCCTTATTCTTTTCTTTTACTTAATCTTTTTCAGCTGTAAACCCCTTTTTTTCCCTCAAATCTCGACATTTTAGCACTCATTAACTTTACAATGTTTCTTAAGATAAACTTTAAATTTCTTCCAATCTTCCTCCGCCGTCTCTTTCCCCTGATCACGGATTCTGCCAGTCATTTCAGCCAGTCCCATATAGTCTATCACTTTCATCTGCCATTCTTCCAGAGTGGGTAGATCTTGAGTCTTCCAATACTTTGTGATGAGTATTCTTGCTGCTGTAGTAGCGTACATAAAGAAAATTCTATCTTTCTTTGACACCAACTGGCCGACAATGCCCAAGAGAAAGGCCTCTGGTTTCTTGGGAAAAGTACATTTAAGCACTTTTTTCATTTCATTATATATCATTTCCCAGAAAGCCTTAATCTTCAGGCACGTCCACCAAAGGAGATAGAAAGTACCTTCAATTTCTTTACATTTCCAACACTTATTGTTGGGCAAATGATAGATTTTTGCTAGCTTGACTGGGGTCATGTACCACCTGTAAATCATTTTCATAATATTTTCTCTTAAGGCATGACATGCCGTAAATTTTATACCAGTGGTCCACAACTGCTCCCAGTCAGCAAACATAATATTATGACCAATGTCCTGTGCCCACTTAATCATAGCTGATTTTACCGTTTCATCTTGTGTATTCCATTTCAGCAACAAGTTGTACATTCTGGACAAATTCTTAGCATTGGGTTCTAACAGTTCTGTTTCTAATTTCGATTTCTCCACCTGGAAGCCAATTTTCCTCCTACAGGCCCTCTTGAGTGCTAAGATCAGCAGAGGAGGCCCTCTTGCTAGTTCCTCTCCTCTCAGACACTTGAGGGGGGTTTGCGGCCCAGGAGAGGGCATTTTCTGTGGCAGCCCCTAAGCTGTGGAACTCCCTCTCCACAGAGATACACCTGGGACATACATAGCTTCTGACGAAAAGACGCACCTCTTTACCCTGGCACCTGACACCTGAGGGGTATATTTTTAAGACCCACCTTATGTTGGTTATTGTAACTTGTTTTAAACTGTTTTTTTGCTTTGATATGGTAACCCACCCTGGGAACTTAAGATATGGTTTTAAAGAATAAAATTGGAAGGTGCATGGTTTTGTTCTATTCGCTTCATGAAAATGAGATTATTTCATTATGAATACACTACCTTCCAAGGCTGGAGATCTTGAAGACTTTTGCCACTCATTATTGGACTGTGTTTGTATCTAGATGACTCTATGGCATGCAAAGCATGTGCCACAGCATAGACGGCATTATAGATACTGTAGCTGTGACCAGTCATGTGCATTTCAAATATAGATGCAGGAAGATTCTCCAACCTCTCCTCTCCAGTACAAGTTTCACCAACCTCTATCAGCTCCTGGGAGTCTGGAAATAAACAGTTAAATGCTTGCTCCCAGAAGTCCTTGAGAAAGCCATCTTCTTGATTCCAGCCAGGTTTTACAATCTGAAGAAAATCCTTAAATCCTTGAATCTCAGCAGAGGGAATTGTGAAGGACAGGGCCCCTTCAAACAATTGAAAATCCCATACGTTCTGAACGCCTGTTAAGGTAAAATCCAGCTGGGCTGTCATAACCCACACCTTTCCAAGTGAGGTACCCTCATTGTAGCTAGGAAATCCTAGGAGCACATATGCATTCACCCATAGAATGGTCATAGAATCTCCATAGATGACAAAGATACTGACTTTGCTCTCTGAGAACGCTGGATAAATAATAGATGCTGATACGTAAAATGCAGTGAAATTCGTTAAATCATGTTGGTTGGTGATCCTTTGTGTGAAGGCTGAACAGATTCCATTCTGAGAAAGCAATGGCTCCAAGGTCTGTATGAATTGTTCTCCACTGTTATCGTCCACAGCAAAGAGCCCAATCCAGGTCCATCCAAAATGCTTCAGCAAGTTAATGATCCCAATGTACTGGTTTGCTTCACTTGGGACCATCCGGTAAAAGGAAGGCCATTGTCTTGTGTGCTCAGAGGTGAATGAACCATAAGTGAACTGATGGGGGAAATGCAAATATTTTAAGAGGCGCATCTGAGCCTGTCGACCTGTGCAAAACAGGAATGTTTATGAGGGCAATGGAAAAGCTCCTTAAGAAGACTGTTGTAGGTGATAAGATAAATTTTGGGAGCAGGCCAAAACTCCCTGAAAGATTGCTGAAAGATTGCCTGCGGGGATGTATTATTTATTAACGGGTATATGAGAGGGTCTGAGGACTAGCATCTTTTAAAATGAAGTCACAGTTCATTTCCTTTCCTTCTTTAAAAAGAGGATATTGCAGCTGCTGCACACTTGGGAAATGGCAGCACTAAACATCAGGGGGACTTCAGCATTAGGGAAGTTTTTGGATTTCTCACAGCCATTCCTTTGCTTATTCTGACCCTCAAAATTACTCTCAGCATTCCAGGAGAAGAATGAACTTAGTGACTATCCCCCCTTCATCCATGGATAAATCCTACCTGTGGGTACTTGTATAGGCTTAAGAGTTCTGCCATATGGAAGGAGACATCAGAACCAAGTCCCCCAATGACAGCTATGAGGTTTTTCTGGTTGTTGCATTTGTAATTAGGGACAAATCTTCTGAATTTGAAGAGCAGGTCCATAGTGGTCTGATAAGTCATCCTTGCGTCATAGTAGCTGTCATAGATGTGGAACCCAAGGGTGACATTGGGCAAGATGCTGGGATTCTCGTTGATCTCATTTACGGCAAACACCAAGGCCAGGATGTGCTGGTAGAATTTTAGCACCACACTGCAGAGAGAGTTTGAATGCTCTTTCAGCAAAATAATAATAATAATAATAATAATAATAATAATAATAATAATAATAATTAATACCCCACCTTTTTGGCTAGGTTTTCCCAGCCACTCTTTCTGACTAACAACAGAATATTAAAAAAACAGTAAAAACTTCCCTAAACAGGACTGCCTTCAGATGTCTTCTAAAAGTCAGATAGTTGTTTATTTTCTTGACATCTGATGGGAGGGCATTCCACAGGGCGGGAGCCACTACCGAGAAGGCCATCTGCCTGGTTCCCTGTAACCTCACTTCTCACAGTGAGGGAACCGCCAGAAGGCCCTCAGACCTGGACCTCAGTGTCCGGGCTGAGCAATGGGGGTGGAGACCCTCCTTCAGGTACACTGGGCCGAGGCCATTTAGGACTTTAAAGTTCAGCATCAACTCTTGGAATTGTGCTCAGAAACGTATGCGGAGCCAATGTGGGTCTTTCAGGACCAGTATTATGTGGTCTCAGCGGCCACTCCCAGTCATCAGTCTCGCTGCCGCATTAGGGATTAATTGCAGTTTCCAGGTCACCTTCAAAGGTAGCCCCATGTAGAGCATGTTGCAGTAGTCCAAGTGGGAGATAACTAGAGCATGCACCACTCTGGCGAGACAGTCTGTGGGCAGGTAGAGTCTCAGCCTGTGTACCAGATGGAGCTGGTAGACAGCTGACCTGGATACAGAATTAACGTGCGTCTCCATGGACAGCTGTGAGTCCAAAATGACTCCCAGGCTGCACACCAGGGTGGGCACCAATACCAAGAAGGTCCTTTGCCTGGTTCCAGCAGCAAAACAGTTTAGAATAATTCTGCTTCATCCTGTCTATAACCAAATTGTTTGCCATAGGGACAACAATCGTGGCAAAACCTAGTTACAAAGTGGTGCAAGTTCCTCAATTATTGGTACAGAAACTCAAGACTGGGTGGTGACAGCCACATACTAACCAGCTCAAACCTTTTCACACATGGAGTTTCTCAAGTAGACTGAAGGGGAACAAAATCCTACTTTGTTCCAGGGTGAGCAAAGCCTGGAAGAACAGCTTTCTCTATGGTATTAATGCATGAATTAGACTTATTTCATGCACTAATTAGATTTAAGTATGTTGGTTATATGAGGCTGGTTATCAAATCCAGAAAAATAGAACAGGACTTGGAGCTGCAATGGAAATGATGCACCAAGACAGATAGATCATTTTAAACAAATATTAGTTCTTTTTCTGAAGAAGCTGTTGTTTGAAGCACACATCATTATAACATATTGATTCCCCTCCCTCTCTAAGAAGCTTCCCTTACTGGGAAGATTTGCCATAGTATCAAAGGTTGTACAACAGGTGGCTTGTAGGTACACCTCAGGAAATAATAGGCATGATCTCCCTGTTATTCACTGTTCAAATCTACCATTTATGTCAATCTCTACAGGCAGCTGACCAAGTTTCATCTGGTTCACGCAGCACTATTTTTCTAGGAAAAAAGAAGAAGAAGAAGAGTTTGGATTTGATATCCCGCCTTTCACTCCCCTTCAGAAGTCTCAAAGCGGCTAACATTCTCCTTTCCCTTCCTCCCCCACAACAAACACTCTGTGAGGTGAGTGGGGCTGAGAGACTTCAAAGAAGTGTGACCAGCCCAAGGTCACCCAGCAGCTGCATGTGGAGGAGCGGAGACGCGAACACGGTTCCCCAGATTACGAGACTACCGCTCTTAACCACTACACCACACTGGCTCTCAAGGTGAGAGTGTCTAAACTCACCATGACCACCTCCCCCATTCTCTTAGAAAGTCAATTATTACATTTTTTAAATGTATTGCATTATTTTGTGTATTTCTCTTATTTTTCATTGAAAATAGTATTACAGTGGTACCTCGGGTTACAGGCGCTTCAGGTTACATACGCTTCAGGTTACAGACTCTGCTAACCCAGAAATATTACCTCAGGTTAAGAACTTTGCTTCAGGATGAGAACAGAAATTGTGCAGCAGCGGCACAGCAACAGCCCCATTAGCTAAAGTGGTGCTTCAGGTTAAGAACAGTTTCAGGTTAAGAACGGACCTCTGGCACGAATTAAGTACATAACCAGAGGTACCACTGTATATTTATTGAGAGTGAAATTCTCTTTAACTATTATTTACTGACATTTTGAAAGTTTCTTTTATTCTATACTACTATATTCTAATGGATAACTGAACTTTACTTTGTTTGATAGTGACCTTTTCTATTATCCCTAAATTGTATTGGATCAGATTTTTATAAGATGTGTGATCTTTGTTGTATATTTTGTTGTTCTTCCAGCATGTAAACCACCCTGTGTATAGCAATGTAAAAATATGGTATCTAAAAGTAAAATGAAAATGAAATTATATCCTATTATTTGTATGAGCAACTGGTTGAGTGTGTGATCTAGCCAAGATCAGATGAAGCAGATTAAAGGGGGAGGTGAATGCTTACTTTGGAACCTCGAACAACTCATGAGAAGGAAATATATTGAAGAGTAGTTCGTGGAAATGGTAAGAGATGTGAGAAGTTATCCCGCCAATGATGAGGCTCCCAGGCTGGTACCACTCTTGTGGAACAGGGAGGGGATCATTCATGTGGCACTTCCTGGTATCTGCTTTACATTGTTTGGGAAGCTGAAGTAGCAGTAACAACACATGTAGACCCACCATCTTTACATCAATCTTCCTTTCTAGCATTCTCTTGCTCCAGCATCCAGCCTTACATTAACGCCTTACTTTGGGTGGTGCCTGACTCTGCCAATAAAGGAAAACAACACACTTATCTTTAGCGTCAGCAGAATTCAAGTGCATGCCTCAGCAGGCTAGTAGAGACAACCAATACAGAATCAATACTGAAGTCTGTTCTACAAAATGGCAACACACATTGCAGCTCAAACTGGCAGAACCTTACCTACATCTTGTCACTCATCAGTGACAGGAGACTTGCTTGTTTTCTGTATCTACTTATGGAGACAGTGCTTTTACTAAATGTTGTTATTTTCTGAAACACCACTGGAGCTTTGGGCAGGTGAACTAATGACAGTAATTTGGATAGCTGCAGAGGGAGATAACTTCCCTCTGCAAAGTCACTGTGCCAGAAGCACTTCAGGTAGCAAACATATTTGTTCTCTACTTGTACCTGGCAACGAGAATGTTATGCTCCTCAAGGAGACAACAAATAGCTGATGCATCCCAGACTTCCAGGAAGGGCAAATTCATACCCTAAAGTGAATCCAGACATTTCCATAATTGTGAAGAAGCATCAGTGCTGAAATAATGACCACTGTCCAATCCCAGTTTTTTGACCCACACTAGATACAGCTCTTGCCATGTAATTTGGAATTGTTTTTGTATTCTTGATGTTAAACAAACAACTGTTACTAGTTTATGAGAAAGCTGTAAAAAGACTGTGGAAGCTTGAAAGCCCCCTCCCCTCCCCCCATATATCCTTCTTATTGGATATTGTTCCTGATTCACCTGCACCAAGCTTGCAGGGAGGTTAGATTGTATCTGGTCTTCACTGAACATTCATTCTGATTAGTTTGTGTGGAAATTATACAATAATGAGCATTCATTCTGATTTGGAATGGATGAGAAATTTGACGCAGTTCTTATTTGAACACAAATATATGAAATCCACTCTTTCTGAAGCAATAGGAGAACCAAAACACAGACTTCCCTTAAAGTTGACCGAATTATCCTCATTTTGATGCAGTTCTCCAACAAAAGCCCCTAAAATATACATATTAGCAGAAACGTTTCTAAAAATGAAAACAGTATTGAAAATAACCCACAGAAATTCAAAGGGATGGCTCAGTTGGTTAGAGTGTGGTGCTGATTGATAATGCTAAGGTTGCAGGTTCAATTCCCACATGAGACAGCTGCATATTCCTGTATTACATGGGGTGAGACTAAATGATCCTCAGGGTACCTTCCACATCTTCAATTTTATTATTCTATGAATGCATTATATCATGGGAAATTGCTGGCCAAAATGTGTACATTATTCAAAACTGCACAAAAAAATGTATTTATTAGGAGAAATTTGCACTAAAATGCTGGTGAATCTGTGAAGATCTGAATTTAAGGTTGGGAAAAGATAATTTTGTTCCTAACTCTGATTTGCTTGCAGGGTGCATTTACATCTACCTGTTAAGAAAGAGTTCATCCCATACTTTTCAGTTTCCTCCCTGCATTACTTTCCTAATAGAAAACAGTCTGCATTTTGTGGCTTGGTTGCACTAGGGCAGCAGAACACTTTAATCCACCTGAAATGCAAAACCTAAAGTTCTGCTATGTGATGGAATAAATCCCAGATAATACTGACAGTACCCTGTGCCCCCACCACAGTCTTGATAGAACCCCTGATATTCACAGTTGGAGGAAAGTCCTCGTTGTTTTAACACATGCAGAACAAATAGTATAAGTTGTATAAAACAGGGCTGCCATACATCCAAGAGACATAGCTGGAATTCGGCCCACATAAAGGTGTCCAGATGGAAATTGCTGAAATCCAGATGTATGGCAACCCATGTGGATGTTGTGAGTGTAGATTTTGGTGAATTTCCTTTTTCCTTTCCTTTTATTTTTGAGAACTCAACAACTTTCGGTGACAATTTTGCCCCCCAAAAGAGCAAAGTGTCCAGATTTTCACTTTTTTGAAATATGGCAATTCTTTATAATACCACAAGAGAGTTTGAATTGTTACTACTGTAATGGAACTGATAAAAGATGAAGTGCTTATTCGTTTAATCTCAAGTAGAAACAGCTTTGAAAACACTATAAGTATCTCAATAAGTAGACAGGCTGGGGAGAGATAAATGATTCTCAAAGAATCATTTCAGACATGTTTGCTCTGGGGTGATCATATTAGGATGCAGATGATCTCTATATCTATATACGTATTACATAACTAGCTCATATTTAGCTTGTACTTAGTATGGGCTCTGCGCAAGAAATTAGCAGGGAAGAGAAACTGAGCAAGGATTGTATGGGAATGTCGTTAAACTTTCCTTGCTTTGCATCAAGAAACATATTTCTTATTCTCAGTAGTAGGGGAAGCAAATACACACTTTTCTGTGTTACATATAGATAGAGAGAGAGAGAGGTAGGTAGGTAGGTAGAGAGGTAGGTAAAATAATCTTTATTTCTCTTTTTGAATGAGGAAAACAAGTACACATATGAACAAACACCATACTATTTCCACTATAGATAACCATACCTTAATATTATGGAGCCAGGGTGCTTGCTATCCTGCAATTATGTGCTTTGGATGTATAGTCCTGGCTCCACATAAGGCTTGTACACAGTTGGAGGCATTACATTTCTGAAAACCAGGAGGGGAGAGTATTCTTGTGCTGTGAATCCTGCTTGTGGATTTCCCACAAGCATCTGGTCAGTTATTTGAGAACAGGCTGTTGGATTAGATGACCATGGCTTGATCCAGCAAGATCTTCATGTGCTCTTACGTTCTTAAGGTCTTGAGTTGTGTGATTACTATGTTATTTGTTATGTTGAAAAATATCCCGTGGTCTTTGGGTGAAGGGCTATATAAATAAAATGAATAAAAATATTTGGGCACACCAAGTAATTTCTGTAACTGTTATCAGGTTTGAGGGTGATCATTATTTTGAGAATTCTTTTGTAAGCACCAGCCTTGGTCAGCTCAGTTATGCCTTGATCAGACCACACCTGGACTATTGTGTCCAGCTTTGGGCACCACAGTTTCAGAAATATACTGACAAGCTGGGGACTGTACAGAGGTGGGTGGTCATGATGGTAAGGGTCTGGAAAACACCCTTTTAAGAAATGGTTGAGGGAGTTTGGTATGTTTATCCTTGTGAAAAGAAGATTAAGAGAAGAAAAGAGAAGGCCACGTCCTGTCAAACTCTAAAGCCATAAATCTGAAATCCAATTATATATACAGTGGTACCTCGAGTTACAAATGCCTCAGGTTACAAACGCTTCAGGTTACAAACTCCGCTAACCTGGAAGAGTTACTTCGAGTTGAGAACTTTACCCCAGGATGAGAACGGAAATCGTGTGCTGGCGGCGCAGCAGCGGCAAGAGGACCCATTAGCGAAAGCACGCCTCTAGTTAAGAACAGTTTCAGGTTAAGAACGGATCTCCAGAATGAATTAAGTTTGTAACTAGAGGTACCACTGTGTGTGTGTGTGTGTGTGTGTGTGTGTGTGTGTACATACTTTGGAAAAAATAGAGTGAATAAGGTATTAATCTCTGATGCTCTGAAAAAGCCGCTTTGTATGCTGGGAGACTGAGACATTCCTGGCAACCTGACCAGGGGGTGAGTGACTTAGAGTGAAAGAATGTTCATCTTTCCCCCCCACCCCCCCAAAAAAAAACCTCAGGGCATAATTAACTTTGAGACTGCTATAAATTATAGATCTCAGGTTCTCTAACCCCTTTTCTCCTAAAGCACTAACCCTGTCAAAATAATGGGGATGTGGGGAGAGACATGTTCTTTAATTATTTCTCTTTCTTAGTTGCTCCCTGTTGTTCAGCTCAGGCCTCAGTACTATGATGTAGCATTTAGGAGAAAAAATACAAACCAATAACCCAGCACTGGAGGCCAAGATGGAGAAAATCTCCACAGCCACCATGTCCTTTCCTCTTGAACTCAGGTAGGTTGGAACAAAGGACACCCATACACTACAAAATGCCATCATGCTGAAGGTAATGAACTTGGCTTCATTAAAACTATCTGGTAACTTGCGAGCTAGGAATGCCACAGTGAAGCTGGCAATGGCCAAGAGGCCCATGTAGCCCAAGGCAGTATAAAACATGGCAACTGACCCTTCATTGCATTGCAGAATGATCTCTTCTGTTACCAAGTGCATGTCTAAATCAGGGTATGGGGGAGAGGTTGCCAACCACACAGCACAAATACCTGCTTGAATAAGAGAGCAGGAAAGGACAATGGAGTTGGTCAGTCTTTTCGTCACCCATTTCTTCATCCTAGACCCAGGCTTTGTAGCTAGAAATGCCAGAGAAACAATGGTGGTCTTTGCCAACACACAAGAAACAGCCACTGAGAAGATGATTCCAAAAGTTGTTTGGCGAAGAAAGCAGGTCACTTTTCCAGGTTGTCCGAGGAATAACAACGAAGAGAGGAAGCAGAGCAGAAGGGAGACAAGGAGAGTGTAGGTGAGGTCCCTGTTGTTGGCTTTGACAATGGGGGTATCTTTGTGCTTAACAAAGATTCCTAACACCAAGGCTGTGATCAGGAAAAAGGAAACAGCAACTGAGGCTAAACTGATCCCTAATGGCTCGTCGTAAGAAAGAAAGCTTGTAGTTTTGGAGATGCATCCATTTTTCCCTTCATTTGGAAATTGTTCTTCTGCACATTTGAAACAGTCACCCATGTCTGAAAAATAGAAGAAATAACAGTTCAATGCAAGTGTTACAAACTGTTCCCCACTCCATATGCAAGTTGTAGTTCATGCTGATTTCTGCCCTGCATGTGTCAAGTGTGTAGATACATGAATGTGAACATGAATGCTCTGAACATTCAAAGAAAGCTGCTATAAAAGGAAATCCTCTCCAGGAATAGTCAAGTCATCTTACATAACTCACGTAACTCTCTTTTGATGGAAAAACTGGAGTACTATAGAAGCATACCTGTCTTGTTGGAAATCTTCCCTTCTGGGCATGGAACACAATCGTAACAGCAAAATTTTTCCCCTTCCTTCCTTTTCTTCTGATTGCCAGACTGGCAGTGCTCATTACACAAAGAAATGGGGAGTACCTAGCCATAATAATGAATGGAGTTACAATGAGAGATTGATTGATATATTAAAAATTCAGTTATTGATTTCCAAATAAAAAAGCTCACTACTCAGCCCAGTAGTATATCATACAGAAAAAGAGCTGGCCCACAAAGAAAACTTATCTCAATCACCCAGAATTTATTTCATATTAAAACAAGGTACAGCATATATTATTAACTTCATTTCACCCGCATTGAACTTGTAATATTATTTTCAGAATCGCAGTTTTGGGCTTTGCTGTTACAACTAGTGTTTTTATTTTATTTTTAGAGTTGTGCAACACTGACTTTATTTTGGAGTTTAAATAATGCTAGGCAGCAAAGGAAATGAGAAATTCAAAGGACCTCTGTGGTTACCTGGTTAAATCCTCTGTGCCACACAACCATACTCTCATTTATAGTGAATTATTTCCCTTTGGAATCAGTGGGGCCCACCCTTCCAATTTTCAATCTCTGGAATGACATGTTTGGAAAAGTGACCAGGTTCATGATGTCGAATCCGCCACCCACTTCCCTTTTGTCATTAAAGGACACCGTTTCTCCAGCTGAGTTGTTAAATGAAACTCCTTGAAGAAACGGATGGAGCTGTTTGAAAGAGAAGTAGAAATAAAGTAAAAAGAGAGGGAAGGAACGGGAGATAAAATTGTATTGGATATTTCATGTGGCTTTACTAATATCATTTAGCTCAGGGATGAGGAACCTCAGGTGCAGAGTCCAAATGCAGCCCTCTCTATGATCTTCAGCATTCTCCCAAGACTACACTCTCATGATCATTCCTCATTGGCCCTGCACTGTGACTTCATTAGAGATGTCGGAATTCCAACAACAACTAAAAGAAAACAGAAACGGAAATTGTCCTCTTATTCATCCCCTTTCTGGAATGGAAATCAATCCAGTTAATATTAATTGGTATTTGTTCTTGCTTTCAGTCAGCAAGTGATACACAATGGATAATGTTCCCCCCAAATTACATTCCATTTATTTTGCATTGAAATGAATAGTGGGGGGAGGGGGGAATGTGCCATTCTTTTACTTAAATTCTAAACTAATGCGAATTGCATAAGTGATTTTCTAAATTACATCAAATAGCAGAGAATGTGAAAAATAACAGTATTTTTTGGAAACTAAATTGCAGCAGAATGGAAACAGCACTGAATGAAGACAGTTCAGGATGAAAACTTCTGCCTTATCCCATCATCAGCCTTCCTTAGGTGCTTTTTCTTGGCCAGAACATGTCTTGGAACGTGGAATAATACCTCTTGCTTGTCAGAATGGAGAGAGATTGTTTGCATATGCAAGTACACCTTTGACAGTCGCATGGCCGAAACATTGTCTACTGCACAATAATAAGAACCATATCCATTGCTCTGTACACATTTGCCTCAGAAACTTATCGGAAAGTGAGAATTTGTAGAAAACACATTGTTTCCAGACTCCAGTTAGATGAGGAATTGTCAAGGCACAAAATCTCACCTATACTTTTTATTGAAGTAAGAATATTTGTAGTGGAAATTTACCTGCCAAGGCTGTATATGATGAAGATGAACAACTGCACTCCCCAACATTGCTTTCTGGCTGGATCTAGATGAATAAATGGCATTCAAAGCATGAGCCACTGCATAAACACCATTATAGATACTGTAGCTATGGCCTGTCATATGTGTTTCAAAAATAGGTCTAATAAGATATTCAACCTTCTCCTCCCCAGTACACATTCCATCAAATGGCACTGACCCTCTCAGATTTGGGTATATACAGTCAAATGCTTGCTCCCAGAATTCTTTAAGAAAGCCATCTCCTTCAGTCCAATAAGGTTTTACAACCTCAAGAAATTCCCTGAACTGTAAAATATCATTTGAGTGAACTGAAAAGGAAATGGCACCTTGGAACAGTTCAAAATCCCATCCCCTTTGATGTCCTGGAGATAGTAAATCCAATTGGGTTGTCATGATCCACACCTTTCTAAAAGATTTATTTTCTTTGTTCCCAGGATCTCTTAAAAAGATTACAGTTCTCAGCCATGCAATTGTCAAAGATTCTCCATAGATGATAAACACACTGACTTTTTTGTCAGTGAAAGGTAAATATATACTTGAGGCTATATCGTTAATTTCATCCAAGTCATCCAAATAGGGTTGCTGTGGGATTCTTTTCGTGAAGGCTGAACAGATTCCATTTTGTGAAAGCATAAGTTCCAGGGTCTGCAAGAAATGTTCTCCACTGGTGTTATCAAAAGCAAAGAGACCAACCCACATCCAACCAAAATACTTAAGTAACTGGATGATCCCCACATATTGCTGGGTTTCATTAGGGACCATGCAGTAGAAGGAAGTGATCTGAGTGCTATGAATCTCCTGAGGGGGAAATGAGCCATATGTGAGCTAAAAAGAAAAAGAAAAAAAAGGACAGATATTGGACGGAACAATTCGGCAGACTCTTACAAAGAAACAACTACATGAAGGAATTTGTAGGATTTGGGGGGATATTTGGGCAAGGTGTTATGAAATTTATGGGAGGGTTTCTATTAGTTCTCTCTCTCCCTCTCTCTCATTTTGAAATAAATTACTCACAGAATGATGAAATGAAACATGTCTGCTTCCCAGTGCAATAGTCCTACCTGTGGAATCTTGTATAATCCTATAATGTCTGCTATATGGAAGGAGGTATCAGAGCCAAGTCCACCAATGATGGCTATGAGGTTTTTCTGGGAACCACATTTGTAATTGGGGACAAATCTATGTGATTTGAAGAGAAGTTCCAGAGTAGTATGATAGGTCATCCTCGCATCATAGTAGCTGTCATAGATGTGGAACCCGAAAGTGACATTGGGCAAGATCTTGGGGTTTTTGTTGACCTCATTCACAGCAAATGCCAAGGCAAGAATGTGCTGGTAAAATTTTGTTACCATTCTATAAATAGAAACAATTTATTATTATTTCAGGAAAGAGTTCTACAATGCATTAAATTGTTGAAGCGGTAACTTCTGTCTCTAACCGGTCCTTCTATTTCTCTGCACAAAAGAATTAACGTACACCATTCTGACATCACAAATGACAACCTCCAAAACTGAGGGACAGGACATTAGCCCCCAATGTTGTTCTGTAACTGACATTCATGCGGTTGTTCTGGAATATCAAAGGTGAACTGCAACAAGAAACTGTGCAATTCCATTTCATTACATAGCTGAATGCTTTCACTTGCAGACTGAATTTTGCGGACTGGAGAAAAATATAGAAAACACATATTCTAATGCCAGCCTGTGTTTTATCAACAAGTTCACTGTTGGTAACCTTATCATCAGCCTCTGTATTTTTCTGTTTCTCATATCCTTCTGCCCTCATGTTACCCTCATCATGTGTACATACACAGTACCTGCAACCAAAATAACACTTCATACATCTGATGAAGTTTATTATGTCATAATAAACATGTTAGTCTTCAAGAGTGCTACAAAACTCATTGTGTTAAGTTCAATGCATAATAGACCCACTGAATAAATTTATCTAAGTGATGCCCATTATTTTCAATGGGCCAACTCTGTGTAGGGTTAAACTCCTTTATTGCTTTTGCTGCAACGGACTCATTTGGCTTCCTTCTGGAAATCCTTTTATTTCTAACCGGTGCTAATAAATCTGTGCTAATAAATACTTCCTCTTCAGCCCAAATATAATTAATGAAGCACTGGAATAGCAGCATGTAAAATGAGATATACCCACATACCCACAGTCATTTCTTGCCACCACTCCATGTATAAAACTAGGTGCATTCTGCCCCATGAAACTTAAGCCAGCAATCCTATGGCAAGATCCACAGGCATGAGCGATTTAGGATGCAGTAGGTATTAGTCTCAGCCAACTGATTCCCAGCTTAGTCCCAGCTCAGCTGAATACACATTTGAATAACTCTCTGGTTCTGGCTCAGCCAGCTGAGTAGAAGCCAGTATAAATCTCCAAAAGGGGGCATTCCAGAGGCTGGATGAAAAATGAGAGGCTTATGCTGGATCCTAATATCATTTCTGGCACAGAATACTATTTTTAAGTCTTGTTTTCCTTCTGTCAGGCTTAGACAGAGCAGCAGCCCAGCCACTGAATGGGGTTTGGATATAACATACCTTTATGCCGGCTTAATTTACATC
Organism: Podarcis vaucheri; assembly: GCF_965113315.1. NCBI lineage: Eukaryota > Metazoa > Chordata > Lepidosauria > Squamata > Lacertidae > Podarcis > Podarcis vaucheri. Next base: position 8,211,663 of record NC_138751.1, on the reverse strand, counting down.
ATTTTGCTTTACACCAGCCTCTTGTGCATAGGAATGCTCCTTAAATAGTTGGAGCTCTATTCTGAATCCGGCCAAATTAAGTGTACATCCATTTTCAACTTGCTTTCCAGCTAGCCCACAAAAATTGGGACTTATATTAATTCAATTAGTGCTAACATATTTTTTTTTAATTAAAAAAATCCCTGTGAATGCACTACAATGAATTTGCACATGTGTACCTCCAGATACATTTGATCCAATTAAAGAAAATGTCGTCTTTCTCCCCAACCTGCTGTTATACTCGAAAACAAAAGGAGTTCTTATTATGTGAGAACAAACCCCATATTTACTGTGGGGTTAATAATACGCACAATTCTCAGAAAGTGATAGGGTAGGATAAGCCTACATGAACTTTCTTTGAGCATGCCATCACTCATACAAAAAAATATTTGTCTTTCTACTTGCAAAGTTCAGAATATGCATGGGGAGAGGGAATGGTTTCTTACTCTGGAACATCAAATAGCCTCCCATAAGGATGTTCTGTGAAGGAAGCTTCACTGGCAGGGTAAGTGATCTGAGAAGCCATCCCACCAATGAGAAAGTCCCCTGGCTGGTGCCACTCATGAGGAACAGGGAGGGGATTACTAACGGGGCACTTCATAGTATTGACTTTGCACACCTTGACAGATAGCAGAAAGAAGAACATCAGCAGCAGCATCCTAGCAGCAAAGCTCATCTCTAGACCCACTCTCTACCGGAAGTGCTATGAGTATTAATGGAAGTTGCCAGTGCTCTCAATTTTAAGTTTGGCAGATAACATAGAAAATGAGGACCGAAATGGAATTGACAGGGCCCTGTCAACTTCTTGCCCATAGTCCCAGCTGTCCATGGCAAATGGGTTTATTTATGTTCAATTTCGGACTTCTGTATTAGTTTTCTATTGCTTTCTAGAAAGCCTTTGGAGTTTGGGTTATGTGAACAAATTATAGTGATTTTGTCAATTCCAGTGGGGAATAATTAGTTCATCAGGTTTTTCCCCATCACAACCACCCTGTTTAGGGTGTTTTGCTCCCAGCTCCCACTCTTCTCTGCTGCTTGTGGTGAAATAAGTAGCAGATGGTTAACAGCTGTCCCTGTAGGGAACAAATGTCAGCAAGGAAGTTTGGTTGAAACATGACTTATGAAGGTGTGGGACTTGATGCTAATGGGGGAAAACTGATTAAGTTTGAGACTGAAGAAACAACAGACAAAAAAACCAGACAAGTTTTACACAACATTGCTTAGTTCATGTCCTATGCAACTACACTGAACATGGCTATAGACCACCAGCAATTTTCAGTAACAAATGGAAATGGGAAGGGATGAGTAAAGGGTTTATTGTTTTTCTGTTTTTGTTCTTACTTTTGTCATGTATTTTGTGTTTTATTTTGTATTTTATGTTGAGATCTACAGATGAAGAGTGGTGTGCAAATTTAATAAATAAAACAAATCATCTGAAGGAGATATATTTGTATTTGAATGGGATTGCAACTGTGCTTGGGTTGGGGGTGAGAAGGAGTTTCCTTTTTATTACTATGTTTATTAAGAAAATGATAAACTTTAAAAAAGAAAAATTGGCTCTGTTTCAGTGGTGACAGATCTGGCTCATTTGCATGAGTCCTTAGTAGTTTTTGCTTATATAATAATAATAATAATAATAATAATAATTTATACCCCGCCCATCTGGCTGGGTTTCCCCAGCCACTCTGGGCGGCTTCCAACAAAGATTAAAAATACAATAAAACATCAGTCATTAAAAACTTCCCTAAACAGGGCTGCCTTCAGATGTCTTCTAAACGTCAGATAGTTGTTTATCTCTTTGACATCTGATGGGAGGGCATTCCAAAGGGCGGGCACCACTACCGAAACGGCCCTCTGCCTGGTTCCCTGTAACTTGGCTTCTCGCAGTTAGGGAACTGCCAGAAGGCCCTCGGCATTGGATTTCACTGTCTGGGCAGAGCGGCGGGGGGTGGAGACGCTCCTTCAGGTACACTGGGCTGAGGCCATTTGGGGCTTTAAATGGTGCTCGGAAACGTACTGGGAGCCTTTGTAGATCTTTCAAGACTCGTGTTGTGTGGTCTTGGCGACCGCTACCAGTCTGGCTGCAACATTCTGGATTAGTTGTAGTTTCCGGGTCACCTTCAAAGGTAGCACCACGTAGAGCGCATTGCAGTAGTCCAAGTGGGAGATAACTAGAGCGTGCACCACTCTGGTGAGACAGTCCGTGGGCAGGTAGAGTCTCAGCCTGTGTACCAGATGGAGCTGATAGACAGCTGCCCTGGACACAGAATTAACCTGCGCCTCCATGGACAGCTGTGAGTCCAAAATTACTCCCAGGCTGGGCACCTGCTCCTTCAGGGGCACAGTTGCCCCATTTAGGACCAGAGAGTCCCCCACACCCACCCGCCCCTTGTCCCCCAAGAGCAGTACTTCTGTCTTGTCAGGATTCAACTTCAATCCGTTAGCCGCCATCCATCCTCCAACCGCCTCTTTTCAGTTGCCTGTTCTCCAGTTATTCTCTTCCCTAGATCCTCTTGTCCCTAAAATACTTAAAATTAAGGCCTATATTATGAGTGGATGGATCTTTTAATTTTGCTGGTCTCTGTTTCTCATTTTTACAATCTTAAAATCAGTTCACCACATTTCCCCAGCAATATGCAGATTTTTTAAAAAAGGAAAAATCCTTATGAAAATTCATCAGCATTTTAGTGCAAATTTCTCCTAACACATAAATTTTGATATGCAGTTTTTGTTGGGATACTGCCAGGGAGACAAAGTCCATCATGGCCCCAAGCCGTCTGCCGGACGATCCATCGATCTCCTGTAGGCACGCAGTATCAGCAATTAGCGACATGAGTTTCTAGAAAATATCTTGCCACATTCCAGAGCTCATGCGCCCTCTATCAGCAGATAATTCACAGCAGAAGTTTTAAGGTGGAATGGAAATATCCTAACAGTTTTGACTAATGAACACATTTTTGCAAGCAGTATTCTGTAATATAATGCATTTTTGCATATTATTTTTACTAATATAAACATACTATGCACACTTATCTCTTATTACAGCATTTCTTCTTGCAACTAAAATATCTCTTTCTCCTTCCACAGCTTATATGATGACCATTTCCCCAGTCATTGAATATCCCTGGCAAATTCAAAAGTTGTTTCTTTACCATAATTCAATTTCATTTCTATCAGTTGCATTGTTAACATAGATCTGAAGGATCTTAATTTGCCAAGTAATATTCATCATCAATTATTATTACGGTTCAGAGACCCAGCAAATCATTACAAAGCAGTACACAATACACAATTCATACAGCATACCTCCAGGTTAAACAAGCATTTTGTTCAGAATATAGGGATCATTTGTTCTTGCAACCACCGATAAAAACTTTGCCACTGCTAATGTTCTAGCATTTGTCCAGTCTTCCAATAGGAACCTGACATAGTGAGCCTCTGATTTTCCCTGGAAAGGTACCAGCAAGGGTAGTATCAGTTCAGCCCTGGCTTGCTCATATTTCTAATATTTCTTAGCTGCAGATTGTTCCAATTCTTTCTTCTTTTGTCAAATCTCAGTTTAATGTACTTTCTTCCCTATTTGAGTAAATAATTATACTGTATGAAATAACATCCCATGAAAGTTTTAAAAGTTTATTTCTTCATTTTTATTCATGTGAATATATCATATTCTGGTTCTATTTGTTAATGCAACACATAAATACAAATAATTTAATAGACATATATTGAAAGCTGAGTCCCAGCCTGAGTAGGCCATGAACTCTGCTCACATAACATATACACAAAACAGGAATGTAATATTCTTTAATTCTATGATATCAGATGGAGTTGATTAAAAGCTGAGCTTTTTCCTTATTAGTTGCTTTCTGTTGTTCAAGTCAGGTCTCAGGACCATGATGAAGCATTTAGGGGCAAAGATGCAGCCCAATAACCCAGCAGTGGAGGCCAAGATGGAGAAGATCTCCACAGCCACCATGTATTTCCCCTTGGTGCTCAGGTAGGTTGGAACAAATGACAACCAAACACTGCAAAACATCAACATGCTGAAGGTGATAAACTTGGTTTCATTGAAACTGTCTGGCAACTTCCTTGCCAGGAAAGCCACAGTGAAGCTGATGATGGCCAGAAGGCCCATGTAGCCCAAAACAAGATAAAACATGGTGACAGACCCTTCATTACATTCCGATATGATCTGTGCAGGTACTGACTGCATGTCCAAATTGGGGAATGGGGGAGAAGTGGCTAGCCACACTACACAGATGCCTGCTTGAATCCAAGAGCAGAAAAGGACAATGGAGTTGGCCAATGTTTTCCCCACCCACTTTCTCATGTTGGACCCTGGTTTGGTGGCCATGAAAGCTACAACCACAGTGATTGTTTTTGCCAATACACATGAAACTGCTACAGAGAATATGATTCCAAAGGAAGTTTGTCGGAGGTAACAAGTCAACTTCTGAGGTCTTCCTATAAAAAGTAAAGATGAGAGGAAGCAGAGCAGGAGGGAGACCAGGAGAGTGTAGGTGATGTCCCGGTTGTTGGCTTTGACTATGGGAGTGTCTTTGTGCTTAATAAAAGTTCCTAACACCATGGCTGTGATGAAGGAAAAAGAAATAGCAACCAAGGCTAAACTGATCCCTAGGGGTTCTTCATAAGACATAAAGACTGTCAGTTTCGGGATGCACCGATCTCTGTCCTTGCTTGCATACTGATCTTCTGGGCATTTGGAACAGTCATCCATGTCTGAAGCAATAAAGAGCAATCATCACAATGCTAATTTTGCACATGAAATGTGTAGTCCACTTAATTTTTTAAAAATAATTCCAAATGGTTTACATTAAATACATGCAGCAACCATTTCGCACCATTTCCATTCACCACCCCTGCACACGTTGGCAGAGTGTACATAAGCATGCCCTGCCCCCTTCCACCCCACAGTCTGCTCACGTTCTGCCCTTTCCGCCTGTACTATAACAGAGTATTTATTTTTAAAATAAAGAACTAGTCAACAAAATAAAATAATACAAAAATTTCACTACTATTTGTCGTATTATTTTATGATTTTGTACAGTGTGTGATATTGGCATAACACCTAATCAGTTACTGTGTATGTTACTACTATGGAAATTCCAATTTTCAGGTGACATAAGAGACAGTGGCAGGTATATGCAGAGATATCTCCTGTGCAACTGGGGGCGGGGGACATTTTTCAGCATGCAAACACTGTGCTTGTAACCATTTCTGCCTTGTCCCTACAGTAAGCAATTTCTTTTCGGAACAATTTTCCCCGTATCAACCAGCCTGAGCCCTGAGATCAGTGGGGAGGGCTGTGTGAGGTCAAACTGAGTAGTATGTGTGAGGTCCTTGCACAGGGCTTTGTTAGTGGTGGTACCCCAGTTTTGGTGCTCTCTCCCCTTGGAGGCACAGATAGGTACATCATCACACTGTTGAAGGCTATCATTTGTTTTATTTGATTGCAGCTGCCTTTTCATCTGGTCTTTGTGAGTTTCTGTTCATAGGTTTTTTATGGAAACCTCTTTGAGAACATAAAATAAATGAAAAGAAGAATGAAAGAAAGTGAAATTAATAAATAAACAAATCCTCATTGGGTAAAATAGGTTAACAAGAGGGAGTAACTTGGACAGTACTGAGGTTTGTGGCCTACTCAAAATGGACTAAGCTGCCCTTACTCTCTGTGTAGAAACTGAACCTATGGTGCCACCATAACTTGATTAATTCCCTCTCATAACCAAACATATTAACTGAAAGCATCCAGAAGACAAAGACATTGAGACCTACCCTTCTGGGTGGAAATCTTTCCTTCTGGACACAGGGCGCAACTGTAGCAGCAAAACTTCACTCCTTCCTTCTTTTTCTTCTGATAACCAGGACAGCAGGAGTCACTGCACACAGAGACAGGCATCACCTGCCCATAAAGGGGAATAAATGATTAGTAGAATGGGAGAAATTGACAATCTCTCTGTTTACTCCGTAAGCACATGATAAACATGGAAGAATTCAGAACAGGGTACATGCAATATAAGCATGCCACAATGTGCCAAACAGTCCTGAGCATATACAGTGGTCCCTTGGGTTACAGACACTTCAGGTTACAGACACTTCAGGTTACAGACTCCACTAACCCAGAAATAGTACCTTGGGTTAAGAACTTTGCTTCAGGATGGGAACAGAAATTGTGCTCCGGCGGTGCAGTAGCAGTGGGAGGTCCCATTAGCTAAAGTGGTACCTCAGGTTAAGAACAGTTTCAGGTTAAGAACGGACTTCCGGAATGAATTAGGTTTTTAACCTGAGGTACCACTATAATGCATTATTTTTGCAGTCTATTGTTTAGAACCACACTTCTGAGAATAGTGTAATAAGGTTCTCCTAACAACTCTCAGCACCCTTAACAAACTTCAGTTCTTAGGAATTTGAGGGGGGGGCATTTTGATTAAAGTGGTCTAATTGTGGTCATAATGTATAACTGTGGCTTGGTTACCAAAGATTGATAACCTCCCAACTACAACAACAGCAAAGATGAATTCTTTCTCAGAAGAAGCTGTAAATTTAGACAACATTTTCCTAAGGGACGTTCCAGTACATATTGACATTCATTATCCATCTGATCTATGTTACGAACTCCAATCCTTTGGGAGACAAGAATCATTTTGTATCTCCAACCAACATGGCAGAAGGCATAAACGGGAAGCTTATCAAGAATCCAAACCTGTTTAAAACTCCTGTGCCACACAATTATGTCTGTATCAATGATGAACTCTTTTTCTTCCTGAAACTTGGCATCCACCCTTCCAACTTTGACTCTCTGGAAGGATTTGTTTGGGAAAGTGACCATGTTCATTATGTCAAATCCACCTCTCCTCTCCCTGTTATCTTGAAAAAAGATTGCTTCTCCAACTGAGTTATTAAACAAAATGCCTTCAAGAAATGGGTTCAGCTAGTGGAAAAAGAGCAAGGGTGGTTAGGAATGGGGTCAAAACGTATTGGAGTAAATATACTTTAAAAATTTGTTGACAACATTGCTTATGTAGTTTCATCCTACAAAAGATCTGCCTAAAAATATAGTTTATATTTAAGGCAAGAGAACCAGTATGCCATGGCTGTTATAGTTTAATTTGAATAATAGTTGTTGTTGTTGTTGTTGTTGTTGAATAAAGTTGGAAGATGCATTATTTTTTATATTCTCTTTATGTAAATGAGATTATTTCATTATGAATACACTACCTTCCAGGGCTGGAGATCTTGAAGACTTTTGCCACTCATTATTGGACTGTGTTTGTATCTAGAGGACCCTATGGCATGCAAAGCATGTGCCACAGCATAGACGGCATTATAGATACTGTAGCTGTGGCCAGTCATATACATTTCAAATATAGATGCAGGAAGATTCTCCAACCTCTCCTCTCCAGTACAAGTTCCATCAACCTCTATCAGCTCCTGGGGGTCTGGAAATGAACAGTCAAATGCTTGCTCCCAGAAGTCCTTGAGAAAGCCATCTTCTTGATTCCAGCCAGGTTTTGCGATCTGAAGAAATTCCTTGAATCCTTGAATCTCATCAGAGTGAATTGTGAAGGACAGGGCGCCTTCAAACAATTGAAAATCCCATCCATTCTGAAGGCCTGTTAATGTAAAATCCAGCTGGGCTGTCATAACCCACACCTTTCCAAGTGATGTTCTTTCATTGTAGCTAGGAACTCCTATGAGCACATATGTATTCACCCATAGAATGGTCGTAGAATCTCCATAGATGACAAAGGTAGTGGCTTTGCTCTCTGAGAAAGCTAGATAAATAAGAGAGGCTAATATGTTAACTGCATTGAGATTCAGTGCATTGTTTTGTTTTGGAATCATTTGTGTGAAGGCTGAACAGATTCCATTCTGAAAAAGCAATGGCTCCAGGACCTGTGTGAAATGTTCTCCACTGTCATTATCCACAGCAAAGAGCCCAATCCAGGTCCAACCAAAATGCTTCAGCAAGCTAATGATCCCAATGTACTGGTTTGCTTCACTTGGGACCATATGGTAAAAGGAAGGCAACTGTGTTGTATGACTCTGCTCTGAGGTGAATGAACCGTATGTGAGCTGAAGGGAAAAACAGAAATATTTTAAGAGGAGCATCTGAGCCTGTCACCCTGTGCAAAACAGGAATATTTATCAGAGCTGTGGAAAAACTCCTTCACAATTTTGGGAGCAGGCCAAAATTGTATTAAAGGTCTCTGAAATGTAGACTTGGGAAATGTGACATTTAGTAACTGGTAAAGGAGGTGTTCTGATGACTAGCACCTCTCATTTAAAATGAAGTCATAGTTCATTTTAAAATGAAGTCATAGTTCATTTTAAAATGAAGTCACAGTTCATTTCCATTTCTTTCTTTTTCTTTCTTTTTTTTAAGGATATTGCAGCTGCTGCACACTTGGGAAATGGCACCACTAAGCTTCAGGGGAACTTAAGCATTAGGGAAGATTTTGATTTTCTCTCATCCATTCCTTTGCTTATTCTGACCCTCAAAATTACTCTCAGCATTCCAGGAGAAGAATGAACTTAGTGACTATCCCCCCTTCATCCATGGATAAATCCTACCTGTGGGTACTTGTATAGGCTTAAGAGTTCTGCCATATGGAAGGAGACATCAGAACCAAGTCCCCCAATGACAGCTACGAGGTTTTTCTGGGTGTTGCATTTGTAACTGGGGACAAATCTTCTGAATTTGAAGAGCAGATCCATAGTGGTCCGATAAGTCATCCTTGTGTCGTAGTAGCTGTCATAGATGTGGAACCCAAGGGTGACATTGGGCAAGATGCTGGGATTCTCGTTGATCTCATTTACCGCAAACACCAAGGCCAGGATGTGCTGGTAGAATTTTAGCACCACACTGCAGAGAGAGATTGAGTGCTCTTTCAGCCAAGAAGCACTTAAGGCAGCCAAACTCTTTAGAACAATTCTGCTCCATCCTGTCTATAGCCAAATTGCTTGCCACTGGGATTGTGATGATACCGCATAGCTACTGAAGGTACCCTGTTACTGCTGTTCCTGAGATAGTAAAACTCTTCCTTTACAGACAAAATAACATGTGTAAAGCATCATAACACTGACAAAGGTTTTCCTGCCTTGAACCAACAGTGAGTCCTAAGCTTTCCAGTCCAGGAGTTTCCTTCAGAAATTTAATCCTGGGGACATTTTTTCAACCAGAACTCAGTTCCAGCACCTTTCAGGTAGGTGTTCAATGTGAGTTCTGGCACCTCTTTTACTAGGAAAAATAGCACTGGATATAGTTCTGAAGAAGCCATTGTTTGAAGCACACATCATTGTAATACATTGCTTTCCCTCTCTCTCTAAGGAGCCTAAAAAGAAGAAATACATACATACATGACCATGTACCTAAAGCTGATCTTTTTATTGCAGTATTTTGTGCATTTCTCATTTTTTTAAATTGATAACAGTTTTGTAATTATTTATTGTATTTATTGAGAGTGGATTTCTATAAAACTATTATTTACTGATATTTGGAAAGTTTGTTTTATTATGTACTATCATATTCTGTATGGATCGTTGAATATTACTTTATTTGATATAACTTTACTTTAAAATGATCTTTTCTATTATTACTAATTTGTTTTGGATCAGATTGTTATGAGGTGTGTGATCTTCCTTCTATATTTTGTGTTTTTCCAGCTTGTACCATAGGAAGATGGTATATAAAAGTAAAAGCAAAATCAAATCAAATCCTATCACTTGTATGAGCAACAAGCTCAGATGAAGCAGATTAAGGGGGGAGGTGAATGCTTACTTTGGAACCTCGAACAATTCATAAGAAGGAAATATATTGAAGTGTAGTTCATGGAAATGGTAAGAGATGTGAGAAGTTATCCCGCCAATGATGAGGCTCCCAGGCTGGTACCACTCTTGTGGAACAGGCAGGGGATCATTCATGTGGCACTTTCTGGTATCTGCTTTACATTGTTTGAGAGGCTGAAGCAGCAGCAACAACCCATATAGACCCACCATCTTTACAGCAAACATCCTCTCTAGCATTCTCTTGCTCCAGCATCCAGCCTTACATTAACGCCTTACTGTGGGTGGTGCCTGACTTTGCCAGTAAAGGAAAACAACACACTTATCTTTAGCGTCAGCAGAATTCGAGTGCCTGCCTCAGCAGGCTAGTAGAGACAACCAATACAGACTCTGAAGTTTGCTCTACAAAATGGCAACACACATCGCAGCTCAAACTGGCAGAACCTTACCTGCATCTTGTCACTCATCAGTGACAGGAGGCTTGCTTGTTTTCTATATCTACTTATAAAGCTAGTGCTTTTACTAAATGTTGTCATTTTCTGAAACACCACTAGGGTTTTGGGCAGGTGAACAAATGACAGTAATTTGGATAGCTGCAGGGGGAGATAACTTAGCAAAGCCACTGCGCCAGAATCCTTTTAGATAGAAAGCATGTTTGTCTCTACTTGAATCTGGCCACAAGATTGTTATGCTCCTCAAAGAGACTACAAGTAGGTGACAGGTCCCAGATTTCCAAGGTGAGCAAACGCCAACAGGAAAATAATACCCTAAAGTGAAGCCATTGGCTTGAAAGGGGGACAGGATGAAGTGCTATGTTCGATCATTTATTGAAACACATTTCCATAATTATGAAAATTATGAGAAGATTATCAGCACTGCCCGGTTCCAGTTTTATGACACACACTAGATACAAGGTTTGCTGTGTAGTTTGGAATTGCCAGTGCAAGTTGCAACAAGACACTGGTGAGGAGGACTCTGGAGGTTTGAAAGGCCCCTCTAGATTTTATTCTTATTGAGTTTTGTTCCTGATTCACTTGCCCCAAACCAAGCTTCCATGGAGGTTAGATTGTATCTGGTCTTCACTGAGCATTCGTTCTGATTAGTTGGTGCAGAAGTTATAAAATCATGAGAATTCATCCTGTTTTGGGATGTTTAAGAAATTTGACTCAGTTCCCATTTAAATGCAAAGATTGCAAATCCACACTTTCCAAAGCAATGTGAGAACTAAAACACAGACATCCCCTAAAATTCAGAAATTTATCCTACTTTTGATGCAGTTCTCCAACGAATGTCCAGAAAAAACGCATAGGTTTGCAGAAATGTGTATAAAAATGGAAAGACCACTGAAGATAATGCACACAAAATTACTTACCAAAATGTGTGCACACAAATTTATTAGCAGAAAAATTTATTAGGAGAATTTTGCACTAAAATTCTGGTGAACTTTCATGAGTTCATCTTATACACTGGTAGTGCTGAGGGGGGACGCTGGAATGGTTTTTTTGCCACGAGCCTGAGATTGTAAGTGGCGATTGGCCGCTTGATTGTTGTGGAGGGGAATGCCGGAAATTGCTCTCTCACCAGAATGCAGCACACAACCGCTTGTGTTGCTTACAATTGCTGCTTAGAATCTCAGGCTTGCGCTTCATTCCGGCGGGTGAGCAGTTTTCAGCATTGGCCGCTTGATTGTTTGGGGGCGGGGAATCCCGAAAATCGCTCACCCACTGGAACGCAGCAAACAACCACACACGTCGCAGCTGCCTGATCGCCGCCATTAGCCCTCCTGTTTGCCGCTGTGGCAGCCAATATACAGCTGCCCTTGTCGCAACAAGCGGGAGTATGATTGGCGGCCGCTGGCAGCAATCAGGAAGTTGATAGGTGGTTTCTGCTCACGTCGCAGAAACCATAGAATCATAGAATCATAGAATCATAGAATCATAGAGTTGGAAGAGACCACAAGGGCCATCAAGTCCAACCCCCTGCCAAGCAGGAAACACCATCAGAGCACTCCTGACATGGTTGTCAAGCCTCTGCTTAAAGACCTCCAAAGTAGGAGACTCCACCACACTCCTTGGCAGCAAATTCCACTGTCGAACAGCTCTTACTGTCAGGAAGTTCTTTCTAATGTTTAGGTGGAATCTTCTTTCTTGTAGTTTGGATCCATTGCTCCATGTCCGCTTCTCTGGAGCAGCAGAAAACAACCTTTCTCCCTCCTCTATGTGACATCCTTTTATATATTTGAACATGGCTATCATATCACCCCTTAACCTCCTCTTCTCCAGGCTAAACATGCCCAGCTCCCTTAGCCGTTCCTCATAAGGCATCGTTTCCAGGCCTTTGACCATATTGGTTGCCCTCCTCTGGACACGTTCCAGTTTGTCAGTGTCCTTCTTGAATTGTGGTGCCCAGAACTGGACACAGTACACCTATGAGCTTCCTGGTATTCCCTTTCTATCTGGGCCATCTCTTCAATATCATGATGAAATTGCTGCTGATCTTGTTTTCCTTGGAGGTTATTCAGAAATGTAAGGATGTACTCTCTGGGAAGATCAGAAATGCCAGTTTGGTCAATTAAATGGGTTGCAGCCGACTGTGCCCAATGAAATTTATAGAAGTAAGTTAATCACCCTTGTTAACATCACTGTGTCTATTCTGAGTATGCTTAACCTTAGGCACAATCCAGACCAGATTTTCCCGTCCTGGTGCCCTTCAGATATTTTGAATTACAGCTCCTGTCATCTCCAGATGGCCCAGCTACACCCCTATCTGGACAGAGATAGCCTAATTACATACAAGGGAAAAAGAATTGGGAGGGAGAAGGGAGGGAGAAGCTAATTTCAAGTTACAAGCCTGAAGCTAACACACTGTCAGATAGTTTTGTCTTTGCAGATTCTGCCTGTCTAGCAGAAGAGCAACTCCTCAGACATGGCTCTGGTTGTCTTGCCCTTGATAAAGAGCAATGCCTCCCTGCAGCAATCTTTTCCCCTAGATCAGACTTAGAGGCCGAGCAGGTGACAACACCCAGGCCAGGAGGTGTCAGGAAAAAGCAGCAATGCGAAAGCCAGCTGCAGGTGTCTGGAATGCAAAACAGGATGTTGATGTGTGGGACTGTACTAGTGGAAAAAAGGGGCAGTCTATTCACTGTACTGAGCACCGGATGTTAGCTCAGAGTGTCATCTGACCTGTACTGGAAGTACAGGGGTGGAGTCTCTAACACTACTGTTGGAGTCTGGAGAGTGCAGACACGTTTCTCTGTACTGCTGGAATGACAGAAATAAAGCAATGTAAATAGATTTCTGTCTGACTCTTTCCCCTCCCTGAGGGAAGCAGGGAGGAGGGAGGAGGGGTGTGTCCCTCTCACGTTGAGTGGGATCGCCGATAGAGACCTTGCCTGTATCCTGCCGGGAGACGCAGACGGGGAGGTCAACAGGATCTCAAGCCGAATGCCTGGAGAAAAGGCCAGTAACCTCTGACTGCGGCTGAGAATCCGACAGGAGAACAGTTCCTACAGCTCTTCCTCAGGACAGCTGTAGTGGCAGTTAAAATACCAGGGGCGGGGCCAATACACAAAGACGTCTCCCTCTCCTCCATATCTGAATTTCTGAAGGGGGCTTGTAAGCCTCTTTTATGCACAGACATATGAAAATACATAGGCAACTTCCTGTTTAAATCTGCTGTATTCACCGCAACTACACAGCCCTGCTTGCCTGGGACCACTTTCCAAACAGTCTGTCAAAACTTACGGGAAGTGAAATGGACATGGTGGCTATAGTTTGTTATTCTTGCAGTCATCTTCAAAGGTATTTTTTCATCCTGATATGGTGCAATAGCAAGTGTGGAGTAGCAAGTGTGGAGTAGTGGTTAAGGTATTGATGGAGGACCCAGGGTTTGAGTCCAGGAGGGAGTGTAAAAAGTCCCAGAGAGACCCTTAACATTTCCTGCCAGGGTTCTGGGTTCACCTTCCACAGCTTCCCCATGCACTGGGTGAGGTGGGCTCCCAGGAAGGGTCTGGAATGGATTGCCTTAATATACACTGACGGGAGCAAGCAATTTTATGCTTCACTGTCTCAAGGAACCCTTCATGCAAGTTGGAACTGCAGATGAATAACATGAAACCCGACGACACAGCTGTCTATTACTGTGTAAGAAGCTTCCTGCCATACCACAGCAATATATCACCCATCAAAAACCTTAGTGTGGTAGAAACTGGCTTGAATAGGTGAAATGATGGCAGAGGGAACTTTTATATTTACTGTATTTTTCCTTGTATGAAATGCCCCCTTGTATAAGACGACCCCTATTTTGGGGGACTCAAAATTAAGGAAATGTGGGGAGATTGCCCAGAGTTATTCAGCTTTTTTATGGGGGGATTGCCCAGAGTTGTTGAGCTATTGGGGGGGGGGGTTTGCCAAATACCACTCACCCAACTAATCACCACTGCCAATCTTACAACTCACCAAAGTTACCCATCATTTGCTCACCAGCCACAAGCAACCGCCAATCACAGATTGTTAAATGTATTTAGCTGAATCCCTGATCTGGACCTTGTTTAGCTATAAATGAGCTTTCCATCCCAAGAATAAGTTTCAGTGCTTTACTACAGAACAGTCTTAAAACTATCTACATATAAACATTGCTAAGAACAAAGTAACACATTGCAATCAAGCAGCAGTCAATAAGGTTCAGTCCTTTAATTACTTTTATAAAGTTCGGGAACCTCCCTCTGATCCCAGAGAGAGATTGCAATATGCTGGGAGCTCCTCGCAACATGCTGAGCTGGCAATCTCTCTTCTGGCTTCCAACAACACAGAGAATCTGACTTCTCAGATTTCAGCTGTCTGCTGACCATAGCTGCTTTACTGTATTCGCTATAATAAAAGCTCCTGCCTAATGTAAACTTCTCATTACAAGCACTTTAAATACAATGCATTCAAACAAACACACATTTTATGTACATTAAAATGTAGTGTCTTTAACATAGATTATTTGGCCAATTGGGGGCAAAGGGATAAAGCTCCTTATCCCAACACACATACCCCAATGGTACATCAGTCAAGAGTGCACTGGCTATTGGTGAAAGATGGCTTGCACCAGTAGCAAACTACGTGGTTAACATCACATGTAGTTTTTGCCCTAACTCCCACATGGAGCAGTGATCAGATGTGGAAAAACTGTTTGTACTGAGGGAGATCCTCTGAGACGAAACCCTACAGAAGTAATTATCTTCCCCTGAAATTATCTTAAATGCACTCCCTGTTCAAAGGAGAAGCTTCTAGAAAAGCAACCAGGAAACAAGTGTGAAAGTTATTTACTTATAACCAACCACACTGTGTGCCATTATGACCGGGGGCGAGAGGCACATGAGGCTTGGTCAGTTTGGGCTCTGATAATCTCCCCCTTTCCTTGTATATTTCTGGCTTGAAATCAATGGACATTTACTGGCACATTCAAGGCATGTTTTGCTAGCCTAACTGATTTTAAAGATAAGGCTGATACACTTAGATATATTTATATATTTAATTAAGGATCTTGGCTGACTATAGCTTTTTCAAACTTTCTGATGCCAACAATGGCATTGTAGATGGACAAAGAAGGACCTGCTCTGGTTTGCCATCAGATGGTGTGGCTAGTGCTGCTGCTTCTGCTACCTCCTCTAGCGTGCAAAGCAAATGCTATGAAGTGCCGTCCAACTGATTCCCTCCCTGTTCCCCATGAGTGGTACCAATCAGGAGACCTCCTCATCGGTGGGATTTCCTCTCAGATCATTTACGTTTTCAACCCAGTTTCCTTCAAGGTACACCCTTCACAAGAGCTGAAATCTGATGTCCCACTGTAAGGATCCCCTCCTTCCTGCGTCATGTGAGCTTTGAAACCTCAGCATTTGTAATGCAAGGAAAGAGAATTTTGGTGTGGAGTGTCCACATCATCACATCTCTTTCCCATGCTGTGTGCATGTGTGAAGAAGAAGCTAGTAGTTAACAGTTGCATAGGAAGCTGTCTAAGTAAACCATTGGTCCATCTACCTCAGTATTGTCTACAAGGACCAGCAGTAGCTTTCCAGGGTTTCAGGCAATTCTGATTATGCATACAGTAGGCCAAAATACGCATTAAAATACACATGCTAATGAAAACGGCATAAAAATATATTGTGTTAGGGGAAATTGGTTTGTAAAATGTGTGCGTTCAGGGAAATTGCATAGAAGATTTTGTACATTTGGATAAATTTGCATCAAAATGCTGATGAATTGTCTTGATGGCTTAAAAAAAACAACCCATTGCAGACAGATGTGAAAATGTGGAGAAATGTGTTAAAACTAGAAGAAGGAGAAACTGAGAGAAACCAAAATTAACAGCTTCATCCATCCTTATGAGTTGATTATCAACTAAACCATTGCAGAAAGCCTACAGTTGTTAAGAGGGCAGGTGGACTGGATCTAAGGCAGGTGAGGTCAGGTTGATTGTGGGGGCAGACTGAAGCCATGGGATGGACTGGGAGGACTGTGCATAAGCCTTATTTTTATGCACATCTTATCCTAGTAAATGCGTGTTTGTATATATTACATTAAGGAACGCGGGTGGCGCTGTGGGTTAAACCACAGAGCCTAGGACTTGCCAATCAGAAGGTCAGCGGTTCAAATCCCCGCGACGGGGTGAGCTCCCGTTGCTCGGTCCCTGCTCCTGCCAACCTAGCAGTTCGAAAGCACGTCAAAGTGCAAGCAGAAAAACAGGTACCGCTCCGGGGGGAAGGTAAACGGTGTTTCCGTGCGCTGCTCTGGTTTGCCAGAAGCGGCTTAGTCATGCTGGCCACATGACCCAGAAGCTGTATGCCGCCTCCCTTGGCCAATAAAGCGAGATGAGCGCCGCAACCCCAGAGTCGGTCACGACTGGACCTAATGGTCAGGGGTCCCTTTACCTTTACCTATATATTACATTGCAAAATTCAGAGAGGTGTGAATTTTAAAGGATAGCAGCATTTTGGTTTGCATATTGTTTCAGATAGTGCAAATAAAGTAAGTTTGCCCTTCCCTAGTCGTGATGCTTGTAGGACTTTGTTTCAAAAATAGATTGTCTTATTTAAAGCCAATGTTAGCCAAGCTTGCAACATCTGCTTCCAAATAAGCAGGTCTCTCTGTTGGCAGTGTGATAACAAAATTCTACCAGCACGTCCTCGCCTTGGCATTTGCTGTGAAAGAAATTAATGAAAATCCCAGAATCTTGCCCAATGCTACATTGGGGTTCCACATCAGTGACAGCTACTACGATGCGCAGAGAACTTACCGCACCACTCTGGACCTGCTCTTCAAATCACAGAAATTTGTGCCCAACTACAAATGTGGCAGACAGAAAAACCTCATGACCATCATAGGGGGGCTTGGCTCTGATATCTCATACCGCATGGCAGATATCTTGGATAGCTATAAGATTCCACAGGTAAGCTCTGTGCATGGGGATTTACGGAAATTGCAATCGCTTCATGCTATTCTGGAAGTGGTTTTTGTTGTTCAGAAAGGCTTTCCTTAATTTGCCTGATATTCAAAAGTGAAATGAGACTTAGCCCAAGGAAGAGAACAGGATGGGAAAATATATTTATTTATGTAATGCAATTCGTATATTTATTTAATGCCGTTTGTATGCTTGCTCATAAATATCTCAATGCAGTTTACATAAAATATACATTAGAATTAATGATTTAAAAAGTTAGTTGATAAAAAAACAAAGTATGCATAAAATCAGTTATTATAAATATATATACATATTAAAATACATATCTGGGTAATATACAGTCAATAATTTCTACCAGATATCTTTCCAATGACTAGTTCAAAAATATTACATTTTCACAGGCTGAGAAAATTCAGACAAAATACGTCTTTGAAATTCAGGTTTTCTGAATTCATATCAGGTTTAGCTGGAAAAATACTCATTGCCCAGACTGACAGCCCTCATATGCAGATTCATTCAGGCATTCCTCCTAAAAATCTCTTAAATTGCTACATTTTATTTCAGCTCACTTATGGCTCATTTGCCCCAGAGGAGAGTTATGCAATGCAGTCCCACTCCTTCTACAATATGGTCCCCAACGAAGCCCGCCAGTACATTGGGATTGTCCGCTTACTTCAGCATTTCAGATGGACATGGGTTGGGTTCTTCACTGTCAACGATGAGAGTGGAGAGCGTTTCTTGCAGACCCTGGAGCCATTGCTTTCCCAGCATGGAATCTGTTCAGCTTTCACAGAAAGGATTACACAACAAGCCCGGTTAAATGATATGTTTGAAATTAACAACCAGGTCCAGAGTATTTATAAACCTTTCACATTTAACAAAGTCAACACATTTGTTCTCTATGGAGAAACACTGTCCATTATGTGGCTGAGCTATTTTATTCTTCTGGGAAATCCTGAACGTAATAATGACACATCTCACGAAAAGGTGTGGATTCTGACAGCCCAGATAGATTTTGCATTAACTAGCCTTCAAAGAGGCTCAGATCTGCAAGTGTTCCAAGGGGCTATTTCATTCACAATTCATTCACATGAACCACCCGCATTCAAGACATTCCTTCAGACTATAGAGCCTTGCTGGGCAGAAGGAGATGGTTTCATCAAAGATATATGGGAGCAAGTCTTTGACTGCTCATTTCATTGTCCAAAAGAGGTCGATGAACCATGTACTGGAGAGGCAAGGCTGGAGAGCCTTCCTGCGCCTCTTTTTGAAATGCGCATGACTGGTCATAGCTACAGCATCTATAATGCTGTCTATGCTGCTGCACATGCACTGCATGTCATGGACTCATCTACACCAAAGCACAGAGCAGCTGTGGAGGCTGAAAGAGTTGTACTCCACCCTTGGCAGGTAATGTCTACACTATATAATTGTGTTTTTATTTGCCATGAAAAAGCTAATACAATATGTCAGATATCAAGCCTTATCAGAGGAACTGGCCACTCTCCAGGCACCCGGCTTGATCTCCTGGTTGACCTCCCTGTCTGTGTTTCCCGGCAGGATACAGGCTAGGTCACAATTGGCGATCCTCCTCAAGCGTGAGAAGAACACACCACTCTTCCCTGCTCCCTGCCTCCCCCAGGGAGGGGAAAGAGATAGACAGAAATGTATTTACATGTCTTTATTTCTGTCTTTGCAGCAGTACAGAGAAACGCGTCTGCTCTCTTCAGACACCAACAGTAGAGAGACGAACTCCACCTCCTGTACTTCCTGTACAGGTCAAATGACACTCTGAGCTAACATCCGGTGCTCAGCACAGTTTATAGACTGCCCCTTTGTTCCCACGGTACAGTCCCCAACACTCACATCCTGTTTAGCTTTCCAGCCAGCTGCAGCTCGCTGCTGCATTGCTCCTTTTCCGTAACACAATATGCCTTTTCCCTAATGGTAAAATTATGTTAGACACACCAACACATTGATGGAAATTTGTGGGTTCACATTTTCTCCTTTTCTTGGGGCTTGGAGAAGGGAAGCCGTAACTTTTGAGCATCCCTCACTGAAAAAAAAAGCTTCATTTTCAGGCTAGGTCTTGCTGCATGACAAGAGAAGGTGTTTGCCAAACTGAGTTATCCTGTTGGGTAACCTTTATGGAAGACAGGACAAGGGGAGTGTGACTTTGCTCCTGCTGCTTGAGCTTTCTACAGCTTTTGATACCATTGACCAAGGCGAGCTACATGGAATGGGAACTGGGGGCATTTAGTTACTGGTCCTATCTAGAGAGTAGAATTGCATGAGTGTTTTGTGGGGCCCAGGCAGTTAAGCTGGGGGGCATGGGGCACTGTTTTATCCTCAATGGTATTGAGATTGGAGGCAAGATGCTATCAGTATGCTGATGATACTGAACTCTATTTCTCCATGACATGGATAAGGAGAGGTCATGAGAGCCCTCTGGTGGGATGGGAAAATAACCTAAGAAGGATGCAATGTGGGTGAGTGGCTATCAGTTGCCATATTTCCAAAATTGAAAATCCAGACAGAAAAGTTGTTAAGGTGGTTCTTTTGTTATGCTTGTTGAGTTTTTTGTGGTGGGCAAAAGCTCCAAGAAAAATGAAGTTCTAGAATGATTTGCTATGAAAAACATGATGCACAGAGCGAGCATAAGAGAAGAGGAGAGCCCCACACTGCCCCGCCCACGCCCCAGCACTTCCCCAATGTAGGCGTGCCTGGGAATGGCTCTCTTCCCTTCTCCAAGCGCACTGCCCTTTTAAGTGACGTCTGTGCTGGTATCTGGCAGCCCTAGGCTACCCTCTATGGGAAATTGGTTGATTGCCTGCCCTTGATGGGGTTACAATCCTCCCGAATAAGCAGGTATGCAGTCAGAGGCGATGAGTGTCTGGATCCAGCTTTGTCTCTGGAGACCCAGATACCTCAGTGGGTAGAAGCACCTTTTACCAGCTGTAACTGGTGCATCAGCTAAGACTGTCTAGACCAGGAGAGCTTCACCACAATTGTTCAGGCATTGGTTACTTCAAGATTAGGTTACTTCAATGCACTGTATGTAGGGCATCTCTTGCTTTTCACTGGGAAACTGCGGTTGTAAAAGAAGTGAGACCCTATCAGGACATAACATAACATTTGGCAGGTACCATCACTTTGCTAACTATGGCACCTGCTTAAAACAATTTTGTTTAGGCACGCCTATCCAGACCCATTCAATTCACTGGGAATTTTCATGAACTCATGAATTCAATGTCATGAATTTCCAGCGATGCATGTCTAACTCTGGATCCAGCCTATTATTTTGCTCTCCCCTTGTTTCTTTTTCTCTTTCAACTAGCTCCACCTGATTCTTCAAGACATAACATTCAACAACTCAGCTCAAGAAGCGGTGTCCTTTAATGACAAAAGAGAAATGGAAGGCGGATTTGACATCATGAGCATAGTCACTTTCCCAAACAACTCCTTCCAGAGAGTTAAAGTCGGAAGTGTGGAGCCCAGAGCTCCTGAAGGAGAAGAACTAATCCTTGATGATGATTTAATTGTGTGGCCCAGTGTATTTAACCAAGTATGGGTGCTAGGATATTGATTTAAGACCTAAGAATTCTCTCTTCTGTATCAGTTGATGATGAATGATCTGTCTCTATAATAAAGACAATACCACCTATTGCATTAAGAAAAACAAAGAGAGCTGTAACCTTAAAGTGCCTAACAGTGGGAAATGTGCAATATTCTGTTCAAGTGAAATAAAAAATAATATCCTCTATAACAATAAACTTTGATAGGGGATTTTGAACCAGTTTTTGTTTTTTTGTTTTTACAAAAGAAAATGAGACACCAATAGACACCCCTCTTCCTATGGAATGAGACACTGGATTAAGTTATTAAAATAACTTCTCTGGTACCCACATTTTGGAGAAGGGCCCTCAGCTAGAGTTGTAAGAAAATACTGATGAAAATTAAAACAGAAGTGGAAATAACCAATCTGGACTAATTTATCCTACATCCAAATGGAAAATAATCCAGGCTTTTATAATATTTGTTTTGTTTTGTTTTCTACTCGGAAGCAATATGTGATTGATTACTTCTGCCCCTCTCCATTTAGATTGTGTGTGCCTTGCACTGAAATTAATGGTGTGGAATTAAAAGTGTTTACTTATGTTAAATTCATAACTAGCATCAATAATTATGTGAATTACATTAAATAGTGGACAGTGTGACAAATAACATGGTGTTTTGTGGAAACCAAACTGCAGTGGAATGGAAATAGTTCCGATTGTGAGATAGGATAGAAAGGAATGGAAATGACTGCCTTATTGCATCCCTAGCCATAGTTTGGTGATAGAGAATCTGCTTTGCATACAGGTCCCAGGTTAAATTGTTAGCAATTCCAGCTAGGGCCAGGAGATGTCCCTGTCTGAAATCTTGGAGAGCTGTTGCCTTTCACTGTGAACAATACTGAGCTGGAGAAACCAAGGGTTTGACTCAGTATTTAGCAACTTCCTATGCCCGTATGTCAGCCAAGCAATAGATGGCAAAAACAATATATTCTGGAAAGCATTAGCAGGAGATGGGCGGGTGTATGCATGAATGTGTAATGTTCCATTTAAGTTCATTATTCCATGTCAACAGTTTGCTTATTTACTTATTTTGTACGTCAGCTTATGAGCAACAAAACATTTCTTCTTTCTTCTACCCTAAACTCCAATGATGTGTACTGAAAGGTGCCACCCCTTTCTGTGTGTAGTAAGTCTTGCCGCCCTGCTTATCAGAAGAAAAAGAGGGAAAGGGATAAATTTTGCTGCTATGATTGTGTTCCATGTCCAGAAGGGAAGATTTCAAACCAGATGGGTAGGTGATGTATTGCAATTATCCCCTCACTTAATTTTTGTTCAAGCAGCAAATAATCATTTGCCCCTGCAGCAATAATGAAGAAACGAGACATGGGGTAATAGACAACTTAATTCACTGGCAAGTTATGTAATAAGCACAGGAATGCTAGGCTCCAATCATTCCTAACCTTGGCTGTTCTTGCCAGACTGATGGGAAGTGTAGACCAAAGGCTTCTGGAAGGCAGCTACCCATAATGTATGTGAGCAGCAGCTTCCATCTTGCTTCCACACATAAGGTTTATTTTATTTATATCTTAAATATTTTTATATTCCACCATTCCTCTCTTCTGGAACAAAGGATAGCTTACAACCCAGGATCAATAAAACAACCATGCAAAAGAAGAAACCATTAAATCAGAATACTACAATAAAATACAGTAAAATAGCAGTGATAAATATCTGTAGTAACAAACTCCGAAGCCAAAATGTACTCCTCATCAGATGTGAATTCCTATTGAAATGAACCTTTCTTCTTCTTCTTTTTCCAGACATGATTAACTGTGTGAACTGCCCAGATTATCAGTATCCAAGCAACAACCAAGATCACTGCATCCCCAAAACAATCAGCTATCTTTCTTATGAAGAACCTTTAGGGATCAGTTTAACGTCAGTTACTGTTTCTTTTTCCCTTATCACAGCTTTGGCACTAATAACTTTTATTAAGCACAGAGATACCCCCATAGTCAAAGCCAACAATAGGGACCTCACCTATGCTCTCCTCATATCCCTTTTGCTCTGCTTCCTCTCTTCTTTGCTCTTCCTTGGCCAACCTGGGAAAGTGACCTGCCTTCTCCGACAACCCACTTTTGGCATCATTTTCTCAGTGGCTGTTTCTTGTGTGTTGGCCAAAACTATGACAGTGGTTGTTGCTTTCATGGCCACCAGGCCAGGGTCCAGCATGAGGAAGTGGGTAGGAAAAAGATTGACCAACGCCATTGTGTTTTCCTGCTCCCACATTCAAGTTGGTATTTGTGCCATGTGGTTGTCTACCACTCCTTCCTTTCCAGATTTGGACACGCAGTCACTGACTCAAGAGATCATATCAAAATGTAATGAAGGCTCTGTCACCATGTTTTATCTTGTCCTGGGCTACATGGGACTTCTAGCCATCATCAGCTTCACTGTGGCATTCCTGGCTAGGAAGCTGCCAGACACTTTTAATGAAGCCAAGTTCATCACCTTCAGCATGTTGATGTTTTGCAGTGTTTGGTTGTCGTTTGTTCCAACCTACCTGAGCACTAAGGGGAAATATATGGTGGCTGTGGAGATCTTCTCCATCTTGGCCTCCAGTGCTGGTTTGTTGGGTTGTATTTTTTCCCCAAAATGTTACATTATTTTGCTGAGGCCTGAGCTGAACAGCAAAGAACAGCTAATGAGGAGATAAAGTTAAGAACTATGTTGCAGTTCCCTTCACAATTTCTTGGGGTAACTCTTCTGGAACACAACGAAGCTTTTTGTTTGAGTAGACATTTGACTGCACTTTAGCTGTCATGTTAGAATCCTAGAATTGTAGAGTTGGAAGTCCACTAGAAGTCCATTCCTCTGCAATACAGGAATCTCAGCTAAAGCATCCATGACAGATGGCCATCCAACCTCTGCTTAAAAATCTCCAAGGAAGGAGAGTTTGCCACCTTCCGAGGGAGTCATTTCACAGTCAAACTGCCCTTACTGTCAGAAAATTCTTCCTAAGGTTTAATTGTAATCTCCTTTCTTATAACTTGACACCATTGGTTCAAGTCCTACCCTCCAGAGCAGGAGAAAACAAGCTTGCCCCATTTTATGCCCATTTAAAATGTGGGGGTTTGGTTGGGCTGGTTTTATTTTGATTATGTATTTTGTAGTTTTATGTTTTGATTTTATTCTGTGAACCACCCTGAGACCTCTGGGTATAGGGTGGTATATAAATTCAAGAAATAATAATAAAATAATCTTCCATATGGGAGCCCTTTATACAAGTGCAGACAGCTATCATATCTCCTCCTAGTCTGTTATTTTCCAGGCTAAGCATTCTCAGCTCCCTCAACCATTCCTCTTAAGGCTTGGTTTCCAGATCATCTTGGTCATTCCACTCCACACACGTTGCAGGCAGCTTCTCAAATTTGTCTGCTCCATACACATAATGTTTGAGTACATTATCCTACAAGAGAGTCACACTGCTCACTTATCCCAGAATGAAGACATTAGAGAAATAGAATTATTATTATTATTATTATTATTATTATTATTATTATTATTATTACCTGTGTAATACCACGCAGGAACCATGAATGTATGAAGCAATTGCTTTCCTGAAATTAAGATAAATTACCACAGAGCCTAGGGCTTGCTGATCAGAAGGTCGGCGGTTCAAATCCCCATGACGGGGTGAGCTCCTGTTGCTGGGTCCCAGCTCCTGCCAACCTAGCAGTTCGAAAGCATGAAGTGCAAGTAGATAATTAGGTACTGCTCCAGCGGGAAGGTAAATGGCGTTTCCGTGCACTGCTCTGGTTCGCCAGAAGCGGCTTAGTCAGGCTGGCCACATGACCTGGAAGCTGTACACCAGCTCCCTCGACCAGTAAAGTGAGATGAGCGCTGCAACCCCAGAGTCATCCGTGACTGGACCTAACAGTCAGGGGTCCCTTTACCTTTACTTACTACAGCATTTTACAGCAATACATGCAGCTGAACTACACACAGTCTTTCCTATCCTAAGTAAATAAATGTCAAGCTAAGATTACAAGTTTCTGGGTCATGTCCAATACTAATCCACTCAGAGCAGAGCTGTTGATATTAATGGATATGACTAACTTAGATTTATTGATTTCAGTGGGTCTACTCTGAGTAGAACTAACTTTAGATGCAAACATTGTTCATCTCTCTGGTAGTGTCGATCTAGTTCTTTTAAAAAAACAAAAAACCATAGACTCATGTGTTTTTGTATGGAGGTGTATCACTGTGGCTTCCAGAATAACAAAGAAAAAAGCATGTTCTGAAGGACAATGAAGAAGGAGGCAGCAACAGCATCCATGGCTGGAGAAAACCCAGGGTGTTCCCAAGGTTCTTTTGTTAGTTCTTTGTGATATTCTTTGGAATGCTGCTCTAAACCACTGCTAACTGCCACTGCCTGGGGGCAGTGCAAAGACTGCATTCAGGTCAGTTTCACAAAGATGGAGCTGATTTCCCTCATCAATCACTTTTCCCTTTTCACTTCAACTTGTACACTACTCTAGCCCTGGCTCTATTCATCAGCCTCTTCCAAATGATCCAATGTAGCACCTTTGCATAGTACAAGAGACTTGACCAAGCACAGAGAAGCATCTTGTCCTTTTCAGTCGAACCTGAAGTCACTGAGAATCCCCACTCCCTGGAGGAACAGCTGGGCAGTTGGTTCCCCTCTGAGACTGGCACACCGATGGTGAGTTTCAGTATCCCCTTTGTTCATGTCTGAATTTTACTCAGCCCCCCCCCACCACCACATTTTGTTTTCTCAACTTACAACAGCAATATGTACTTACAAATTTATTTAAGAGATTTCCTACCTTTCCTTCAGCGCAAAGATTCCCAGGGCAGGTTTCAGCCATATAATCAAATAATAGCAAAATCCAAAATAAAACAATTATATGACAGTACAGATGATCTCACAGATATGGTACACTTCTCAACTGTCAAATGCAAGGCTCAGAAAATGAGCATTCATGGGGATGGATTTCCATGCTTTAGGGAAGAAAGCACCAGTGTGGTGCCATGATCATAATGAAAATGGCATTTTAACAGTCTTTGTTAAACTTTGATATTGAATGAACTTCTAAGAGAGATGGGACGAGTCAAAAATGACCTGACAGTATTACATGCTTTGGCCACAAGGAGGAAGTAGCCTTATACAGATCCAGACTGTTGGTCCATCCAGCTTTGTATAGTCGAAGCAGACCAGTGGCAGCTCTCCAGGGGTTCAGATGGATTTTTCCTGGTCCTACTTAGAGATACCCTGATGAAACTTGGAACATGCCTCACTCTGCCTGATGGATCTGTTCCCTGTTTGGTAAGGTGGTATTTCCAACTGGTTGTTCTTCCTTTTGAATAACTTTGCTGCCTCCTCTCTTCCTAGAAGGAACATGTGGAACACAGAAGTCATCTCCAAGCAGCTCTTGGCAAAGAAGAAGGTAAGCCATTGAGACAGGAACCAGCTCATCCTGGTGATGAGAGAGAGAGAGAGAGAGAGAGAGAGAGAGAGAGAGAGAGAGCGTAAAAACTACTGCTGACATTTGATAATTCACATGGTCTTTTCTTAACACCTATGAAAGTGTACATACACACCCTTGTCATTTGTTGCCTGGGTTTCTTTAATAAGACAACTGCAAGATAATACAAACCAAATTAAAAATCTTAAACAACAACAACCTTATTTAAAACTGAAATACACCCAGGAGAACTTGTAGAAGATCGCCTAACAAAAGTACTTAGAGTTGAGTTAGTAAACGCAATCTAGAAGTTGGCTTTCAATGCCCATTACCCCTGACCATTGGACATCCTTGCTAGGGTTGATGGGCACTGGAGTCCAACAACATTTGGAAGGCCACAGGTTCACCACTGCTGCTCTGAAATAAAATCAGTGCCTCTTGGGTCTCCAAATTGGTATATATATGTAATCTAATACCTCTAATAAATATATAAATGTGCCATGAGTGCTGGCAGGGAAGTATCAGGCCCCTGCAGGTCAAAAAGAGACAGGACGCTTGGAATGGTACTGGCTTTTTATTCACAGAATGTAGCAAGCGAAGTCTTCCCTGCTCAACTCCTTCAGCTTGAGAAGTTGCAGGAAACTGAGCTTCGGATCTGCCTTTCCCCTCTACAGCTCTTCCCAACAGATGGGGACTGCAATGTGGCAGTGAGCTCCTCCTCTGCTTCTGCCAGACTCATTGCTCGACAACATGTAGGACACTCCAAGAGGGGGTGTGAGAGGAGGAGAACCAGCAAGACTGGAATTGTCCTTCTGTGGAATGGTCAGTGTACCCTCCATCCCTTCTCGCCTCCCCTCTTTCTCATTTTGCTTTGAATGTGCTTTATTTCTAAGTTTAAATTTCCTCTTCACATTTCACAAATATTTTCAACAGGAACAAAAACAAACACTTTACAAATCCAATGTACTTTCCCTTTGACTTCCTTCCCCTCCTTTCTAGTTTTATTTATTTTTATTACTGCATATCCAATTCATATCTATTTACTAATTTCTCCTTATGTTCTCCCTAGCTTTCTCTTACTGCACGTGCTTAAATCAGTCCTACTAATGTTTTGATTTGTTTACAATGTGTCTTCAGATAGTCAATAATCCCCCCACACACACACACACTCCATTTTAAAAAGTCTTTCTTCTTGGTTTCTTGTTCTTCTGGTAAGTTTTGTCATGTCTGTGTACTCCGTGTTTTGCCATGTCTGTGTACTTCCTTCCATTTTGGGGCAGAAATTATGGAAGGGCCTTCTTCCTCTGACCTGCTCCCTCCCTTGATCACTCCACCCTCCTACTTCTAGCACCTCCCACCACCAGGACCCAGGGTCTAAGTCCTCATCTTCTCTGTCTTCCCTGGGGAGCTTCTGGGCAAGAGGCTCTTGCCACCAGTGGCGGAGCTTAATGCTCTGTCACCGGGGAGTGGAGAGCAGGCAGGGCAGGGCAGGCCATTTCCTGGGGGCGGGACATACTGCCCACAGGAGCGTGGCACACATGGGTGGTATGCTCCCCCCCACACTCCTCTTCCTCCTCCAGTGCCTGCCACTCCTCCTCATCCAGCCAGCTCCTGACAAAATATAATTGTCTCTATACCAATTGGCTCCATACCATCCTGGAGGTGAAGGAAAGGTCACCAGTGCCTTCATTTGTCTTACAGGTACCAAACACCAGGAGACAGACCCACAAAATGGAGGCAGCCGCCATTCCTCCATACGCAGATTGCTATGTGACAACGTGACCTGCGCCATATGTGACAGGGCAGCCAAGGAGGCTGAGGAAGTGCTGCATGTCTATGGATCAAAACCTGGGCTTCCTGCTTTGCAAATGCCACCACTTCCCATTGCCTCTTATGTGGGGAGCTCCAGCCTACCAGCCATTTCAGCTCAAAGAGATGACACAATTTTTCCATGGAGCAGCAGTAAACGTTCCACAAACTGTGGCCATCCAGAATTGGGCCCAGAAATAACCCCTTCATCCAGAAAGGAGCAACACATTCCCAAAGGCAAGAGGCAGAAGGGGAAGCCACTCCATTCTGCTCAGCAAGATGTTCCCATCTCCAGGGAGAATGACATAAATCCCTCCTGTTCTGACAGCCATTCCATGTTTAGTATAAATAAATGTTATGACAGCTCTGAGGACAGCAGTGGGGAAATGAGCGATCCCTTTTGCTTCTCTTCTAGCACATCATCAGAGCTGTCTTTCAATAGTTGGGAAGATTACAGTCCCTCTTCTGACCTGTCCGAGCTATCAAATTTCAGCAAGAAGAGCCATATGCCTTTGAGGCATAAGAAAAATGAAGGGTCCTCTCTGAGTGAGAGGAAGAACCACCAGGGCATGAGATTCCACCATAAAGGGACAAGGCATTTCCCCAGTTCTTTACCTGTGATCTCCCAAGCAAATATCAAGTCTCCTAGGGTTGAATTTGCTACTGAGGACACTCCCTTTGTGGCTAAGGCTGTGAGAAAGACCTTGGAGTGGCATTTGGTTGTGAAAAGTATTCAACACAAATTGGGACTTCCATCAGTCATCACCAGGTCACTCAGGGCCTTTTTGCCTCTTGGTATGGATTTCACTTGCCCGTACCGTCCAAAGAGGGAGCTTACTGTGTTGATGAGGCCTCGGCTTCTTCCTTTCATGAGTGGGGCAAAGAGGAGGACACTAGAGAAACACATGAAAAAGATGATTCGCATGCAATGTCGGGTATTGCCAAAGCAAGTCCAAGAGGCCCTCAAGCACATGAAGCTCACCACAGATATAGCACCATCTGCACACAGGAAAGGAGGCCGAGGAGAAGTCGTCAAGGGTGAGAGGGAAGGGAAACTTCATAGGCATGTTCTACATTTGGAATCCACAGCCAGGAAAACAGCCCTCAAATCTCCCCCTCCTTCCAAAGCAAACCCCCAGACTATAACTGGGAAAAAGTCATTTGAGGGCAGACATGAGATGCTACCTCAGTCGCAGCACACTGTTGCGTTTGTCCAAGAAAGGACAAGTTTTCTTCCTGCTAATGAGCAGCAGTCTTTGGATTCCCATGTGCTTAAAAAGAAGGTGCAGCACCCATGGGACCAGCCCACACTGATACAAGAGATCCCATTCATTGAGCAGGGGACTTGGGAGGATCTGGAATGGCACGTGATAAAAAAGAGGTTGCAGCATGCTTGGGGGTTGCCAAGCCTTGTCCAGAGATCTCTCCATTCTGTTTTCCCAATTGTCCCCCAATCACAGCAGCACCGGACATTGCAGCACGTGGAGGTGAATGTTCTTCTGGCTGAGCTCTCCTTCCTTAGTGATGCCATTATCCAAGAACTAGAGCAGAATCTGCTGAAAAGAATCATGCTTCACCGATGGCACTTACCACCAAGGGTCCTTGAGTCCCTCAGGCTACTTTCCCCAGAGATGGTGACTGTTGCAGGGAAACAGGATGGAACTAGGATAGGGAGGAGGACAATGCCAAGTCAGCCTTTGATGTACCCCACACTTCAGTCTGAAGCAACAGAGAATAAGATATTCCACTTGGATGAAAAATGGCTGGACGTTTTCCCAACTTTGGCCATGAGTGCAATGAAGCCCAAACTGCTGCCCATGTTTCCTAGAGCTAGAGAAGTTGCTGTTGAGTTCTTAGAAGTGAGGACAGAGTTTCTCTATGCTCAGGTAAGAGAGAATCTGGAACTGCACATTAGAAAAAAGAAGCTACAACATGAATGGGGCTTGCCTAGTCTTATTCAGAAATCCTTGCATGGCTTCAAGTCACAGGCTCCCCCACTGCCCAGTCTCCAAAGGACTAAAGCCCATGTCTGCATTCTACTGCAGAAACCATCATTCCTTCCACAAAGCACCTACAGACAGTTGGATTTCCACATTCAAAGGATGAAGCTACAGAGACAATGGAAGTTGCCTAAGAGGGTTTTGGAATCTATCAAGCTTTTCCGCCCTGTGTTTGGGACAGGTCCCTTGGAACCACAAATCACAGAGTACCAAAATAAAAGCTGTGAATCTCTGGGCAGATTCTCCTCTCCCATCCCAGTAGCCAGAGAAGACCTGGCAGAGGCAAGGCAGGCGATGTTTGTGGGTGAGAACATCTTCACACATGGACCCAAGGCTTACAGAGCACAGCAAATGGTCAGCCAACACCAGGATACGGAGGCAGGAGAAGTTCGTGAGGGAGCTTTTTCTGAATCATCAGCTGCCTCTACAGATCACCCTAGCCTCAGGAGAAAGTCCACAGAATCTGATCTCCAACCCATGGGAAGCTTCAAGGTCACACTTGAAGACTCACTCCAGAAGTTTGCCCCTCTTTATAGCCAAGTGAAACCCAGAAGCACATTTCTGCCCTTTCTGGAGGGTGAAGCAGTGGATAAGGGGGAGCTGAACATCAGGCACGAGTTTCCAGAGCACCAACCTAGTCAACAGAGTGAAATCTTGAATAGGAAAGATGCCATAGCCAGGGCAGCAGTGGAAGACCACTACTTCTACTGCCCTTGCTATTGGATAACATACAAGCACCCAGGATTGAGTACTGTACACCAAGAAGTAAGCAACAGAAAAACATTTGGGTTGATGCCTGCCTCCCCACAGTCAGCTCAAGTTCTTTCTATGCTGAAGCCCCATAGTTTGGACAAGATGAACCACCACTTGGCCAAGAAGCACAGGGAGATGCAGTTGAGAGATATTCCAAATGTTGCCACCTCATCTTCAACAAGGGAACCTTTCACTTTTTTGGGGGAGTTGCCCAGCATGCACTTGGAACCTTTGGCTACAGTGTTCCAGGAAAGATGTTCCTCATCCCAAATCAGCCAAGCGAAGATTAGGGTCCAGGAGCTGGAACCCCCAATATTCCAGAATGAAGCAAGGGAGTTGCTTATGGCTAGATCCCTACAGCCGATGTTTGCAGACACTGCACACAAACCCTCTTCAGGGAAATCAGTGACCCCTGCTTCAAATATGAATCTTTTGGAAGACCATCTCAAGAAAAAAAATATGGAGGCTAAATTCCAATTGACGGAAGTATTCCAGGAGCCAGTGCCAACATTTCTTACAAAGGAAGCCTGCGATCTTTTGGAACTTCACATACAGCGCAAAAGACTCCAGCATGAGTGGGGGCTGCCATCTCTTGTGCAGAAATCTTTGCATGCCTTTGTCCCTCTTCCACCTGAGCTACAGAGGAGTAAAAAAGCAGGAGCATCAACACATGTCACTGTTGAGAAACTGGGATATCAAGAAAAAGCGACTGCTCATGTACCACACTCTGTGTTAGAGGCCATCCCCCCTCAAAAGGCCCTGCATGTTGTAAGTCCAGAT
The DNA here is from genome assembly GCF_965113315.1 of Podarcis vaucheri. Classification (NCBI taxonomy): domain Eukaryota; kingdom Metazoa; phylum Chordata; class Lepidosauria; order Squamata; family Lacertidae; genus Podarcis; species Podarcis vaucheri. Next base: position 8,179,986 of record NC_138751.1, on the reverse strand, counting down.
GTCAAGAATGGCCTTGAAGCCCACGTGAGGAGCTGGGCCATGGAGCACCAGTGGGGACTTCCCAAACTGATTCAGGATTCTCTTAGGGCAATTGCTCCCACTCAACTTGAGTCCCGTTTCAAAGAAGAAAAGCATCATGCACCGCTCTCAGAAGATCATCGTAAGTCCTACGAGCAAGATGAAATCCCTACTCTTTCTGAGGGAAGAGAGCCTTTGAAGCAACTCACATCCAAAGCAGGAGCCAGGGGTCATCCAAAAGCTACTATCCACCAAGGACATGGAGTGGCAACCACAGGCACAGGTGTGGAACTGACTACGTTTGAATCATCTGAGATGAAGCCATCTTTGCTCACAGAGGAAGCTTGGAATCTTCTGGAATTCCACATTGGAAAGAAGAAAATCCAGCACATGTGGGGTCTTCCCTCCACTGTCCTGAAGTCCTTATGTGCCTTTGCCCTATTTCCCCCTGATCCAGAGAATCATCGGGGAGAAAACATAACAAATATTCACCCCTCAGATTGGGTAGAAGTGAGAACGATGATCAGTAATCTTGCGTTCATCAGCTTGGATATAAAGGAGAGACTAGAGGCTCACGTGAGGAATATAACCACAAAGCACAGATGGGAAATACCAAAGCGGGTACAGGAATCACTGAGGGCATTTCAACGGCCCAGATCACTTCCTCAATCTGAACTGGATCCGTTATCTTGTCAATACAAATCTTCCCAGGGGCATACTAATGGTTCCCAGACTGACGATGACAATGAACACTCATCAGAAGAAGCCAAGAGAAGCGTAAAAGGAAAGCAAGAGAGGGCAGGAACTGTGCCATCAAACTTTAAAGTAACTGCTTTCTTAAGCCTTGAGGTGAACCTAAATTTTCTCACAAGGGTCACCCAGGACCTGTTGGAATTCCACATCCAGAATAAGAAGATCCAGCATGCATGGGGCCTACCATCCTCTGTGTTGAGGTCATTGAAGGCCTTTGGCCCATACCCCCTTGAGATGCAGATGCAACACACAGGAAGGAACATGACAACGGCAATCCAATGCAATGGGATGCAGGTACAAGTAATTATCCCAAGTCTCTCCTTCCTAAGTCCCAACACAAAAGAGCACCTGGAAGCTCACATGAGGAAGAGGGTGGTACAGCACAGGTGGGGCCTTCCAAAGCGGGTTCAGCAATCACTGGGAGAACTTCTCCGTCACAGACAACCTTTCAGATCAGGAAAGGACATTGTGCGGCCTTACCCCAGCAAATTCTTCCAAGTCCCTACAGCTGATTCCCAAACTGAAGATGACAAAGAAGACTTGGTGAAGGAGGAAATGGGCAACAGAAGGACAGCAGGGAAGGGATGGGGCTTCCCTCAAGGAAAGCAGGGAGCAACCACAGCTGTGAACTTTGAAGAAACTACTTTCTTATGGCCTGGGGCAAAGCTAGCCTTCCTCACAGATGAAGCGCAAGATCTTCTGGAATTCCATATCCGACAGAAGAAACTCCAGCACACATGGGGCCTGCCCTCCTCTGTGCTGAAGTCCATGCATGCCTTTGCCCCATTTCTCCATGGGTCTCAGACGCATGTGCAAAGCTTAGGCAAGAGAATGACTAAGGCAAACCAATGGGTTAAGGTAGAAGTGAAAGAGATTGTCTGGGATCTCTTCTTCCCAAGTCCAGACACAAAAGATCGCCTGGAAGCTCATGAGAGGAGGAGGGTGGTTAAGCACAGATGGGGCCTTCCAATGCGGGTTCAGCAATCACTGGGAGTATTTCTACATCCCAGACATGCTTTAGGATTGGAATTGGAGAATGCACAGGATTTTACTCCTCACTACAAATCCTCCCAGGTGGCTAGAGATTCCTCTGAAACAGAAGGTGACAATGAAGACATGAAAGAATTCAAAGTCAAGAGAAGGACAACAGAGAAAATGGAGGTCTTCAACCAATTGAAACAGGGAGCAGACTCAACTATGAACTTGAATGTAACTGCTTTCTTATCGCCTGGAGTGAAACTTGGTTTCTTAACCAATGAGACCTGGGAAATTCTCGAATTTCACATCCTGCGCAAAAAACTTCACCATACTTGGGGCCTACCCTCCAATGTGCTGAAGTCCCTGCATGCCTTTGCTCCATTTCACCTTGAGACAGAGAAACACAAGCAAAGCAGGACCATGAGATACCCATGGGAGAAAGAAGAAGCCCAAATTATTTCAAGGAGTCTCACGTTCCTCAGCCAAGACTTACAGGAGAACCTGGATGCCCATGTGAGGCGTATGACTACACACCATAGGTGGCAACTTCCAGAACAGGTTTCACAATCACTGAGGGCATTTCGGAATCCCAGAGCATTTTCCCAATGTGAGTTGGGTGAAGCAAGGTCTCTAACACCTTTTCATGGCAAATTTCTCCAAGAGCCTGAAGCTGATTCCCATTCAGAAGAGGACAAGGAAGACTTGGTGGAGGAGGAAATGGACAACAGAAGAAGAGCAGCAGGAAAGGGATGGGTTGTTCCCCAAGGGAAGAAGGGAGTAACTGTACAATCAAACTTTAAAGTAACTGCTTTATCAAGCCTTCAGGTGAACCTAAATTTTCTCACAAGGGTCACCCAAGACCTGTTGGAATTCCACATCCAGCATAAGAAGATCCAGCATGCATGGGGCCTACCATCCTCTGTGTTGAGGTCATTGAAGGCCTTTGGCCCATACCCCCTTGAGATACAGAAGCAGATGCAACACACAAGAAGGAACATGACAACGGCAACGCAATGCAATTGGATGGAGGTACAAGTTGTTATCCCAAGTCTCTCCTTCCTGGGTCCCAACACAAAAGAGCACCTGGAAGCTCACATGAGGAAGAGGGTAGTACAGCACAGGTGGGGCCTTCCAAAGAGGGTTCAGCAATCACTGGGAGGATTTCTGCTTCCCAGACAACCTTTCGGATCTCGTCAGGATAATGTGCAGCCTTCCCTAGGCAAATTCTTCCAAGTGCCTACAGTTGATTCCCAGACAGAAGATGACAACGAGGACTTGCTGAAGGAGGAAATGGGCAACAGAAGGACAGCAGGGAAAGGATGGGACTTCCCTCAAGGAAAGCAGGGAGCAACCACAGCTGTGAACTTTGAAGAAACTACGTTCTTATGGCCTGGGGCAAAGCTTGCTTTCCTCACAGAGGAAGTGCAAGATCTTCTGGAATTCCATATCCGACAGAAGAAACTCCAGCACACATGGGGCCTACCCTCCTCTGTGCTGAAGTCCATGCATGCCTTTGCCCCATTTCTCCATGGGTCTCAGACGCATGTGCAAAGCTTAGGCAAGAGAATGACTAAGGCAAACCAATGGGTTAAGGTAGAAGTGAAAGAGATTGTCTGGGATCTCTTCTTCCCAAGTCCAGACACAAAAGATCGCCTGGAAGCTCATGAGAGGAGGAGGGTGGTTAAGCACAGATGGGGCCTTCCAATGCGGGTTCAGCAATCACTGGGAGTATTTCTACATCCCAGACATGCTTTAGGATTGGAATTGGAGAATGCACAGGATTTTACTCCTCACTACAAATCCTCCCAGGTGGCTAGAGATTCCTCTGAAACAGAAGGTGACAATGAAGACATGAAAGAATTCAAAGTCAAGAGAAGGACAACAGAGAAAATGGAGGTCTTCAACCAATTGAAACAGGGAGCAGACTCATCTATGAACTTGAATGTAACTGCTTTCTTATCGCCTGAAGTGAAACTTGGTTTCTTAACCAATGAGACCTGGGAATTTCTCGAATTTCACATCCTGCACAAGAAACTCCACCATGCTTGGGGCCTACCCTCCAATGTGCTGAAGTCCTTGCATGCCTTTGCTCCATTTCACCTTGAGACAGAAAAACACAAGCAAAGCATGACCATGAGATACCCATGGGAGAAAGAAGAAGCCCATATTATTTCAAGGGGTCTCACGTTCCTCAGCCAAGACTTACAGGAGAACCTGGATGCCCATGTGAGGAGGATGACTACACACCATAGGTGGCACCTTCCAGAACAGGTTTCACAATCGCTGAGGGCATTTCGGCATCTCAGACCCTTTCCCCAATGTGAGTTGGGTGAAGCAAGGTCTCTAACACCTTTTCATGACAAATTTCCCCAAGAGCCTGAAGCTGATTCCCATTCAGAAGAGGACAAGGAAGACTTGGTGGAGGAGGAAATGGACAACAGAAGAACAGGAGAGAAAGGATGGGGCTTTCCACAAGGAAAGCAGGGAGCAACCACAACTGTGAACTTTGAAGAAACTTATTTCTTATGGCCTGGAGTGAAGCTTGCTTTCCTCACAGATGAAATGCAAGATCTTCTGGAATTCCATATCCGACAGAAGAAACTCCAGCACACATGGGGCCTACCCTCCTCTGTGCTGAAGTCCATGCATTCCTTTGCCCCAATTCTCCATGAGTCTCAGACGCATGTGGAAAGCTTAGGCAAGAGAATGAGTAAGGCACACCAAGGGGATAAGGTAGAAGTGAAAGAGATTGTCTGGGATCTCTTCTTCCCAAGTCCAGACACAAAAGATCGCCTGGAAGCTCATGAGCGGAGGAGGGTGGCTAAGCACAGATGGGGCCTTCCAATGAGGGTTCAGCAATCACTGGGAGTATTTCTACATCCCAGACATGCTTTAGGATTGGAATCGGAGAATGCACAGGATTTTTCTCCTCACTACAAATCCTCCCAAGTGGCTAGAGATTCCTCTGAAACAGAAGGTGACAATGAAGACATGAAAGAATTCAAAGTCAAGAGAAGGACAACAGAGAAAATGGAGGTCTTCAACCAATTGAAACAGGGAGCAGACTCAACTATGAACTTGAATGTAACTGCTTTCTTATCGCCTGAAGTGAAACTTGGTTTCTTAACCAATGAGACCTGGGAAATTCTCGAATTTCACATCCTGCGCAAAAAACTCCACCATACTTGGGGCCTACCCTCCAATGTCCTGAAGTCCTTGCATGCCTTTGCTCCGTTTCATCTTGAGACAGAGAAACACAGGCAAAGCATGACCATGAGATACCCATGGGAGAAAGAAGAAGCCCATATTATTTCAAGGAGTCTCACGTTCCTCAGCCAAGAGTTACAGGAAAACCTGGATGCCCATGTGAGGAGGATGACTACACACCATAGGTGGCACCTTCCAGAACAGGTTTCACAATCACTGAGGGCATTTCGGAATCCCAGAGCATTTTCCCAATATGAGTTGGGTGAAGCAAGGTCTCTAACACCTTTTCATCGTAAATTCTCCCAAGAGCCTGAAGCTGATTCCCATTCAGAAGATGACAAGGAAGACTTGCTAGAAGATGTCAAGGTAAGAAAAAAGGCAATAGAGAAACTGGAGAGGAAGCTCAATTATGTTCAAAAGGCAGCAGCTACACCTGTATTGGCTCAAGCGACTACTTTCTTATTGCCTGAGGTGACTCTTCCTTTCCTCACGGATGAGGCCCAGAACCTTCTGGAATCACACATTCAGCACAAAAAACTCCATCATGCATGGGGCTTACCTTCCTCTGTGTTGAAGTCCCTGCATGCCTTTGCTCCATTTCTCATTGAATCAGAGAAGCACCCACCATACATGGAAGGAGATAATATAGCCAACAGAGTTTCATGGGACAGAGGGGAAGTATACATTATTACTCCAACTCTCTCATTCCTCAGTCCAGACACAACAGAGTGTCTAGATGCTCATGTGAGGAGTATGACTGCAAAGCATAGATGGGGGCTTCCAAAACATGCTCAAAATATGCTTAGAGCATTTCTACCTCCTGTGCCACCTTCTCAGTTTGGGGAAATCAGGCCTCAAACTCATCCCTACAACTCTACATTTTATCAAGACTCTCATACCCAACTTCTGGGGGAGAATGAGGAGGAGAGACTTCTGGCAAGAACCTCATCTATTAGCCATTTTATAGACTGTGTCACAGCGTTGCCTTTCCTCACTGATGGTGCTCAAGATGTTCTGGAAGTCCACATCCAGCACAAGAAGATCCAGCACCAGTGGGGCTTGCCAGCCATTATTCAGAAATCGGTGCGTGCATTTGCTCCACCCCCCTTGGAGCCACAGGAGAACCCCCAATCTTCAGTGGGAGTGAGCACTGCTGGAAGGAGACAAAAGAACTTTATTGATGAATGGGGAGCTGATGCCAAGGAATGGCCTGGGGCAAAGGAGGTTCCTGTTTCTTCCCAGCACTCGCATTTCTTACACTCAAGAGCAGAAGAACACCTGGAAAAAGACATCAAGAACCTCAACACAGAGCACCAGTGGCACCTCCCTAAACTGGCTCAGAAGTCAAGGAGGGCCTTTAACCCAGAAGCTGATGAAATGGAGGAGGAGGAGGAGCCTTTGACTTATTCTGGCGCTCAGACCCTCCAAGTGCCAAACACTCCTTTTCAAACAGGAGCAGAAAAGGAAGCCAGCTCAGGGTCAGAAGATCAACCCACATACACCTCAGAGCTGTTTTGGAAAATACAGCATAGGATGGTTTCCTGGCCAGATGCCGAAAAGGATACTGGATCTCTCTATCCTCATACAAAAGTTCAGCATTTCACAGTAATCCAAGGGACAAGCAGCAGCTCGGAGGGTGAAAGAGAAGCTCCGCAAGTGAGTACATTGCAGATATTTACACTGAATCTACATCATGCTGCGCAATATCCACAGATTTCTGGCAAGGCAGAGGAGTCTTGTGAGATATTCAACTGTCCCTGCTCATGCCATTCATCAACATCCACAAAAGGCTCAGCTTCGTCATTACAATTAGTTGCAGAGCAAAGGTGGAGGCAGGAGCAGCAAGAAAATTCCCAGGAAAATGGAAAGGAGGCAGAGGCAGGGTCCTTTTCTCAGATATCAGAAAATAATGGGCCCCAGGACTCTGTTTCATTCCCAGGAGAAAGTAGAAAAGATCCTTCCATTTCAAAGGAAGCAGAGGTAGATTTTTCTGTTCAGACATCAGCTAATATTGAATGTCAGGACTCTGATTCATCCTCAGGAGACAGAGATAAGAATACTTCCCTCTCAAAGGAAGGCAAGGCTGACTCCTCTTCTCAGCCATCATTGAATACTGAACTCCAGATCCATTCTTCATCCTCAGGAGATAATAAAGATCTTTCCCTCTCACAAGAGGCAGGGGCAGATGCCACTTCTCAGATATCACATAATATTGAATCCCAAATCTCTGGTTCATCCTTAGGTGAATGTATGAAGGATGCTTCACTCTCAGAACATGAATTTTCCCAGGCATATTTTGGGCCTTTGAAAGCAGATGACCCTCAACAGTACAACACTCTTGTCTCCCAGCAAGCCTTGGATCCCACCACACAGCCATCCCATACCCTTGACTCTCAATGTTTCCATGAGCATGTGGTGGGCTCCGTGCATTATAGCCAGGCAGATCAACAGCACCAGGCAAAATGGGGCAAACAAAGCCGTGACAGTGAGGAAAGGAAGCAAATAACCAACCAAATTATTGAAGATACAGCCACCAGCAGTGACAAAGGGGGCCAAGCACCCGGACAGCTAAAAGGATGGTCCTCTGAATCCCCTTGCTGTAACCTGAAACCTCCCCCACCCACCCCCAAAAGTGAGGACCCCATGGAGCACCAAGGTATCCAAGTCTCTGAGAATAGGGAGACCTCAAGTGAAGACTCCCAAGATCAAGAACAATCCAATCAGCAGGTGTCGCATTCATCTCAAAATCAAGATTCTGCAAACACAGAAGTTGAATACCAAATGCAGCCCACAGATGGTTCCCTGCTACAGACAAGTGATAATATGGGGGAAGAAATGGAGGAAGGTGGTGCCTATTCATCTTCTGAGTACAGCACAGAATGTGAACTGGAGAGAGTCGGAGACTGGGATGGTGGCGAAGAAATAGGCAAGGAGAGCTCGTGTGCGAGAAAGGAGGAAGGAGTCAGTAGTGAAGATGCAGAGGAGATGCCCATGGTAGAGCCCAGAAGCCTGAGATATGCAGATTCTCTGACAGCAGGAACACCCCAAGTTTCTCCAGAGGATGTTGTGCCTTCCTCAGAGACCTCAGATGAAAGGGCCAGCCTAAGCAAAACAAAGTTGTTTGATGTGGCAAGGCAAGCGGTTTCTGAACAATTTGAACACCTCCGTGCACCTCAGTCAGTTGCAGATGAAATGACTGAAGCTCTGGAGTTCTCCAGGCAACTCTCTGTATCCCACAAAAGGGTGGCCTTCCGGGAGGAAAATCATGATTTTGAACAGACAGAGATCTTGGGGAATGACAGGGAAGGAGAAGGAAAGGCTGATGGAGAAGCATCCACAATAGATCCTGAAGGTGGGAAACACCAAGGAGCTGGGAGGAAGGATGAGGAGGAAGAAAGAGGAGAAGCAGAAGAAGTAAGAGATGGAGGAGGTGAAAGAGAAGGAGAAGTAAGAGATGGAGAAGGAGAAGTAAGAGAAGGAGAAGGAGAAGTAAGAGAAGGAGAAGTAAGAGATGGAGAAGGAGAAGTAAGAGATGGAGAGGGAGAAGTAAGAGAAGGAGAAGGAGAAGGAGAAGGAGAAGGAGAAGGAGAAGGAGAAGGAGAAGGAGAAGGAGAAGTAAGAGATGGAGAAGGAGAAGTAAGAGATGGAGAAGGAGAAGTAAGAGATGGAGAGGGAGAAGTAAGAGACAGAAATGGTGAAGAAATTTTGGGTGGGAGAAGAAAGGCATCCCATAAAGAAACTATGGGAGAAAAAGAGTTATCAACCAAACATGAAAGCAAACAGGTAGCTAAGACAACAAGAGGGGAAGAGGCCCCCAGGTTAGAACATGGGATGGACAAGCAGCCAGTGCAAAAAGGCTCCCACCCTCACTCTGTAGGTGGCATATCTTCAAAACACACTGTGAAAACAGATGGGAAACTGTCTATACTTGGTAAAATCCTGGAGAGAAAAATGCATCTGCGGGATGGGATGAATATCTGGATGCAGAATACTGAAAGGCGGGGGATCATTTCAGAAGGAAAGTCAAAGAAACGAGGCACCGGCATTGGCCATGCAACAAGCGGCATGGGAAACCACCCTGGAGAAAGTCAGAGAGAGAGAAAGGATTTGGCCCAGTCCAAATTTAGGAAGAAAAGTGAAAGGAAGATGACTCAAAGCATGTTGTACAAGAGGAAGCAGAGTGGGGGTGCTGGTGAAACAAGGCTCCCTGAGAAAAGAGAAGGGGGATCAGTCCGATGGGATCATGAATCTAAACCCAGAAAAGGGAGAATAAGTTTCAGGAGCTGGAAGCAGAGCATAATGTCAAGGCTCAGAGCAAGCAGCAGGGATAAAAAATCAAGCAGTGGATCGAGAAGCAGGTCAAGCAGTAGGGAACCAAGATCAAGCAGCCGGACAAGGAGCAGGGCAAGTAGCAGAAATGTAAGATTCAGCAGCTGGTCAAGAAGCCGGGGAAGCAGCAAGGGCCAAAATTCAAGCAGCAGGTCAAGAAGCCGGGGAAGAAGCAAGGACCCAAGTTCAAGCAGTAGAAATCCGAGATTGAGCAGCCGGTCAAGAAACAGGTCAAGCAGCAAGGACCCGAGTTCAAGCAGCAGGTCAAGCAGAAATTTTAAAAGTCCAGAAAGCACCGGGACAAGCAGCAAAGATGGAGCAGCAGTTGAGTGAGTGGCAAGGTGTGCACTATGGATTGAAAACTGAGCATCAGCAGAGCAACCTGCAAGATCTAGTCCCCTTGACAAATAGGCCAAGAGAAAATGATAAGCTGCTCTGGTGGAGTGTGTAGGATGCCTTGATTACAATGATTTTTTTAAATGCAGCACCATGAATATCAAATGGTGGTGATGGGAAAAGAGCACCAGGCTCTACCTTCCACGGATGGTTGTCTAGATGCTGAAGGCTCAGCAAACCTATCACTTACCTTTTTTACCGTGTATGAAGCATTCTTAAATTGTTTTGTAATGTAATACGTTTTTGTCAATAAATCTCTATGTTAGCAGCACTGTGTTGGGGGGTTTGCAGCGCTTAAATATAATAGCCACCTTAGAACATGGGTGGGGAATGGAGACAAATGCAGGCCGCTAAGACCCTCTATCTGGCACTTGCAACCCTCACCAGGTCACACACATGCCCCTCATCGGCCCTGCTTCACACACCCCTTAAGTGTTTTCATCTGGTTTTCTTTTCCCCAGTACAATTTACTCCTTGTAAAATACATTTTCTAACAAATACAGTACAAATACTAACAGTCCCCCAGAAGGGAATGTAGCCATTGTGATGAAAAAGGTTCCCCAATCCTGCCTTAGACAACCACTCTGACTTTACTGTAAGGTAACTGCTGTAGGAGGGACGCGGGTGGCGCTGTGGGTAAAACCTCAGTGCCTAGGACTTGCCGATCGTATGGTCGGCGGTTCGAATCCCCGCAGCAGGGTGAGCTCCCGTCTTTCGGTCCCAGCTCCTGCCCACCTAGCAGTTCGAAAGCACCCTTAAGTGCAAGTAGATAAATAGGTACCGCTTTATAGAGGGAAGGTAAACGGCACTTCTGTGTGCTGCGCTGGTGCTGGCTCGCCAGAGCAGCTTCATCACGCTGGCCACATGACCCGGAAGTGTCTCCGGACAGTGCTGACCCCCGGCCTCTTAAGTGAGATGGGCGCACAACCCTAGAGTCAGACACGACTGGCCCGTACGGGCAGGGGTACCTTTACCTTTACCTTTTAACTGCTGTAGGCAGCTCTAGGGGAGCAACTGCACATTCACTCCATTCAAGTCTAAGCTGGGTGGTCTTCTACTGGGACTGGCCCATGTGCCTGCTGGTCCTGGTGTTCACCTTCATTGGTTCAAAAGAAGTTATTGGTGCTCTGGCGCCAACCCATTGAGAGGTGATCTGGCCCTTGGGAATCTTCACAGGCCACACAAATCCCTGGTCCTGCTTCACCTTCTTAGCTGGTTTTTGTTCGCTTGTTCATTGCCTGGTTGGAATGTGCCATTGAACTGTACTGATACCTCTTTGTAGCCTGGATGGAGAGAGGTACCCCTGGCTTTTATGAAACTTGGATGATGATGATGATGATGATGATGATGATGATGATGATGATGATGATAATAATTTATTTGTACCCCACCCATCTGGCTGGGTTTCCCCAGCCACTCTGGGCGGCTTCCATAGAAACCAAAAATACAGTAAAATATCACAGATTAAAAACTTCCCTGAACAGGGCTGCCTTAAGATGTCTTCTGAATGTCAGGTAGTTATTTATCACTTTGACATCTGATGGGAGGGTGTTCCACAGGGCGGGCGCCACTACCAAGAAGGCCCTCTGCCTGGTTCCCTGTAGCTTTGCTTCTTGCAATGAGGGAACCGCTAGAAGCCCCTCGGCGCTGGACCTCAGTGTCCGGGCAGAACGATGGGAGTGGAGATGCTCCTTCAGGTATACTGGGCCGAGGCCATTTAGGGCTTTAAAGGTCAACACCAGCACTTTGAATTGTGCTCGGAAACGTACTGGGAGCCGTACTATTGTAGCCTATTGTACTAATATAAGAGTTGTATCCATTGTCCTACCCACCACAGGCATGTGGACCCCAGAAGATTGCCCACTAGGCCCTCAAGCTAAAAAAGAAAATGTTCTCTCTTGTCTTAAATCCCTATTATGTCACAATGTGCTCAGGGGTAGGTTTCATCTGTGCTTTTTCTTAGCAGGGGGTGGGGGGGACACAGAAATAACCACGATGTGCTGGTTTGGCTCAACCATAGTGTTCTGTGACCCATGGAAATAATGCACAAGAAGTCATTTCAGTTCATGAATAGTGGTAAAATGGACAGATGATCCAAAAGTCATTGAAGCCACTCTGGAACACACTTTTCGATCAGCTGTAGTTTGTGCAATTCATGTATAGCTTATTAAACTTAAAGATCTCTTGGTGTTTGGGATCTTAGTATTGTTCCTTTGAATGAAATTTAAATTGTAGCCCATTTTGTTTGAGGATAGATAATACTGCCATAGATCTGGGGTACCAGAGTCTGCTAGAGAATGGCAGAAATTAATAAACAGTAGTATTAAGATGGTATTTAGGATATGAAGGGAAAATACAAGCTGCAGAATTGTGCCAGACAAGAAATTCCTGGATTAGTTTATGCAAAATGGCCTGTCTAAATGCAGAGACATAAAGGAACAATGGAGACCCAAGTACTGAGTCATTAAGAGTCATTAGAAATGCAAAAACACTCCCCCCTCCCCCCAAGCAGTGGAAAGAGACAGAAGAATTGGCAGGTTGCCAAGATGGTGGGGAGGGGGTGATGTCAAAGGAAAACTTGTCCCTTTTGAATTCTAAAGGTGTTCTGGGAACAAAAAGGAGGAAGTAGGCAGAACTCCGTGCAGTGCTGGGTGGAGGAAGCTGCGCTGAGAGACCAGAAACCATGACTGAACTGCTACTCTCAACACAACCTTGAAAGGAGCAATGAGAGACACTTTTGAATCATAATGTTCTGCACCCCCTTCATGGAATATGTGTAACATAAACCATATTTCTTAAAGACACTAGCCTCTGCTAGTGCCTGTCACCATCATCCAGTTGGGAGAGATCCTTTTGATTTGTTTATAACCCTGAATAATTTGGCACGATCCACAAAACTGACCACCTCACTGTTCACTGCTAACTCCAGGACATTTATGAATAAGTGAAAAAGCAGCAGTCCCAGTATAGATTCTTAGAGACCCCAATCCCATGGAAGTCTATACCCAGCTGACTCAGGCTGAAGGTGGGCCTGGAATCTGACATTGCTGGGCTCTAGAATCTTGTCATGTAATAAAAACAGCTCTGCAGTAGGGAGAGCTGAAACTGTAAATTTTGGGTTTTCTCAGTATGCAGTTTCCCCAACTTTAAGTGTGAACTTTTGGGTTTGAAGAAAAGCATCACAAAAATCAGAAAAGGGTAGATTTCAAAGGACATTGTGTTTCAGCTCACTTATTGGTTAGAATCATAGAATCATAGAATCATAGAGTTGGAATAAACCACAAGGGCCATCGAGTCCAACCCCCTGCCAAGCAGGAAACACCATCAGAGCACTCCTGACATATGATTGTCAAGCCTCTGCTTAAAGACCTCCAAAGTAGGAGACTCCACCACACTCCTTGGCAGCAAATTCCACTGTCGAACAGCTCTTACTGTCAGGAAGTTCTTCCTAATGTTTAGGTGGAATCTTCTTTCTTGTAGTTTGGATCCATTGCTCCGTGTCCGCTTCTCTGGAGCAGCAGAAAACAACCTTTCTCACTCCTCTATGTGACATCCTTTTATATATTTGAACATGGCTATCATATCACCCCTTAACCTCCTCTTCTCCAGGCTAAACATGCCCAGCTCCCTTAGCCGTTCCTCATAAGGCATCGTTTCCAGGCCTTTGACCATTTTGGTTGAGGAAGTACAAGTTAGGCAAACAGCCCAACTGTTCAGCACCAAATACAGGGCTACAGATATGTGTAAATTAGGTATAGCTCTATAGCTATACAGGACATTCAAAGCTGACTAGTTTCTGTAAACTAACCTGAAAGCTTCAAGTGCAGGTAATAACTGTTGTACAGTGGTACCTCTGGTTACAAACTTAATTTGTTCCGGAGGTCCGTTCTTAACCTGAAACCATTTGTAACCTGAGGTACCTACTTTAGCTAATGGAACCTCCTGTTGCTGCCATGCCACTGGTGTGCAATTTCTGTTCTCATCCTGAGGTAAAGTTCTTAACCCGAGGTACTACTTCCGGGTTAGCGGAGTCTGTAACCCAAAGTGTTTGTAACCTGAGGTGTTTGTAACCCAAGGTACCACTGTAATTACAAATTCCTAGCAGCCCCAGTAGCCACCATATTCAATGGCCAGAGATTATGGGAGCTGTTGTCCAACAATATCTGGAGGACCACAGGTTCCTGAATCGCTAAGAAACCCTCTTCACACTCCTATTTCCCTTTGGAAGGCTCCAGGTGAACATTTTTATGCAAGGTTTATTGGAGGCTAATGGTTTTATTTATTTATTATTTATTTAATCAATTAATTGTTTTATTTATGGCATTTTCATCCCACCTTCATCCCCATGGGCATCAAAGTGGCATAAATGGTTTTCTCCCTCCTCATTTAATCCCCACAGCAACCATATGAGGCAGATTAGGCTGAGAGGCAAGTATTAACCCAAGGTCACCCAGTGAGCTTCATAGGTGAGTTGGAATTTCAATCCTGGTCTGACACTCTAACCACTACACCACACTGAGGAGAGAGCATGGAAGGAGGGACTAGGTTTGGGCTATCAGTGGGTTACCACCACCCATCCATTATTTTAAAGCTTCTATCACTATCCAGAAGAGCTACAACTTTGGAAATGAAAGCTGAGATTAATAGGGTAGTAAATTCTGTGCCAGACTATCAGATTCCATCCACTGGGGATGTGGATATAGGAAGCATGCAGAGGACTCTGTGGTGGGCTGAATTCCATTTGAACTCACAAGCACCAAGCCGCAGTGTTCAGTTTGACTGCTCCATCGAGAATTGAATGTATTGGCTTGATCTGCTTCATTGCTAATTTCAGGTTCATAGCAAAAGCGGGGGCGGCAACATGGAATCATCACCTGTGCATTTTGACTGCCAAATTTGCACTGATCATAAGACTGCTGGAACCTGTTTGCCCACTGCTCTGATGGAATGCAATTAAGCCCAAGCAGGCAGCAGCGGCATCCATGACTGGAGAGAACCCAGTGTGTTCCCAAGGTTCTTTTGTTGGTTCTTTGTGTTGTTCTTTGGAACGTTGGAACGTTGCTTTAAAACACTGCTAACTGCCACTGTCTGGGGGATACATACCATCTCTTGGGTGCAAAGACTGCATTCACAAAGATGGGACTGATTTCCCTTATCAATCGCTTTTTCCCTTTGGACTGCTACTTCAACTTGTATACTACTCTAGTCCTGGCTCTGTTCATCAGCCTCTTCCAAATGATCCTATGTGGCTCCTTTGTGTGGTGCAAGAGAGTTGGCCAAGCATGGAGAAGCATCTTGTCCATTTCAGTGGAACCTGAAATCACTGAGAATCCCCACTTTTTGGAGCAACAGCTGGGCAGTTGGTTCCCCTCTGAGACAGGCACACTGATGGTGAGTTTCAGTGACATCTTTGTTCATGTCTGAAGTTGACTCACATTGGGGGGGGTTTCAGTTCCCAACAGCAATATTTACTTCCTCGTTTATTGAAGAGATCTCCTACCCATCCTTCAGCAGAAACCTTCCCAAGGCAGGTCACAGCCATATAGCATCAAAACCCAAAATAAAACCACTATGTGAGAATACAGACAAGCTGACTCACCCCCACCGCATTTGGTTTTCTCAGCTTACAACAGCAATATGTACTTACAAATTTATTTAAGAGATTTCCTACTTTTCCTTCAGCACAAAGCTTCCCAGAGCAGGTCTCAGCCATATAATCAAATAATATCAAAATCCAAAATAAAACAATTATATGACAATACAGAATTCGCACACATGTTAACTGGCAAAAGGCAAGGCTGAGAGAATGATAGAAACTACTTAATGAGCACTCATGGGGATGGGGTTCCATGTTTTAGGGGCCTTCAATGGGCAGAAAGCAGCAATGTGATGCCATGGTCATAATGAAAATGGCATTTTAACGGGCCATTTGAGTCTTGCATTGACACAAACTTCAACATTGAATGAACTTCTAAGTGAGATGGGAGGAGTAAAAAATGACCTAACAGTATTGCATGATTTGGCCACCAGGAGACAGGAATGCAGGAAATAGCCTTATACAGATCAAGACTGTTGGTCCATCCAGTTTAGTACTGTCAAAGCAGACCAGTGGCAGCTCTCCAGGGATTCAGACTGGGATTTTCCCCAGTCCTATTTAGAGATACCAGGGATGGAACTTGGAACATGCCTCATTCTGCCTGATGGCATAGTACCCTGTTTAGTAAGGTGGTATTTCCAATTGGTTGTTCTTCCCTTTGAATAACTTCGCTGCCTCCTCTCTTCCTAGAAGGAACATGTGGAACACAGAAGCCATCTCCAAGCAGCTGTTGGAAAAGAAGAAGGCAAGCCATCGAGACAGGAACCAGCTGATCCCGGTGATTTATTATTATTTTTAAGAGCCAAGCTCAATGTTCACATTTGATCATTCACATGGTCTTTCATGGCATCCATGAAAGTGTACATACACACATTTGTTTGTTGGTTGGGTTCATTCAATAAGATAAGTTCAAGATAATAAAACCCAAATCCAAAATCTTTTACAAAATGAAAGAAAATGTATTCAAAACTTAAAATTATAGGAGGAGACAGAATACACACAGGAAAACTAGCCGAGAATCATCTAACAAAAATACTTAGAGTTGAGTTGAGTTAGTCAATGCAATGCAATCTAGCAGTTGGCTTACAATACCCATATAATCTCTGGCCATTGGACATGCTTGCTAGGGCTGATGGGCACTGCAGTCCAACTACATTTGGAAGGCCACAGATTCACTTCTGTTCTGAAATAAAGTCAGTGCCTCTTAGGCCCACAAATTGGTATATAAGTATTCTAACACATCTAATAAATATATAAATATGCCATGAGGTCTGACAGGGAAGTGTCAGGCCCCCACAGGTCGAGAAGAGGCTGGAAGCTTGGAATGCAACTAGCTTTTTATTCACAGAAAGTAACCCAGCAAAGTTTCCCTGGCTCGACTCCTTCAGCTTGAGAAGTTGCAGGAAACTTAGCTCTGGCCCCAGCTTTCCCCTCTACACTCTCACTCTGGAGCCCTCTCTAACAGACGGTGACTTCAATGTGGGAGTTAGGTCCTACTCTTCTGGTTCTGTATGACTCATTGCTTGGCAGCAGGCAGGACTTCCAGCACCACCCAACTCAACCCTTCCCCCACTGTCCCACCACCAGGACCCAGGCTCTAAGTCTTTGTCTTCCCTGTCTTCCATGGCGGGCTCCTCATCTGGCCAGTTCCTGACAAAATATGAGAGTCAGTGGGCTCCATACCAACCTGGAGGTGGAGAAAAGCTCACCAGTGCCTTCATTTGGCTTACAGGTACCAACCACCAGGAGAGAGAACCACAAAATATAGGCAGTCGCTGTGCCTCCATCCGCAGATTGCTATGTGACAATACAGCCTGTGCCTTATGTGACAGGGTAGCCATGGAGGCTGAGGAAGTAATGTGTGCCCATGGATTAAACCCTGGGTTTCAAAGAGATGACATCATTTCCCCATGGAGCAACAGTGAACCTGCCCCAAACTGTCACCATCCAGAATTGGGCCCAGAAACAACTCCTTCATCCAGGAAGGAGCAAGTTATTCCCAAATGCAAGGGGAAGAAGGAAAAGCCACTCCATTCTACTCAGCAAGCTGTTTCCATTTTCAGGGAGTATGGCATGAGTCCCAGCCATCTCAACAACCATTCCATGTTCACTATGAATGAACGTTATGACAGCTCTGATGACAGAAGTTGGGAAATGAGAGACCACTTCTACTCCTCTTCTAGCACATCTTCTGTGCTGTCTTTCAACAGCTGGGCAGATCACAGCCCCTCTACTGAACTGCCGGAGTTATCCAATTTCAGCAAGAAGAACCACATTCCTTTGAAGCATAGGACAAATGAAGCATCCTCTTCGTGTGAAAAGGAGAACTACCAGGGCATGAGATTCCACCCTAAAGCAGCAAGACATTTCCCCACTTTCTTACCTGTGGTCTCACAAGCAAATACAAAGTCTCCAAGGGTTGAATTCGCTACCGCAGACACTCCCTTTATGGCTAAGGCTCCAAGGACCTTGGAGCAGCATTTGGTCATGAAAAGAGTTCAACACAAACTGGGTCTTCCATCAGTCGTCCTCAGGTCATTCAAGGCTTTTTTGCCTCATGGTATGGATTCCACTTTCCTGCGCCCCACAAAGAATGAGGCTACTGTGTTGATGAGGCCTCGGCTTCTTCCTTTCATGAGTGTGGCAAAGAGCAGGACACTGGAGCAACACATGAAAAAGATGATTTGCATGCGGCGTTGTGGGCTGCCAAGGCAAGCCCAAAAGGCCGTCAAGCACATGAAGCTGGCCTCTCACCTCACCACAAATATAGCATCGTCTGCACACAGGAAAAAAGGCCGAGGCGTCGTCAAGGGTGAGAGAGAAGCGAAGGTTCACTGGCACGTTCTACACTGGGAATCCACAACCAGGGAAACAGCCCTCAAATCTCCCCCTCCTTCCAAAGGAAACCCCCAGACTACAACTGGTAAGAAGTCATTTAAGGCCAGACACAAGCTAATAGAGAATTCCCAGAGAATAATTGTCCCAGAGGAGAAGAAAGCCCCCTTGCCCAAGCTGACCCTACCGCACAGCAGTTACACTCAGCGACTCAGCAGGCCAAGGCCAAGTCTCCGGGGGAAGGCAGATTGTGTGGATATGAATGCTAAGTATAAAGGCATTCAATTCCTATGGGGCCCCCCTACACTGTGCATTCAACCCCTGAGCAATATAATACCCAGTGCTCCCGAGTTGCTAGCTCCCCCATCTTGGTCGCATCACGCCACTGAGTTTGTCCACACAAGGACACCTTTTTCCCCTGCCAATGAGGAGCAGTGTTTGGAATCCCATGTCATCAGAAAGAGGGCTCAACACCCGTGGGGCCAGCCCACAGTGACACAAGAGTCTTTGCAAAAGTTCCACCTGCCTACAGCACCCCGTGCTTCCTCCAAATTGTACTCGGGAGGGGAAGTGAGGGCATCCCCTAGGAGATCCTTGCCTTTTGCCACCTGGGAGACCAAGAGGCCCCTGGAGGTCCACACCAAGGGTAAGGTCATAGAGCAGGGGTGGGGCGTCCCCAAGCGAGTCATGGAGTCCCTCCACCACTCCACTCCACTAACAAAGGAGCCCAAAGGCAGTCAGGAGATGTCTGCATCCCACAAGGGGAAGAGGATTCTGGGGAGCCTTCCATTGGGGAAAGCACCAAATTTCTCTGGGATGCCAAAGCCACAGTGCAACCAGCATCAAGTGCTGAAAAGACCCGTGGACCAAGAGACTCTTGAAATCTCACTGGAGCTTGTTGACCCCATGTTTCATTTGCCTCAGTCAGCTGGCCACCAAGTCAAGGAACATGACCTTCCTAAAGTTGCCCCACTTGGTTTGAAAGCCCAGCAGCCTCAATCCCACGAGGTTCCATTCGCAGAGAAAGACATCACCGTTAATATCAAACTCAACATTGCAAGCAAAGGTTTGGCTCACAGGCAAGGATTGTCCACACTCTACAGAAAACCTTTATCCTATTTGTACAAGGAGGACACCCTTCAGGTGCCCTTTTCCACCTTGCCCAGAAAGGATACCATATTTGACTTCACCTCAGCAGAGATCCCATTCATTGAGCAGAGGACTCGGGAGGATCTGGAATGGCACGTGAGAAAAAAGAGGTTGCAGCATGCTTGGGGGTTGCCAAGCCTTGTCCAGAGATCTCTCCATTCTGTTTTCCCAGTTGTCCCCCAATCACAGCAGCACCGGACATTGCAGCACGTGGAGGTGAATGTTCTTCTGGATGAGTTTTCCTTCTTCAGTGATGCCATCATCCAAGAACTAGAGCAGAATCTGCTGAAAAGAATTACACTTCACCGATGGCGCTTACCCCAAAGGGTCCTTGAGTCCCTCAGGCTGCTTTCCCCAGAGATTGTGGATGTTGCAGGGAAACAGGATGGAACTAGGATAGGGAGGAGGACAATGCCAGGTCAACCTTTGGTGTACCCCACACTTCAGTCTAAAGCAACAGAGAATAAGATACTCCACTTGGATGAAAAACGTCTGGACATTTCCCCAACATTGTCCAGACATGCTTGGCAATGCATGCCAACTTCACTGAGTCCGTTTCCCCCCAAGACCCTCCACGGTCAAGGGCTTCTGGAGCCACACAACGACATCCAGCCATCTGATTGGACAGAAGACATGGACCAGGTTGAGTCAGCCATGCAACATGACCATTTGCTGTCTCTCTGGGGCATGAAGGGTCTGGGTGGAACAAGGCACATGCCACCACTGCAGCCTTCCATTCCCAGAACAGCAACCACCTTCATGTTTTCAGAAGCAAAGACACCATTCCTCTTGGAGCAAGAAAGGAAAGCCTTAGAACTCCACATTAGAAAAAAGAAGCTACAGCATGAATGGGGCTTGCCTAGTCTTATTCAGAAATCCTTGCACGGCTTCAAGTCACAGCCTCCCCCACTGCCCAGTCTCCAAAGGGCTGAAGCCCATGTCTACATTCTACTACAGAAACCATCGTTCCTTCCCCAAAGCACCTACAGTCAGCTGGAATTCCACATTCAAAGGATGATGCTACAGCGACAATGGAAGCTGCCTAAGAGGATTCTGGAATCTATCAAGATTTTCAACCCTGCATTTGGGACAGGTCCCTTGGAACTACAAAATACAGAGTACCAAAATAAAAGCTGTGACTCTCCGGGCAGATTATACCCTGCCATCCCAGTAGCCAGAGAAGAGCTGTCCTCTTGGGAAGAGGCAAGGCAGGCGACGTTTGTGGGTGAGAACATCTTCACACATGGACCCAAGGCTTACAGGGCACAGCAAATGGTCAGGCCACACCAGGATACGGAGGCAGGAGAAGTCCCTGAAGGAGCTTTTTCTGAACCATCAGCTGCCTCTACAGATCACCCTAGCCTCAGGAGAAAGTCCACAGAAACTGGTCTCCAGCCCATGGGAAGCTTCAAGGTCACACCTGACGACCCTTTCCAGAAGTTTGCCCCTCTTTACAGCCAAGTGAAGCCCAGAAGCACATTTCTGCCCTTGGTGGAGGGTGAAGCAGTGGATAAGGGGGAGCTGAACATCAGGTACGAATATCCAGAGCATTTACCTAGTCAACAGAGTGAAATCTTGAATACGATATATGCAGACCCTGCAGCCTGGCCACACATGGATGAATGTTTCACAGGAATAGACTCAATGAATGTTTCCTTGGATGGAAGTGAGGCTAAAGAGAAACCAGAAATTAACGTCGACAAGGAGCATTCGGTGGAGGGTGAAGCAGTGGATAAGGGGGAGCTGAACATCAGGTACGAATATCCAGAGCATTTACCTAGTCAACAGAGTGAAATCTTGAATACGATATATGCAGACCCTGCAGCCTGGCCACACATGGATGAATGTTTCACAGGAATAGACTCAATGAATGTTTCCTTGGATGGAAGTGAGGCTAAAGAGAAACGAGAAATTAACGTCTCCAAGGAGCATTCGGTGGCAATGGCATCAGCAGCTGACCAAATGATTGACTGTGCAACCTCTCAAGATGAGGCTCAGGACCAACTAGAATCCTATACCAAACATAAGAAAATCTGTCACCATTGGGACTTATCACAAGTTGTGCAGAAATCCATGAGAGCATTTTGCCCACCTCCTCCTAAGTCCCTTCCTCCTATTTGTCCACAGGTCACCAAGGAAATCATTAGTATGGATCCAGACACTGAAAAAGAAGAAAGTGCCACTGGTGAGAGTCTCTTTGTGGAAGATGGAAAGGTTCTCTATTGGGAAGAGCAACAAGCCATGGAGCAAGATGACGTTAGTACCAAGACAACACAGAGAGACAAGAAAATGAGCACCATTGATGGAATCTCACAGGAAATTGAGAATGGAGTTCCTACTGAGATAAGCCTATACTCCTCAAAGGACACCACTGGTGAGAGACCACAAATGTCAGCAGAAGATTCTGTGATAAATGAGCCACTAGAAGTCATGAAGGAAGTTAATAACAGCCCACAGGCCACAGATGCCCTGGATATTTGGGGACCTGAGGCTGCAGATAATACTTATTTGGAGGTTCTGCAGGGCACAGAGGAAGCAAATTATACGGGGGAGACCCCACAAAGAGTTGAGGAACTGGTATTTAATACAAAGAGCCCACACATAGTTAAAGAAGAACTGTCTACCAGTGAAAGCTCACAAGCCACAGAAGAAGCAAGGTTCATCAGATTGGAAGCCACAGAAGATGCTGCTAGTGAGATACCACAGGCTGCAGACACTGTATCTGGTGAGAGAAGTCAGCATAACACAGAGGAAGAGAACCTCACTTATGAGAACACACAAGTAGCCACTAGCCCAGAGAGCTCAAAAGAGGATGAAGAAGTGGCCATTGCTATTGGGAGTCTAGAAGCCACTGAAGATGCTGCTAGTGAGATACCACAGGCTGCAGACACTGTATCTGGTGAGAGAAGTCCGCATAACACAGAGGAAGAGAACCTCACTTATGAGAACACCCAAGTAGCCACTAGCCCAGAGAGCTCAAAAGAGGATGAAGAAGTGGCCATTGCTATTGGAAGTCTAGAAGCCACTGAAGATGCAAGAGTTGCTGAACAACAGGCTAGTCAGGTTTCACAGGTCAGAGGGGACGAGGTGACCATTGCTGGTGAAAGCCCACAGGATCTGGAGAGTGAGAGTGTGACTTCCAGGAGCTCACAAGCATCAGAGGAAATGGATGCCGCTCCTGAGATCCAAATTGATGTTGCAGAGGATGAAGAAGCCCCGCAAGCAGAAGAGGAAATTATTGATGAGATTCCCTGGGTCACAACTACAGGGAGCTCCCAAGACGATGATGAAATTGGCCTTATGGGTGAAAATCCACAAAATAGAGAGAAAACAAGCATAGATCCTGGGAGCCCACCAACACCAGAGGCGAAAGCAGTTGCTGGTGAAAGCCAAGAGGCCACAGATGAAAGGGATGAGAGCTCAGAGATTGCAGAAAAGCAGAGCACTCTGCCTGAGTGCCCATCATCCAAAGAGGAAGGAACTGCAGAAAGGGAAAGTCCCCAAGCAGAAGAGGGTGTGCCTGGTGAACACACACCAGTCACAGCTACGGAGAGTCCGCAGGGAGAAGAAGGCGTTAGAGTTGCCAATGAGAGGTCTCGGGTGATAGTTCCTGAGGCTGAAGAGGCTGGGTGTAGTAGGAAGCCATTTCAAGACACTAAGCAACATGGGGAATCCCACTCCAAAAGGCAGGCTGTAACCTTCAGGTGGGGCTTTCTGAAACGAATCCAAGAATTCCCACAGGCATTCTTGCTTCATCTGCAGCCCAGATACCACAGGGGCTATAAACTGACAGGAGGACTTGGAGACCAATCCCAAGCCAAAATGAAGTCAGGCCTACGGAAGAAGCCACCAGTCTTCCGGACAGAACTGCGGCTCCAGGTAGAGCGTGGTGGGAAAATCAGTATTTGTGGGGCCACAAAGAAGCCCCTTCCTTTATTTTCTCCAAAAGCCCATCCCTCTATGGTGATCCCAGAGGGGGGAGGCAAAGGAGGCAGCCAGGAGGTGAAACCTGGGAAGTGCCTGGGCAGACCTTCCTATCTTAAAGGAAGGGCATTGAGGCACAAGGCGGTACTGAAATCCACTCTGCATGTACATATGCAGAAGATGGCACCAGAACAGGACTTGGAGATTCCTCTTGAGCCAGAGAAGCATCAACAGAAAGTTCTGTTCCCTTGTGCCACACTGCTCAGCGATTACAATGCAAGCCCTGGATCCAGCCAAGTTCCTGAATCCCAGGGGCTCAGGTCTCTAGACAAAAGCAAAGAGCCAATTCCATGTACTTGCATTGAAAGATTTATTGGGGATAAATGCAGTATTTCGTGGCAGCTCGAATCCAGCCTCCAGGGGATGGTACAGAACAACCAACATCCAGTAGGACCGAGGAAACCTCAGCCTCTAGATAGCTCACATGCTACTGCTTCGCCCTGTGTGTGCCATACTGCAGTTCTTCAAATAGACGCCAAATTTCCATGTGTAATGGGTGCAGATCAAAAGTGTCAGCAGCAACAGGGGGTCCCAACGGGTGCAACGACCTTCCAATGTGGGACTGTAGAAAATAATGGAACTCAGGGGTATTTGGATTTGCCTTCTGTGGAAGGCAAAATGGATACTGATTGCCCCAAGCAGGAAGTCTCAGGGGACAATCTCCTTAAGCCTTCTGAAGTAGCAAGAGACCACTTGCTCAGGACCCACATTGCCCAGAGAGCCTTGGGGTCCTTCATCCTTCCTTGCCTTGTCATCTCCTCACACACTGCCTATGAAGACATGGTGGCTGAACTGGTCAAGAAGGCATCCAAAGAACGTCAGGAGAGACTCAGCAGCCAGTTACACAGGAGGAGGGTCAGTTTGGGGATGCCCAAAGAGGAAAGCCAAGGGCTGCCCTTTCAGACCCAGGGACATAGAGCTAGTGCAAGGGGGCAGCAAAAGCCATCTGCAGTGGCATATACTCAAGAACCAAGGAGCAGGCGGGCTAGCAAATACTCTCATGATATATGTTCAGGCATGGCACCTGCCCCATCTCTCAACACCAATAATAGCTCTCGGGTTCTGCAGGACCAGGAAGACATCCAGTCTGCTGAAGAAAGTAGAAGTGCTTCAAGTGAGAGCTCTGAAGTTTCAGGAGAATCCGAGGCCTCTGGAGACTCGCGTGCATCTTCT
This sequence comes from Podarcis vaucheri, assembly GCF_965113315.1. Lineage (NCBI taxonomy): Eukaryota > Metazoa > Chordata > Lepidosauria > Squamata > Lacertidae > Podarcis > Podarcis vaucheri. Next base: position 8,155,568 of record NC_138751.1, on the reverse strand, counting down.
TTGGATGCAGACAGTGAATTGCCAGACCCTCCTTCGGATTGGATTCACTTGGAAACCAAAGGTGAGGGTGTAGAAAGAGAGTCTGGGAGCATCTCCACCTTGGTCCCTAAGGATGCTTCTCCGACACGACCAGAGACAAGCAAGCAATGCTACCAGCAAATAGAAGGCCAGTCGCAGTTCAGCAACATATGTGAGTGGCAGAGAGCAGGAGACTGGGACAGCGACAACATCCAAATTGAAGAAGACAGTAGAGATCAGAAGGTGGGACAGAGGCCTAAAGATAGATCTTGCCTGAAGTCTGGAGCCATCTTGAGACCCCAGGGAAGGCATGCCTCTTCCAGTTCCCACAAGGATTCTGACAAGAGGATGTCTATTATTGGCTCAGTCCTGGAGAGGATATTACACCTAAAGTATGGGATGCACATTTGGTTGCAAAGCCATGGCATAAAGAAAGCTGCCTGGAGAGAAAAGAAGAGGCAAGCATTCACCACTGCCAATTGCCCTGAGAAAGAGGACATGTTAAAAGGGGCTGAAGTGTTCAGAGATGCTGAGCCTGCTATGGAAGGAGGTGCTGTGCGCTAAACAGGTGGGTGTACACATATTCTGTAGCTCAAATTGATGAGGAGGCCCATGGACCAGAACCCATCTTCCAGAAACATGGTTCATTTCTGGCAGAAAGACAGAGGATCCCGTTACAGCCCTCGTATTTCAAAAAGCATCTTGCAGATGATATTTGAAGCCCTCCAGAGCACACCATAATGGAAAGAAGAGTATGAGGTCAGAAGAGAAGTTGCCCAGGGTTGGTGTAAGTATGTGGAGACTCCAGCCCATGGGCCTAATCAGGCCAATCATGTGTGCATGCCATTTCCCCCAACCCACATATCAGGTGTGGGGCAGGTACCAACATGTCCCCACATCTGCTTCCACAACCCTCATTTGCAGTTGGACTGTGACATTCTGTGGATTCCCTCCCAACCCACAACCTACAAGAAGGTCCTTTTGAAGGTCCGGGGAATTTCAGGGCTTGCCAAACCCTGGTGAATAGTTTGGGTTTTGTTTCGTTTTTTACTTAAGTGTTTTCCCAAGGTTTAAAACATATAAGTTTTGATTACCAGCAGCTGCACCCCTCCAAGGTTTCCCAATTTATCATTCTGCTGCATAGCATTCTTGATTTGTTTTGTTTTAATGAGATGTAGGGGAGCTTCTTCTGTGAGGAATAATGTTGGTTGCTTTCGTTGCTTTAATAAACCTCCATTTTGTTAATATGGGATGCCTTGGCTAGAATTCTTGGGAATGGTCCTGTAGTGGTAGCTCAACCTTCTCCAACCAGATGTCCTTCAGCTATTTGGACTACATGTTTGTGCTGCCTGAAGATGATGAGAAATATAGTCCAAGCCATATAGCAGACACAAGGCTGTCCTCCAAGGTAGCCATTTTCCCAACTGACTTTCATCCTACCTATCCATTCTCCTAAATTCAGGCGTACTTTTTATCTATGCCAATGTTTCCCAACCTTGGTTCTCCAGCTGGTTTTGGACCACAATTCCCATCATCCCTGACCATTTGTCCTGCTAGCTAGGGATAGTGGGAGTCGTAGTCCAAAAAACAGCTGGAGACCCAAGTTTGGGGAACCCTGATCTGTGCATAGAGAAATAGATATACAGTGAACGCTCGGCTTGCAAACGTGAACCATGTGGGATGCACGTTTGCAACCTGTAGCATTCGCAACCTGTAGCATTCGCAACCCGCAACTACGCACATGCGGGTTGCGATTCGGCACTTCTGCACATGCGCAAAGTGTGATTAAGCGCTTCTATGCATGCAAGACCGCCGAAACCCAGAAGTAACCCATTCCGGTACTTTCAGGTTTCGGCAGTCCGTAACCTGAAAAAAACACAACCTGAAGCATCTGTAACCCAAGGTATGACTGTAACTATAAATATCCCCAATGGTAGAAGCACATAGATATAGAAAGAAACATATTTTCAGCATTTTGTTTTATTTATTGACTCCAAACAACAAATGGGAATGAAATGTACTGACACCCCAATCCTCAAAAAAGTTGTGTTCTGCATGAGGAAGATCCCGGGTTCAAGTCCCAGCATCTCTAGGTAGAACTCAGAAAGGACTCCTATCTGAAATTCTGGAGAGCCAGCTGCTGGTGTTTAGGGTAGACAATACTAAGCTAGATGCACCAATGGACCGACTCAGCTTCCTAAGTACAGTGGTACCTCGCAAGACGAATGCCTCGCAAGACGAAAAACTCGCAAGACGAAAGAGTTTTTGGGTTTTTGAGTTGCGTCGCAAGACGAATTTCCCTATGGGCTTGCTTCGCAAGACGAAAACGTCTTGCAAGTTTGTTTCCTTTTTCTTAAAACAGTTGCGACTTGACTTCGAGGAGCAACTCGTGCTTCGCAAGACGAAAAATTTGCTAGACGAAAAAACTCACAGAACGAATTAATTTCGTCTTGCGAGGCACCACTGTACCTGCATTTGTGCCTTGGACTTAAGCTGAATAAAGACATCTCTGCCTTGACCCATCCCTTCCTCTTGCTCTCAGTCGCTCAGTAGATATCACTGGCAAAGATCTAGAGCAGGGAGATTTTTGTAAGTGTCTGTATCATTGTGGGAACTACGCACAGTGATTTCCCTCCATACCAATACCACCGTCAGCCACTGAAAGCTCTGTGTTTCGCTTTTGAGCTCAAGGAGGTGTCTCACATTGACAGAACATTTTGAACACAATTTGAAAAAGAGCTTCTGCAAAACAAAGAAAAAAACTTTTTATTTAAAATGTACAATCTCTTATTAGACTGGGAAACAAAAGACAAGCTTGTCAAAGCCTCTTTGACACACTGGGCAATAGATATAGGACATAATACAGATTTTAATCTCTGGGGGGAAACTTTGGGTAAACAATTTGAAGTTTACAGCATGTTATTCCTTGAAGGAGAGCTACTTGCAAATGATTTGCAGATGGCATTTAACTCCAAGTAGGCTTGCTAAGATGTATAAGACAGAATCAGATAAGTGCTGGAGATGCAATGAGATTGAGGGAATGTTCTTTCATATGTGGTGGACCTGTAAAAGGGTAAAAGAGTTTTGGGAAATAATTCATAATGAATTGGGGGGGGGATATTTAAAAGTACCTTTCCAAAAAAAACCAGAGTCCTTTTTGTTGTGGGTAATTCAGAGTGAGATTCCCAGGTGTCAAAAAATGTTATTTATGCATGCTACTACTGCGACCCATGTTTCGTTAGCCCAAAAATGGAAAACAGGCAAGGTCCCAACTAAAGAATAATGGCAACTTAAGCTGATGGAATATGTGTATATAAGTTTCGATGGATGTAATAATGGGATACTGAATGGTTTAGTTTATGTAAAATATGCAGGTTTTTATGATACGCAAAATGAACTATAGAAAGAGAAGAAGGGAAGTCATTGATATTTAAGGCTGTTTAAATGAGTATTTTAAACTGTAAAACAGAAAACTTCCCAGAATTATTTGCGGAAAGCTACAGCTGTTTAAAGTGGCATGATATAGCTTTAAATATACAGTGGTATCTCGGGTTAAGTACTTAATTCATTCCGGAGGTCCGTTCTTAACCTGAAACTGTTCTTAACCTGAAGCACCACTTTAGCTAATGTGGCCTCCTGCTGCCACCGCGCTGCCAGAGCATGATTTCTGTTCTCATCCTGAAGCAAAGTTCTTAACCCAAAGTAATATTTTTGAGTTAGTGGAGTCTGTGACCTGAAGCGTAAGTAACCTAAAGCGTATGTAACCCGAGGTACCATTGTATAGTACAGATGGGGCCTAAGATATAAGATATCACCTTTAAAAGGGAAATGCAATGTTGGATGGATGAGAACAGACTAGGAAAATGTGATTAACAAAAAACAAAAACAAAACAAAGCCTTGAGAGCTGGGGAAAGACACGTGACAGGGAAATATGATATCTGACAATACCTGGAGATTAGATTCATTTGAGAGAGAGAGAGAGAGAGAGAGAGAGAGAGTCTGCACAATTCAGTAAAAACCTGAAAGGGTTTTGAGTTCACTGTAGACAAAAGTTTGTGATTTCCCTGAGAGGCTTGATCCCATTATCCAGTGCAGTGAATGACTGCATATTATTTCTATCAGAACTGCCCTTCTTGTTATGTGCCAGCAGGTGGCAGCATTTCATAACAAAAGCATAGTTTATGGCACTGTATTTCCACAGAGGTCCAGGTAGATTGTGAGTCCATTTGCCCTATTCCCATAGCTGCTTGGAAGCGATGCAAAAGTCCTTGTAGAAGCTCCTATCCATGTCAGCCTGTCCCAAGGCCACCGTGCAGATGACTGCCAACCACGGAAGTCAGCTCTAATGGAGCTTTTGTCACACATGCACCAACTCTTCCCATTTACCTGAGACTGGTCTGCTTTCTCATGCTTCTCTCTAGTAAATCACTGTCCCAATCCTGCCTAAGGTGACCTGGGCGATGCCTCGTAAATGGAGATATAGGCACAGAAGTGAACCTTGGCTTCCCTTCCTTTCTTGGAATGTGTTTGTTTCTTTTATTCATATCGCAGAATCATAGAATTGCACAGTTGGAAGGGACCTTGTCCAACTCCCTACAGGTAAAAGGTAAAGGACCCCTGGACAGTTAAGTCCAGTCAAAGGCGTCTATGGGGTTGTGGCGCTCATCTCACTTTCAGGCCAAGGGAGCCGGTGTTTGTCCACAGACAACTTTCCAAGTCATGTGGTCAGCATGACTAAACTGTTTCTGGTGCAATGGGACACCGTGACGGAAGCCAAAGCACATGGAAACGCCGTTTACCTTCCCGCCAAAGTGGTACCTATTTGTCTACTTGCAGTGGTGTGCTTTTGAACTGCTAGGTTGGCAGGAGCAGGGACAGAGCAACGGGCGCTCACCCCACCGCAGGGATTTGAACTTCTGACCTTCTGATCGGCAAGCCCAAGAGGCTCAGTGGTTTAGACCACAGCACCACCCACGCCCAATGCAGGGATATGCAGATCCCTCATATGGGGATCAAACCTGCAACCTTGGCGTTATCAGCACCACTCTTTAACCAACTGAGCTATCCAGTAACATTGAAATTTCAAAGTTGCATTTTTTATATATATTTTAAGTAAGAGGGTGGGCGAGGGGAGGAGGTATGGGGTGGCATCATGGGAAAGGAGTAAGAGGGCTCTGCCAAGGCAAAGGGTAGGGTAGGTTCAGAGACAACAGGCAGATATCAGCTGGACAGTGCCAGGAGTCTCCTGAAGTCTGGTACCAGCCCTGATTGTAGCCAGCCATGTCACACCCTCCAACATTCCTCAGATGAAAATAAGGACATTTCTCAATCCCCCACAACTAACCCTCCTCAAGCCCACATTCCACTCCTGCCCCCAGAGAGAATTTCATTTCCCCCTCCCCCCCTTTTGATAATTTTATTTATTTGGTTTTTCAAATTAGAATTTTACAATCACATATCCAACATACAACATAAAAACAAGATTCCAAAGAATCTCTTGGACTTCCCTCCTCCCCTTTGTGGGTCCTATTATTATATCTTTTATAATATATTTTATAATAATCCAGACCTTTTACATCTCTATTATATCCAAAATTCACATTTCTCTACAAGTGTTAGTCCAATCCTGCTGACGGTTTCAACTGTTTACAATGGTTTTTAAGGTAAGTTCTAAATTTCCCCCATTCCTCATTAAAATTTTGGTCTTCCTGCTTTTGGATCCTTTCGGATCCTTCCGGTCGTTTCGGCATAGTCCAGCAACTTTTCTCTGGTCGGGTCCAGAGAGCATTTCCTATCAGAAGAGGGGCGAGCCCCACTACCACTACCTCAATGGGACCCAGCACACACACCCTCCACCATCTTGAGAAAATCCCTTAATCCTGATTTTATTTTATTCTTTGGTAGATTTACCAAAAGAAAAACACACACCAATCAATGGATTTTAGAAAGGGGCAAGATTAGACGTGTGCGCAGCGGCAGAGCAAGCTGATTGGGCAGCTGGAGCGGCGTGCGGGCCCTGCGGCTAGGGGCGGAGCCAGCTGCCGTGGGGGCGGGGGCAGCCAGGGCAGGATGCTCCATAGGGCCTCTGAGGAGTCTGCCTGCCTCCTCCCACTTGGCCGCCCTACAACTGAGGGGGAGGCGGCAGGTGGAACGTTTGGGGCAGTGTGGAGCCTACGGGCACCCAAGCCACTGCGTCACTCCCAGGAGAGATGTGTGGCTTGGGTGTGCTGGGGGCCCCATGGTGAGTGCCGCCCAGCATTTTGTCATACCCCTCAGTGGAGACACGCGGGGTGGACTGCCCCCCACCGCAGCCCCCTTCCTCCGCCCCTGCGTGTAGGCACAAAACATTTTTTTAAAGGCTCCTTGCGCTCCGCTCTGCTTCCCCTTTCTTCCTGCCCAGGGCAGCCTTGTCCTCCGCCTTTCCCTCTTCGCCTGTAGGATTCTCAGGCCGCAGTCAGAGGTAACTGGCCACACTCCAGGCATTCGGCCAGAGATCCTTGTTGACCTCCCCGTCTGCGTATCCCGGCAGGATACAGGCAAGGTCACCAATCGGCAATCCCACTCAGCGTGAGAGGGACACACCTCTCCCCCTCCTCCCTGCTTCCCTCAGGGAGGGGAAAGAGACAGACAGAAATCTATTTACATTGCTTTATTTCTGTCATTGCAGCAGTACAGAGAAACGTGTCTGCACTCTCCAGTCTCCAACAGTAGAGAGAGAAAAAACTCCACCCCTGTACTTCCAGTACAGGTCAGATGACACTCTGAGCTAACATCCGGTGCTCAGTACAGTGAAAAGACTGCCCCTTTGTTCCAATAGTACAGTCCCAAACATCAACATCCTGTTTTGCATTCCAGGCAGCTGCAGCTTGCTCTTGTATTGCTGCTTTTTCCTGACATCACCTGCTCTCCAGAAACCACTACAAGCTGCCCAAGGGAGGAGGCCAGCAGCAGTAGCCATGGAGAGGCAACAGGATGGTCCTTTGCTGGCCATCACCACTCGGGACAAGCACAGGCTCATCCTACTCCCTGAGCTTGGCAGTAGCAGCACTGGCCAGGGGAAATGGGGACATCCTGGGGTCAAATCAGAAGTCGGGGTGGCTTTCGTAATTCCAGGCGGGATTGTCCCTGGAAAATGGGGACAATTGGAAGGCACGCGGTATCAACAGGAACAGAGTGTGCACCCCATGCTTACACTTAGTATTTCATAGAATCATAGAATCATAGAGTTGGAAGAGACCACAAGGGCCATCGAGTCCAACCCCCTGCCAAGCAGGAAACACCATCAGAGCACTCCTGACATATGGTTGTCAAGCCTCTGCTTAAAGACCTCCAAAGCAGGAGACTCCACCACACTCCTTGGCAGCAAATTCCACTGTCGAACAGCTCTTACTGTCAGGAAGTTCTTCCTAAGGTTTAGGTGGAATCTTCTTTCTTGTAGTTTGGATCCATTGCTCCGTGTCCGCTTCTCTGGAGCAGCAGAAAACAACCTTTCTCCCTCCTCTATGTGACATCCTTTTATATATTTGAACATGGCTATCATATCACCCCTTAACCTCCTCTTCTCCAGGCTAAACATGCCCAGCTGCCTTAGCCGTTCCTCATAAGGCATCGTTTCCAGGCCTTTGACCATTTTGGTTGCCCTCCTCTGGACACGTTCCAGTTGCTCAGTGTCCTTCTTGAATTGTGGTGCCCAGAACTGGACACAGTACTCCAGGTGAGGTCTGACCAGAGCAGAATACAGTGGCACTATCACTTCCCTTGATCCCACAAGATCATTGGACGGTAGGTTTTTGTCAAGGCTTCAGTGACTGTGGATGGGGTGGGAGCCACAGTGCTACGCACCCATACGAAAACTAAGATGGGAAAACTGCAGATTTGCACAGTGGGCTGGGCCAAAGTTTAGAGGTCTCAACGCAGAGTGAATTGGTTGATGAACTTCCATCTGTCTTTGTGTTGGGTTCTGATTGCCCTTTTTGGTGCAGCCACCTGCTTCCCTTCCCTCTCCCTGTAAATCTTAAATTAACTGTTGGCTTCAAGTCTGTGTTGCTTTTGCTTCCTCCCACCTAATCGGGGAACCTGGTCAATGTCACCAAGGTTGTATGGTCAAACAGGAGGAGCTGGAGGAAATAACGCACAAAGTGATTGTTGGAGTGAATAGTGCAAAAGATACAGAGACCCTTTCCTCTCTATATATGACAGTGCACACTCATTTGCATTCTCCTGGTGTTCTGTCTGTCTGTCTGTCTGTCTGTCTGAGACATCTAGACATTGTTAGAGTACATTGTAAAAGATGCAGTATTTTTCAGCCACCAGGAGTTGAGGTCCAACATCTGAATACTGACAGATGACACTGATGGCATGCATTTGACATATCTAGTTCAATAAAATCACCTGTCATTAGCTTCAGAACACTTCCTGGTTCAGGTACCATGGTTCCATAACATCCCCTCAATTTGAAATGTTGAGTGCCCCGTTTATTCTTAGCTTTTTACTATGCTGAGTGTTAGGAGACTCCTCCCATTCCCCTCACGAAGCTACAATTGCCAGTATTCCATGGGGAAAGGGAGGGATGTCAAACCACTCTAGGAATTTTATCTCTGTGAGGGAAGAGGTGTCTCCAGACTACTCTCAGCACCTTTAATGAACTACAATTCCCAGGATTCTTTGGGGCAAACCGTGACTGTTTAAAATTGCATGACCCAGCTTTGAATGTACAGTGCAGACAATGCCTTAGGTACCTTCTAGGGGGACGGTGGACATGATTTTTCACTGCTCGACAGCTTCAAGAAAAATGCAGAGAGCAAAATGAACCCCTGTATATGAGAGCTCGAACACAGAGGGCACTTCGCGGCACCCATAGAGGAGGTGATGATGATGACTACTAGGGAAGTGGGAGAGACGGGTGGGTTTGGTTTTTTGGGAGATTCACTCATATCCAAGAAGCTGGGTTCTATAGCCTCTCTCCGTAAGGTTTGAAATAAAAAAGGACTGTAAGAAATTTTTCCTTGTCTTTATACTTTCCTGGGCAACCAGCCAGGAGCCGCTGACAGCAACTTGACACCACTGTGGAAGGACGTGTGGATCCAGAATTGGCCTCCACAGTTACTTGAAGACTCACAGTTAAGATCGTGTTCATGGAAGAAGATCTTACTCGGCTACGAGTGATCGCCAAAGAACTATAGTGCAGACAATTCCTTAGAGATAAGGGGCCTCTGGGTTACAGTTAGAAGGGAATTGTCATATGGGATGGAGGAGAACAAACCAGGATGATGTGGCAAACAAAATGAATTGTTGATCATTTGATTTTGAACTTTTCTGTTCTTCTCCCAGAATGCCTGGCTCTGAAAAAGAACACTTTTGGCCCTTTCCCAGGTGCCAAGGTGCAAACAATATTTAGAGAAAGAGAGAGGATGGGGGAGGGGTTTCTGCTAATGCAAACAGAAAGATGGGGGTGCGTTTGTCTCTAGTGGTTGGGTATCGACTGGACTATCCATATCACCAGGAACAGAGTGTCGGTTCCACACTCCCACAAGCTCATAGGGTGGGATGTTTTTGTCAAGGGTTCAGTCATAGTGGATGGAGTAACAACCACAGTGCTAATCACCCATACAGAAACCCATTTAGAAGTCAAGATAGGAAAACCACAGATCTGCACTTTTGACTAGGGCAAAAATCTCAGTTCAAACAAACTGGGTGATGAATTTCCATCTGTCTTTCTGTTGCATTTCTGATTCTCCCTTTGGGTATTGGCAGCCACAGTTGGCCACCTGTGTTTCTCCCTTTCTTTCTCTTCCATTGAATCCAAATTTAACTCTCAGCAGGAAGCCTGTGTTTCATTCTGTTTTCTCTCCCTAGAAACTCACCCATACTTTCACTTGACTTGAATTTTGATTGTGTTGTGTACCAACTAATCCCCCCGGATTCAAGAGCATTTCTTGTTGCTCCGTGGCTGTGCCTTACGGAAATCTGATCATATCCACTGAATCGAGGCTTGGTTAAGAAAAATATCTCTCTGAATTTTCCACGCATCTAATAAGATCTGATTCAGCAGCCTATTGCAATCACTGTACTGCATAATATAACAAAAACAGTTATTCCCAAAATAATTTTTCTTCTTCTTTTTTCCTTTTGGGAATTATAGGGACAGAACTACCTAAATTGCACAGAAATTTATTTATGTATGCAAGAATGCTACTCGCCCCCCAAATGGAAAGAAGGAGAAGTCCCAGCAAAAGAAGAATGGCTACAAAAACTTATGGAATATGCAGAAATGGCGAAACTCACCAGAAGAATAAGAAATCAAGATAACAAACTTTTTATAAAAGAATGGAAATGGTTTATTGAATATTTACAGATAAATTGCAAACAGATAGAAACATCAGCATGATTATTATGATAACCTGCAGTTTCATTTTTATATTTAAAGTTTATATTTAAAGCAGATAATTAAATGAGCAAATTAAATGAATTTGGATATGCAGAAGATATTAAAAAATAAATTTAAGGAACCGCAGAAGCAGGGGGAAGGACGTCAAACTTTGAAATGTTAAAATGTTAATGAAATGTATAAATTTGAAAAGTATTAACAATATAAACAGTAAAGAACGCATATCAAAAAGTATACAACCAGACTGACCAATTCCCACATTAAATCATAAGATTTAAAAATAAAGATACAATAAATTAATATCAATAACAGCAACAACGTGGTCCACCCACACAATAACAGAAAAACCCTAAACCTAAGCCAAGAGTCTGTTCAGCAGTCTCAGCTTTTGTAGCTGGAGTCAGTCCGGGCCCTGCCCACCCAGGCCAGGTGGAAAAATGCATGCAAGACAGAGAGCAGGTCAAAACTCACAGTCAAAATTCACATGTGTATACACAACATATTCACAATGGGACTGATTTTTGCTTTCATCTGTGAAAAGTTGGAGGGTATGGACAACCATCACAAAGAAGACAGTGCTTGTCATAGTGTACTGAATCATGTGCATGCCAGTCACTGAACAGATTTGCAAAAGGTTCTGTGAGAAGGCTCAGATGCAAGGAAATCACTCGAGTCTTGGGTGGAATCTAGACACATACAAAAACCGCTCAAAAAATGCTTTTTTAAAAGCTTTTAAAAAAAATACAGTGAGTTTTCCATAAGGCTCACCATCACCATCGTCACATTGTATATTGCACTTAAAACACACTTAAAACATTTTATTTGCAGCTGTATGGCTGAGTCCTTGCTCTCTGTAGACCCCACCCCTGAGTTCTTTCCTGCACAACAAAATGAGGGGTGGAGAATTGTTGCGTTCATAAAGTAAAGGAAGGACTGGACCCTGATTAAAAACAAGACACGAGGCTTTGACTAGTAAGGCTCTCGGAGAAAGTGCGTAAACCACACCCCTCACCAGGCCATTTTATTAGCAAAAGAATCTTTTACACAGTGCTCATAAGAACCAATCATATTTCCTCTGAGCATTTCATCAAACCCCACGTGGGGAAAAAGTAACACTACAACACTAATTAGCATGCATATATTTTGGGGTAAATATGTTGAGAACTACAAAGGGGTAGTAAATAACTTGAGAACTACAAAGGGGTGGTAAATAAGTTGAGAACTACAAAGGGGTGCATCTGGCAACCCCAGAGCTGAGAAATAAACATGATAAGAAGGATGGCCAGAAAGACCAGATCACTACCACCTTCATGTGAGATCTGTTTCCTGGCTCCAAGATTAACATCTTAAGATATAAGAAAACTACATCAAAGTAACTTGCCCACTATCTTTATGGCCCAGGAAGCCTGCCTGGCGAAGCAACTGTTGTGTACTGCTGTGTACGTGATGTGAGGAGAGAGAAATGGGCAATAGAGTCAAAAGGGCATGAAAAGGGCATGAATGTAGAATCTTATGGGATTTAATCAGAAATTATCATCAATATATCAAACCCAGTCAACACAATGCTTTCATCGTGGACACGATGGCTTGATGTATATTTTATAATTCCTCATGGTAATCCCATCTGATCCCTACAGAGAATCACTTTGTTTCCTCCATCCCTGACCCCAAACCTTGTTGGTTTATTTTTATCCAATTTAGGACAGTGCTCAAAAAAAATGCATATTCAATTCCTTTTTCTTTGGGATAGATCTTTTTTTTAAAAAAATTAAGTACTCACAAATGCACAAATGTTGAAGACATTTTCTTTACACTTTGAAGCATTATGCATGATGCTGGCAATATACAAACATGGTGGTGATGAATGAGCAGTAATTTTGGAAGGAGCCTTTGTAAAGTGAGCCTATAATGACCATTTGTTTCCCTCTTGTCTTGCCTCTGCCTCCAACACACAAGCTTGTTACAATTTGTCATTTCTACTGAGCGGAAAAGGAAATGGAGTGTTGACCCTGGTGTCTGTCTTAAGCCTGCTTGAGGCATAAATCTACTTTATGCAAATAAATACTCCACACAATTCTAATGTTTTGACATTTCTTCCATACCACCCAAGACAACGAATTCCTTTATTTTGTTTTTTTTAAAAGATATTTATTGAGATTTTAAACAGTAAAAGATACCTTCACACAGAAATTAATACAAAAGAATACATTAAGATACATTAAGGAAGGAAAAAGGGAAAACCTAAAATATATAAGAAAACAAAAAAGAAAAGAAAAAAGAAAAGAAAAAAGACATAAAGATCAAATTTTTTACTTATTATTTTCATAACCCTTCTTCCTGACTTCCTCACATCTCCCTTTTTTGTGTTCCTTTTTACACAACCATATTCAGCAAATATCTTACCCTCTTTCAAATCTTGATCTATATTGTAAATTTCGACCCAATGTGTCTTCAATTCTTCCTTTTATATCCTTTTGTTTACATTTGACACAATGTAATCTAATTTTATATCACCCTTATATTTTGAAACTTTTGTTACCTACTCCTTCTACCTATGTCACTAATGCCACATTATCTTCATATCTTGCATCTTTTTAACATTCCAACATTTTAACATTTTAACACTCAGATATTTTACAATGTTTTTGCAAATAGTCTTTAAACTTCTTCCAGTCCTCTTCAACAGACGCTTCTCCCAGCGAATTCCTTTATTTTGATTCTTACTTATGGTGAGTGTGTAAGGTCTGTGTTACACATCATCTGGGTCTTACTGAGACCCTCCTTACTTCCTATCCTCCCTTTTCCTACCTAGGTGCCTTGTCTGATATCCAAGTTGTCCAGTTCAGATCTGGGACAGTGTCTCCAGGAGAGGCCCTCAGCCTCACCTGTACGGTCAGTGAATTCTCTGTTTTGTGTCCTTATTTGCACTGGGTCCAGAAACATTTTTGAAAAGGGCTGGAATGGAAGGGAGCAGTAAACTGGACTAGGTCCAGATGGCACACAAACTATGCCTCGTTTTTACAAGGACAAATCACCATCTCTGCAGATACACCCACCAATTCATTCTCCTTGCAGCCGAAGTCATAGAATCATAGAATCATAGAATCATAGAGTTGGAAGAGACCACAAGGGCCATCGAGTCCAACCCCCTGCCAAGCAGGAAACACCATCAGAGCACTCCTGACATATGGTTGTCAAGCCTCTGCTTAAAGACCTCCAAAGTAGGAGACTCCACCACACTCCTTGGCAGCAAATTCCACTGTCGAACAGCTCTTACTGTCAGGAAGTTCTTCCTAATGTTTAGGTGGAATCTTCTTTCTTGTAGTTTGGATCCATTGCTCCGTGTCCGCTTCTCTGGAGCAGCAGAAAACAACCTTTCTCCCTCCTCTATGTGACATCCTTTTATATATTTGAACATGGCTATCATATCACCCCTTAACCTCCTCTTCTCCAGGCTCAACATGCCCAGCTCCCTTAGCCGTTCCTCATAAGGCATCGTTTCCAGGCCTTTGACCATTTTGGTTGCCCTCCTCTGGACACGTTCCAGTTTGTCCGTGTCCTTCTTGAATTGTGGTGCCCAGAACTGGACACAGTACTCCAGGTGTGGTCTGACCAGAGCAGAATACAGTGGCACTATTACTTCCCTTGATCTAGATGCTATACTCCTATTGATGCAGCCCAGAATTGCATTGGCTTTTTTAGCTGCCGCGTCACACTGTTGGCTCATGTCAAGTTTGTGGTCAACCAAGACTCCTAGATCCTTTTCACATGTACTGCTCTCAAGCCAGGTGTCACCCATCTTGTATTTGTGCCTCTCATTTTTTTTTGCCCAAGTGCAATACTTTACATTTCTCCCTGTTAAAATTCATTTTGTTTGTTTTTGCCCAGTTCTCTAATCTGTCAAGGTCGTTTTGAAGTGTGATCCTGTCCTCTGGGGTGTTAGCCACCCCTCCCAGTTTGGTGTCATCTGCAAATTTGATCAGGATGCCCTTGAGTCCATCATCCAAGTCGTTGATAAAGATGTTGAATAAGACCGGGCCCAAGACAGAACCCTGTGGCACCCCACTAGTCACTCTTCTTGACAGCTGCAGACACTGAGACATATTTTAGGTAAAGGACCCCTGGACCCCTCAACAACTTTTGTGTCCAAATTTCCACCTTTTGAAACATGGCAACCCTATTTTAGCATGTCCTCCTTCTTAAATAGAGGACAAGACTGAACTGTCTTCCCTGTATGGAAATTGGTCAGACATACCCTTCCTGTTTAAATAGCAGTGTCCTATGGTACTCTGTGACCTGAATGGGCCTCCTACAATCTGTACAAAAGACAGCGGAGTGAGTGATTAAAAAGAAATATGAGATCCTTTTGGCTCATTCTTCTGAGCATCTTACCTGGTGGGTATTTTCATCCCTACTTTAAAAAACAGAAAGCTTATTTCAACCATAAGAGCATTTATTTCAGAACTCTATACGGTAATTCCTGTCCCTTTTCTGCAGGTATCTTATCCAGTACACAACTGACCCAATCTGGTACAGGAGAAGTGAAGCCTGGAGAGACTGTCAAACTGATTTGCTCTGTCTCAGGTGTCCAGGTCGGTGGTTATTACTGGGGCTGAATCCGACAGCCTCCAGGAAAAAGGATGGAATGGTTGGGTCACATTCGGAGCACTGCATCTGGAGGAACTTCATACTACAGTCCAGCTTTCAGCAGTCAAACCAGCATCTCCAGGGACACATCCAAAAATGAAGTGTATCTCCAGCTGAGCTTCCTGACACCTGCAGACACAGCAATATATTATTGTGGAAGGGCGCCACAGTTAAGCAAAGCAATGGAGCATCCATTCAAAAACACATTCCACCATGAATGCCTCTACAGACACCATTAGACCCCTGTTTTGACCAGAGCTCTGACTAGCTCTGACTAGGTTGGACTCGATGGCCCTTGTGGTCTCTTCCAACTCTATGATTCTATGATTCTAGTCTGTTCATACAGCATTCTTGCAGCATTCTTGGAGGGAAGATTTATTGCTCAGGGAATCCCACGGAAGCTATTGAAAACTTGCTTATGTGCATTGCACAGCCCCAGATCTCATTGTCCCATTAATGGTGGATGAGGCCAAAATCTCATCTCACTGAGCATTCTCACTGGGCATTCATCTCACTGAGCGTTATATTGCAGCCAATAGTCCGTCTAGTTCAGTATAGTCTACACTGGCTGGCAGCTGCTCTCCTATCTGTCAGACAAAAGAATTTGAGACAAAAGTCTTCCCTTCCTGACACCCAGTATAGAGAGTAGACATCTAGATAGATCAATGGTCTGATTTGGGATGGGGCAGCTTCAGGTTCAATTCTCGGCGCTTGACCTTCCAGTTTGGCAACCCCATCAGAAGTGCTTCCTTTTATCATATCCACTTCCTAAATGCAGCACCCACTGGCCTTCATGCAAATCTCCAAAGGAAGCTTTTCTGGTTTAAATAGCATTGTCTGATTTTTCACCCTCATTCTATTTTGTTTTGTACATAAGAAAGGAAGAGGAGCAAGTGAGAAGCAAAAATGAAATCTATTATGCTGGTTATTGTTGGTCTCTCGGCTGTTTCACCAGGTGAGGATTTATGCATCAGATCTTTTTTTTTAAAAGATATTGAACTAATTAAAAAGTGCACGCCAGATTTAACTCTATATTTCTGCCCCCTTTCTGCAGGTGTCTTATCCAGTACACAGCTGACTCAGACTGGCCCAGCTGAGCTTAAGCCCGGAGAGTCCCTCCAACTGACCTGCACTGTCTCTGGTGTCCAAGTCAGTGGTTATTACTGGAGTTGGAACCGGCAGCCTCCAGGGAAAAGGATGGAATGGTTGGGTTTCATTCAGCACTCAATAAATGGAGGAAATGCCTATTACAACCCAACTTTCAGCAGCCGAGCCAGCATCTCCAGGGACACCTCCAGAAATAAAGTCTACCTCCAGCTGAGCTCCCTGACAGTTGCAGACACTGCAACGTACTTTTGTGCAAAAGCATCACAGTTTGGCAAAGTGGTGGAGCACCCCAGCAAAAACCACACTCTGACTTGAATGTCTACAGGGACACAGCCAGCTCTCCGTTTCGACCAGAACTCCAAATAAATAATCTGCATGGTCTGGATGGAAGATTATTGTTGACAAACACAAGCAAAATACCCACCACCATGGCAGGGAGGGAGAATGAGTTAACAGTACTTTTTTTCAGGCCTGGGCAGGACTTGTCTGAGGCCCCTGGAGGGAGTCTTGTTAGAGGAAAGTTATATACTCAAACCAAAAAGCAGCTGGTCCCTGGAGGCTGACCTCTCCGATGAAGGGATGTGGGTGGCGCTGTGGTCTAAACCACTGAGCCTCTTGGGCTTACTGATCAGAAGGTCGACGGTTCGAATCCCCATGACAGGGTGAGCTCTCATTTCTCTGTCCCAGTTCCTGACAACCTGGCAGTTCGAAAGCACGCCAGTGCAAGTAGATAAACAGGTACTGCTGCGGTGGGAAGATAAACAGTGTTTCCGTGCTCTCTGGCTTCCCTCACGATGTTCCATTGCATCAGAAGCAGTTTAGTCATGCTGGCCACATGACCTGGAAACGCCAGCTCCCTCGGCCTGAAAGGGAGATGAGCTCTCAACCCCATACTCGCCTTTGGCTGGACTTAACGTTCCAGGGCTCCTTTACTTTTTTACCTTTACTTTAACCCTCTGAGATCCGGGGCAAGTATACTCGGCTGTACCTCTTTTCTGCAGGGGCCAACTTATTTTTTCTCATAATATTCTCATAATAAGCTATTGAACATTTTCCTTAGCATGGCACCACCCTTTCATCTCCAGAGCCCCACCCCAGGATCCATTCATTACTCATGCTCAATGTGCATTCATGCAGACAAAGAGACACAAAAACTGGCATAAACACAAACTGTTCCACTTTGAGTGCGACATCCCAAATCTACTGAAGTCAGCCCAGCTTCTGTTTTAATTCCCAGATGTCCCTCATCCAATGCCACAGTAAGGCCTCCTCCTCCTCCTCAGCTAAGCCCAACGCCCTTACCCACTACTCTCTTTCATATACATGTACACCCCTGACTTTTATGCTGTTGCTGACTCCCGGAGAGCACACACACCCCCATATTCTGGGGCAGACACAAGAACTTTTGACAGAAAACAAGAGGGAATTCCAAGCTTCCAGCACAACTGCCACTGGGCATCAGTGTGCCCCCTCTCACATATGGAGCAAAAGGCAGCAACAAGGACAGAATATCCTGTCTTTGGGCATTCAGTGTGAATTTGGAAATTTGCTATTCTGTCAATGAGATGCATTACTCTGTAATTTTCCTTTCTCTGTGTCTTCAATATTTTATATTTCTCAAAACTCACTGGTACCTGCTTTGATTCCTTTTCAAAAGGAGACAGGCATATTTTCAAGTAAATCACTGTACACTTCTTATGTATGGAGTATTCTAAAATATGTAATGACAGCTACCTTATTTTTGGGAAGACCGTTTGTGTCAATAGAATACTAAATTTGCAGCCTTAGCAACTGTGACCTTCTTTAAACCTCTCTGCTTCTTAAATACAGGACTGGACTAGACTGAGTTCTCTTTATGCAAATCTGCCAAACAGGATGCCTCTGTTTAAATAGTCTTCTCCAATGGTGAGACATGGGCCGGTTGAGTCACTTACATTCTGTATAAAAAACAGAGGAGTGAATAAACAAAAACAAAAACATGCAATCTTTGCTAATTTTCCTCATTGTCCTAAGTGCCTCACCTGGTGAGTATTTATGCTAGCTGTAAAAACAAGAATCTGGAACCCAACCCAGAAAGAATCCACGTTAGAGTTCCAATATTTGCCCTCTTTTTGCAGGTATCTCCTCCAGTCCTCAGCTGACCCAATCTGGCCCTGGAATTGTGAAGCCAGGCAAGTCCTTCAAACTGACCTGTTCAGTCTCTGGTGCCCAAGTGAGTGGTTATTACTGGGGCTGGATCCGAGAAACTCTAGGGAAAAATCTGGAATGGATGGGTAACATTCGGCCCACATCAGGTGGAGGAAGCAGCTACTACAATTCAGCTTTCAGCAGCCAAAGCACCATCTCTAGGGACACCAACAAAAATGAAGTCTATCTTCAGATGAATTCCCTAACAGCTGCAGACACAGCAGTATATTATTGTGCAGGAGACACAGCAAAGCAAGACAACGAATCATCCATGCAAAAAACCAGTAATACACCAGCATTAGAGCAAGGAATGAGGGTGGGTGGAGGGAAGATCTATGGCTCAGAGAATCCCATGAAAGCTATTGAAAACTTGCTTATGTGCATTGCGCAGCCCAGATCTCATTGCCCCATTAATGGTGGTTGAGCCCAAAATCTCACCTCACTGAGCATTATATTTAATCAGGCCAATAGTCCATCAAGTTCAGTATAGTCTACACTGGCTGGCAGCTGCTCTCCTATCTGTCAGACAAAAGAATTTGGTACAAAAGTATCTGCTATCCCTCTTGGACTTTGAACAGGATGCCTTCTCCCCCTGTATTTGAACTGGGCCATTCCTAAATGGTGGCTGTGTTGGTGTTGGTGACATGGATCCTGGACTGGCATGAGCAACAATAGAGAGAACGCTGAAGGGTCAATAAGAGCTACAGCGCAGTGGCAGAGCATGTGATTTGCACGCCAAAGGTCCCAGGCTCAATCACTGGCATTTTCAATCAGGCTGGGAAAGTTTCCTGCCTGACACCCAGTATAGAGAGTAGATATCTAGATGGATCAATGGTCTGACTTGGGATGGGGCAGCTTCATGCTGAATTCTCCATGCTTCAGCAGGAGTGCTTCCTTTTATCTTATTCACTTCCTAAATGCTGCATGCAATGGCCTTCATGCAAATCTCCAAAGGAAGCTTTTCTGGTTTAAATAGCATTGTCTGATTTTTTACCCTCAGTCTCTTTTGTTTTGTACAGAAAAGAGGAGGCAGAGGAGCAAGTGAGGAGGAGAGATGAAATCTATCGTGCTGCTTATTCTTGGTCTCTTGGCTGTTTCACCAGGTGAGGATTTTAAGCTTGGAATATTCCTCTGGCAGCCTTGACAAGCGTGTCTCCTTTAGTCCTTCTGCTTTTTAAATTCAGGGTTGTTCCTCTTTAAATAGCATTCTCCAATGGTGCTATATGGGCTGTGTTGTATTCATTCTGTATGAAAAGCAGAGGAGCAAGGGATTAATAACAAAGATGAATTTTTTGCTCATAACCCATAGCATCTCACCTGGTGGGAATTTACTCCTGCTGTAAAAGCAAAAATGCTTAACCCGCATCAAAAAGAACGCAGATTACAATTTTAATTTTCTGACATCCCCCCCCCCCGCCCGGCAGGTATCTGCTCCAGGCCACAGCTGACCCCGTCTGGCCCAGGAGCGGTGAAGACAAGAGAGTCCTTTAAACTGACCTGCAGGGTCTCAGGTGTCGAAGTCAGTCTCTCGTACTGGGGCTGGATCCGACAACCTCTAGGGAAAGGTCTGGAATGGTTGGGAAACATTCAGAGAGAAAGAGATGGAGGAAGAACTTACTGCAATTCAGCTTTCAGCAGCCGAATCAGCATCTGTAGGGACACCTCCAGAAATGAAGTGTATCTTCAGATGAATTCCCCAATGGTGGCAGACACAGCGGTGTATTTTTGTGCAAGAGACCACAGCGAACCAAACCAATGAACATCCATGCAGAAACTTAGTAATATATCCAGTACCAGGGCAGGCACTGAGGGTGGGTGGAGGGAAGATTGATTGCCAGATAGAATCCCATGAAAGCCATCAAAAACTTTCCCATTTGCATTTTACTGCCCTAGGTTTCATTACCCAGTTTAAACAAAGGAGCTTTCCTGGATCAGGCCAAAGGTCCACCGAGCTGAGAATTCTCACAGTGTGTAACCAAATGTCTGTGAGAAGCCTGCAAGCAGTCCAACAGTGCTACTTCCCCAGCTGAGATTGCCAGCCACTGGCATTCAGAACATTGTTGCTGTTGCATTTATTATCTAGGCTTAACGAGTAGGGCCCATGTCAGGTTACAACAGTTTAAAATTCAGAATTAAAAGCAGTTGAACAGACTCTGTAATCACAAGCACAAGTTTCAGGTGTCAAGGGCCAGGTAATAATGTCAGTGTACTAGAAGAAGCAAAGACCACCAGTGTGAAGCAATGATACTTCAACATCAACTCTGTTGGACTGGTCATGTTGTTTGGACAATTGGTGATATAATGCAAGGGAGATCGGGGGTAGAGGGTGTGGAGAGAAATTGCCCAATATCAGGGCAGGGTCCAAATAATTTGGGGGGATTGCAGAAGGGAGAAGAGGTTGGAGGACTTCCCGTCCCTAAACTTTCTTAACTGATGTCTTAGGATGCAATCCTATGAAGCCAACTCAGAGAGACTCCACGGAGTGGTACTAATTTCTCTCGCTTTGTTCAGGTGTCTTCTGCAGTGTGCATCTGACCCAGTCTGGCCTGGGATCAGTGAAGCCTGGACAGCCCCTCCAGCTGACCTGCGCTGTCTCTGGTGCTGAAGTGAGTGGCTGGTACTGGGGCTGGAACCGAAAGACTCCAGGGAAAAGTCTGGAGTGGTTGGGCGGCATTCAGAGTGTGGCCGCGGGAGGAAACGGATACTACAGTTCCAAATTTAGCTCCCGAATCAGTATCACCAGGGATGCCTCCAAAAACGAATTCTATCTTCTGTTGAGATCCCTCACAGCTGCAGACAATGCTGTGTATTACTGTGCAAGGGACAGAGCAGCACTCTGTGGCAAGGCAATGTAGCATCCAGACACAAACTGTGCAGAGTCATTCGGCCTCCTACACAGATTCATTATTTTATGCTCAATTGCTCACCGTAAAACATTTCTGCTCCACTCTTCTTCAAATGCAGAACAAAACAATTTTGGGAAGGGCAGTAGCTCAGGGGCAGAGCATGTGCTTTGTAGGCAGAAACATTCCAGATTCACTCCCAGGCATCTCCAGGTAGGGCTGGGAAGGAATTCCTGCCTAAAACCTTTGATAGCTAGTGCCATCCAGGGCTTAGCCACACTTACCCCACACTTTCCAAGCACAGGTCCTCACTTTAAAGCTATATTTTTTGAACCAAATGAAAACCCATTCTTTAAATCAGGTACACAACAAAAAGCAATATGGATTTTCCAGGGTTTGTCATTTGCTCTGACTCGGGGTAAAGAGCAGGTTTTCACAGGGAAAGCTCTGGAGCAGAGAGAGAGAGATACAGTATATGGCAATGGTGCTGGGTTTCCCCCAAGGTTTAGGAGACCACACGTATTACAAGCGTCTGACATCATGCATATCACACACATCTCCCAGCACTGGGCTGACCGGTGCAGCCTTCCACTAGGCACTGCTGGCCCCCGCAGTGTTGGCAGATGCTGTGTAGGCTGGTGCAACCTTCCGCCAGGTGCTCCAATCCCTGCAGCATCTCCTGGCACCAAACACACTGGTGCAGCCTTCTGCTAGGCCCCGCTGGCCCCCAGGAGATGAGGTGCAGGCCGGCACAATCTTGCACCAGATGTGCCCGTCCCTGTGCCGTCTTCTAACACTGTGCAGGCCAAAGTACAGGCCCTGCCTGGAAAGCACAGAGGAAAGGTAAGTGTGGATAAGCCATCAGTACAAACAGCACAAAACTAGATGGACCATTAGTCTGAGGATGCTATTTGACTGTGAAATACAAACACTGCCACTTGGAGTCCTCTCAGCAAGAGCATCCCGTTTTTATCCCCTCTGCTTCTTAACTCAATGCCACATATGCAAATTTCTCAGCCAGGCCCCTTCTATTTAAACAGCATCACCTGAAGTTACTCCACGGCCTGGCTGTGTCTCTTTCATTCTGTACAAAGAGAAGAGACACAGACAGACAGACGGACGGACAGACAGACAGACAGACATGAGATCCATATTGGTTTTTCTCATTCTCCTAGGCATCTTCCCTGGTGAGGATTTTTGTTTAGTGGGTAGCTGATAATGTTGATCCCAACACAAAGGGATAATGACACAATTTGTTTTCTTTTTTTGCAGGTATCTTCTCAAGTCCACAGATAACTGAGTCTGGTCCAGGACTGCTGAAGCCCGGAGGGTCCTTCAAATTGACTTGCTCTGTCTCTGGTGTTCGAGTCAGTGATCATTTCTGGGACTGGTGCCGGAAGGCTCCAGGAAAAAGGCTGGAGTGGATAGGGTTCATCCGGGATGAAGCAAATGGAGGAACAACTCAGCTCAATCCGGAACTCAGCAGTCGAACCAGCATCTCCAGGGAGACCTCCAGAAACGAAGTGTATCTCCAGCTGAGCTCCCTGTCAGCTGCAGACACTGCAATGTATTACTGTGCAAGTAACACAGTGAACCAAAGCAATGAAGCATCTGTGCAAAAATCACCCGACAACTCTGCCATGTGCACTGGCACTGCAAGCTCTCTGTCTTCAGCAGACATCCATTGCCCTAATTCTGCCTGGAAGATGTACTGGAAATCTCTCCCTACACAGTTTAATGTTTAGCACCCAAATCAGTATCACCAGGGATGCTTGCAAAAATATAATCTAACTTCAGCAGCTACACAAATCTGAACTAGACGGACAACAGTCTTACTAGATTTCTGTGCCAAGATGGCAAAGCTGACTGGAAAACTCAGAAACCAAGAGGATACATTTGTTATAAAAGAATGTGGGGGGGGGGGGAGTTATTCAGGAGACCATGGTAAGCAGATGGAAACAAAAGCAGGAGTTTGACTCACTTGTAATGTAAAGATTTTATAGACAATATGGTTTGATACAAAATTTGGACTATGGATGAAAATGCAGTTGAAGATGCTTAAAATAAGACCCCATGGAGGGGATGGGGGGAAGTCTCGAGATTCAGAGAATCCCTTTATATGGATTTGTTTTTTACAGTTTGTGTCCATTTATATTTTGTATCTCTAAAACCAATAATAATAATCTCATTTTAAAAAAGAAAAGAAGAAGGTAATTTTATTTATTCTTAAAATAACATCATTCACAGAATCATAGAATTGTAGAGTTGGAAGGGATCTCAAGGGTCATCTAGTCCAACCCACTGCAATGCAAGAATCTTATCCATGAAAGATGGCCCTCCATCTTCTGCTTAAATGCCTCCAAGGAAGGAGAGTCCACAATCTCTCATGGGAGTCCATTCCACTGCTGAACAATTCTCCCTGGTGTTTAGTCATAATCTCCTTTCTTGTAACTTGAATCCATTAGTTCAGGTACAACCATCTGGAGCAGGAGACAACAAGTTTGCTCCTTTCTTCATGTGACAGCCCTTTATATATATGAAGGTGGCTATTATATCTCCTCTAAGTCTCCTCTTTACCAGGCTAAACAGACCCAATTCCCTCAAACTCATTACGCTTCGTATCCAGACCCTTTATTATCGTGGTTGTCCTCCTCAGGAAGGAAAATACATTGTACCATGGATGAATGCAGGAAGAGCATCTGAAGTAGAAGACAATATTTGCGGAGAGTCCCTTCCCCACGATTTGCTCCAAGTCATCCCTGCATATGGGTGTCCTCTAATTCTCTTTGCTTCTTAAATTCAGGGCCAGAAGAGACTGAACACCCTGTATGGAAATCACCCCACTAGGCTCTTTCTGAATGGTGTTCCTAGCTTTATTAGCTTTTACAGAACCAACTTTAAAAAATGTGTTTGCGTGTGTGGTCTTTTTTTCATTATGCAAATTCTCTCAAGTTCAAATAGCAGCATCCTCCTTCTTTCCATGTCCCTGTAGCTCAAGAGAAAAGCTGCCTCTGTTCCACTACTTTTCTTATTCTGATTAATATTTTCCTCTTCCCAGGATAAAAAATGGCAACCCCCTTTCTCCCCTTCTTCCTCATGGCCCTGCTCCCAGGTAGGCTATCCCCTTTCACATACTTTGAAGGGAAATACCCTAGATTTAAGGCAGAAATCTTAAGAGTACAAAACAACCCTTCCCAGGTGTTTAGGATTAACTGAGCAAACCAAGCCCTAACTCTGCTTCTCCTTTTCTTCTCCCTGCTCCTTCAAACCCTGCAGGTGTTTTCTCCCAGGTCACACTAAAGCAATCTGGGCCAGAGACCTTGAGGCCAGGAGAAACACTTGAGTTGACCTGTTCAGTCACTGGCGTCTCTGTCACAAGCAGCTACCGGTGGGACTGGGTACGGATGAGACCTGGGAAAGGGATCGAATGCATGGGGTACTGGGTTGGGACCACAATGTATGCTCCATCTTTACGCAACCGAATCACCATCTCTGTGGATCCTTCCCGAACCAAGTACTTTCTCAGATTGAGCTCTGTGACCACTGCAGACAACGCTGTGTATTATTGTGCGAGATACACAGTAGGAGGAACTGAAGCAGAGCCTAGCACAAAAAGGGGGAAGTGGTTAGAAAATAGAAAGCCACTTCAAGAACCTTGAGGTGATATGCAACTCAATGGGGTTTGCTTCTCTGTAGGTACAGTTCCAACTCTGGAAAAAATGTGGAGTGAATGGGGAGGATGAACCCACTTTAAGGCCTTAGACTGATGTTGATATATCTCTGTCTCAGCGATATGGAGTTTGCTCCTCAGAAGACCTGTCTAGAATTGCACTAACAAGCTGCTCTTCAGAATTCAGGGTGGGATGTTTCTCTCATTCTAGCATTCGGCCTATTAGTCCATAACAACAGCAGCAGTGCAATCAGATGCTGGGACAACCAAAGGAGTTCAGTTGTTATTACTGATCATCTGAGACTGGGCCTCAGCCAAATCCCCTTTGTCCAAAAGGTGGCAGCAGATTCACCCACCACCCCATGTTCCTTCCTACAGAAAACCACAGCCTCTTAAATCACCAGACTTGCAACCACCTGCAAAGTCCCACAAGAGTGTTTGATACAAAGAGCCCCAAAGCTAAGAGGGCAGCTGGATTTCAGATCTTGCATGTAACCTCTCTTACAGAAGAACTGAAGTTCTTTATTGGGGGTCAGGGGGGAAGAGATAAATTGGTTCATTTGACCTTTATTTTTTTCATGGCTGAGCCATCCTTTATGCATAACTACTCTCCACAGATAATTCTGAGGATGAGTAATCCCTCTTAGCTGAGCAAGATAGCCTCATCATTCTTTTTGTGTGTAATATAGCCCAATACACACATTTCCCTAGTTTAATACATTTCACAAATAAATGTATTCTTATGCACACTTTACCCTCTCTCCCTCCCCATTCTAGGGATCTGCATTTTTGCCTCCTTCCAGAGGCCATAGCAAATCACAAGCAAAGAGCATCAGCAAAAATACCAGTTGTTTGGACTTTATGTGGCAGGACCACCTGGTCTGTGCCTTCTCCTTCACCCTCTGGAGGGTGATTCTATCATTTCTGTATGGTTCCATCCCACTCCTTGATTTATGATATTCTATTTAAATGGGTTATATATTTGAATTTCTTCCTCCCAACACTCTTATAGCAACATGGGAAAGAACAGATGCCAAAACCATCTAACTCCAAATGATGCTCCTGGTTTATGGCCTTTCAGAGAGCCTATTTACCAAAGTGTGCATTTCTCTGAGTGTTTTACATTATGCAAATTTGCTCACTACTCCTAAATTCAAATAGTTGCCTCCTGAGTCTTTCATCTTCACTGCAGCTCAGAAGAAGAGCTGACTTAGGTCCAGCGTTTTTTTTAAATGACCTATTATTATTTTTTCACTTCTTAGGATAAAAATGGCATTGCTCTATGTCCCCCTTTTCCTCCTCATGCTGCTCCCAAGTAGGTATCTCCACAAATACTCACTGTCCCCTACACCCAGGATTATAGTCCTGAATCTTAATTGTATAATGTTAACATGATCTGTGTACTTTGGATTAATGGAGCCATGGTGTGGCTGCTTATGAAGTAGCTTTTCAAGCCTGGAGGGGGGACCCTGCCTAACTCTGGTTTTCCTTGCTTCTGCCAATCCCTTCAGGTGTTTTCTCCCAGGTCACATTGAAGGAATCTGGACAAGGAACAGTGAGACCAGGAGAGACCCTTGAGCTGACATGTACGGTCACTGGGCGCTCTGTGACAAGCAGCTACTATTGGTACTGGGTACGACAGAGCCCTGGGAAAGGGCTTGAATGGATGGGATATTGGACTGGGAGCACATACTATGCGCCATCTCTCCGTGACCGAATCACAGTCTCCGTGGATTCTTCTCAAACCAAGTATTTTATGAGACTGAGCGCTGTGACAGCTGCAGACACAGCCATGTATTACTGTGCAACAGGCACAGTGGGACAAATCGAAGCAGAGGTCTGTACAAAAAGGAGGAAGTGGTTAGAAAACAGAAAGCGATGTGCTATAGATGCTCGGTTCTGCTTAAAAGAAAGTACAAAATTTTGGAATCACCGAAACTGTGCTCCTTCCTCTCCACTCTCAACTTCTCAGGTTGACACAAACGGCTGCAAGGAAGGAGAAATGCATTAAGAAAAGAGAAAGAGGATAAGGGGGGAGATTCTCATGCTGTAGATTTTCATGCGTTCAACCACAAAATCAGCTGCTATGATCATGATGACACTAAGCTCCACAAGAGCCATTGATGGGAGCAGTGCTTTTTTCTGAGGGGATACAGGGGTACGCATACCCCTAAATATTTTGTAAATCTAAGTTTGGCCTCATTGATGGGCACACTTTCAATATGAGTAGGAAACTACCAAGATGCCTAAACATATTTTTTTAAAAAAATAAAAGCACTGGATGGGTTCATGAGACATGTGGTAATGTTGGAGGATATATGATATGATATTTATGTTGTATGTTTACATAGACATCCACTCAATGTGCTCGTCTCAACACAAGAAGTAATACTGGCACCTATAGGCTTTTTATTTGCCTCCGGCCTTTACTTTGCGGGGCATTTTTTACATTATGCAAATTCTCTCATTGCCTCCCAAATTCAAATAACAGGCTCCTTGGTAATTTAGCTTCATTGCAGCTGAGGAGAAAAGCTGCCTCCATTCCAGCATTATTGTTTTTCATTCCTATTATTACTTTTCTCCTCTCAGGATAAAATAAAATAGCAATGGTCCCCCTCTTCCTCTTGGCCCTGCTCCCAGGTAAGTATCTCCTAAAACATTCTCCAACCCTTCCACATCTTATCAAATGAACTATCCTGAATATTAGATAGGATACTTAATGGTATAACAATTCTCATGACCCATGTTTTTTGGATTAAATGAGCAATGATAAAACTGTGCAAGAAATAGCCTTAAAGTTCTTGCTGGGCCTACTGTCTAACTCTGGTTTTCCTTTTCTTTCCCTCCCCCCAAATCCCTCCAGGTGTTTTCTCCCAGGTCACATTGAAGGAATCTGAACCAGGAACAGTGAGACCAGAAGAGACCCTCGAGCTGACCTGTACGGTCACTGGGCGGTCTGTGACAAGCAGCTATTGGTGGATCTGGGTACGACAGAGCCCTGGGAAAGGGCTCGAATGGATGGGAGGGTGGACTGCAAGATCGTACTACGCTGCATCATTCCAAAACCGAATCACCATCTCTGTGGATTCTTCCCAAACCAAGTACTTTCTGAGACTGAGCTCTGTGACAGCTGCAGACACAGCCATGTATTACTGTGCAACAGGCACAGTGGGACAGACTGAAGCAGAGGCCTGTACAAAAAGGAGGAAGTGTTTCCTTCTGATACTTCTTGAGTAACACTTTGCTTGAGAAAAACAGATCCTGCTTCACCCCAGACAAAATATGTACATTCTCCCTTAACATGGCCTTGAACATTGCTGTCTGACATCTGGCCAGATGATGGCCCAGCCATGCAAACTGTTAGCCATCACTGCCTCTTGAGGGAGTGAATTCAGTGTTGCTATCAAACGACAGAATGGTGACTGCCCACACTTGTGACTCAATACAGGGGTCTCCAAGAGGAGCAGGTGGAAAAACAGAAGATCTGCAATGAAGTCACAGCCTCCATCATTTCTCAGATGGAGACATCTTATTCTACGTCAGGAAATTTCTCCCTGACACTTGGTGACGTTTTCATTCAAAATGGACTTTGCATGGCAGCTTCGCCATTTCCTTCATTTGGTCCAGGGATTTTATTTTCCATCTAAGCAGGACTCTTTTTTTGCACCTACATAAACATACCACATTTAATTGTTCTCCAAAACATTTAGGGGAGGAAAAAAGGGAAAGCGGGACACTCTGGGATCAAATCAGAAACCAGAATGGCACCTGTAATTTCAGGACTGTCCCTGGAAAACTGGGACACTTGGAGGATATGATGAGGTGCTACAGTCAGTCATTCTCCTTTCAGGACTTGGGAGCCCTCTCCTGGGGAGAAATAAATTTCTAACTCGCACACTAACATACATAGTAGATGCAATCCTCACAGCTCACAGTTCCATGTTTTGGTTCTTTTTTATTATTATTATTTTACAAACGTCCACACTTCTGCTTATCTAAAGAATCTCCCAAGTACATACAGGCCAATACCTTATTTTTGGATTGCCCTGTTTCTGCTTCAGGATGACAGGGCTCACCGCCGCCTGAGTTTGCTACTATAGAGAATGATAAATAAAGACACTTCTCCCTTTCATCAGAGCAAACTCAGTTTCAGGTATCACCACTCCAAAGAATCCTACATCATACAGGAGATGTACTGCTTCAGCCATATATTTTTTCCTTTACCCTTAGAGTCTCCTTTCAAACTCCTACTCCTTTCAGATAGGTTAATAAGCTCCTTTGAATCTAATGGCATGTTTAATTGCTGACAATTGTGTCGACCATTTTACATCAATAAGTGTCAATCGGTAGTGGATAATGGGACTGTTTTAGAGGAAGCAGCTATAAGATCTGAGAGCGTCAGAATTTTGTTGAGCTTCAGTGTGTAATTTCATAAATGCCTATGCTGTTTTTATGTTCCTTTAATTCTATCAGAATTTAATTACTTTTTAACTATTATGTTTTATAAGTTTTTAGCTTTTTGTATTTTATTTGTTTTGTTTTGTTTTGTTTTGTTTTGTGGAAGCTGCTTTGAGTCCCAGTCTGGAAAAAAGACAGGATATACCGGTAAATAGTACTACTAATATTACTAATTTATAGCGTATTCATCTGGCAGCCTTGTCAAGTGCTCCTCCTTTCAGCTTCTGATCCTTAAATGCAGAACAGAATTGGATGGACTTCCCATTATGCAAATACGCCAAGCACACTCCTCCTTTTTAAAAGTGCCATTCAATGGTGCTTGATGACCTGACTGAGACTCACACACCCTGTTTCTAATAAACAAAGGACTGAGTGATTAAGGGGGGCAATATGAGATCTTTGTCAATCTTGCTCATCCTCCTAAGCGTCTCACCTGGTGAGCATTTATGCTTAGTGTAAAAACAAAAAAAATTGAATTCAACCCAAAGTGAGGTCACATGAGAAGGCTAACATCTGCCCCTTCCTGTTTTGCAGGCATCCTTTCCAGTCAACAGCTAATCGAGTCTGGCCCAGGAGTGGTGAAGCCAGGCGAGTCCTTCAAACTGACCTGCACTATCTCTGGTTTCCAAGTCAGTAATTATAACTGGGTCTGGAACCGGCAGCCTCCAGGGAAAGGCCTGGAGTTTATTGGTGGTATTCGGAGCTCTGCAGCTGGAGGAACCATCTATTATAACCCAGCATTCAGTAGTCGGATTTCTGTCACCAGGGACACCTCCAGAAATGAAGTGTATCTTCAGCTGAATTCCCCAACAGCTGCAGACACCGCTGTGTATTTTTGTGCACGAGACACAGTGAAGTAAAGCAATGAAGTGTCCATCCATAAACCTACACAGTATATTCCATCACTGTGGCAGGCAATGAGGGCTGATGGAGGACACATTCATTGTCCCATAGAGTTCCACAAAAGCCATTGAAAACTTGCTTATTCCCATAGCATAGTCTCAGATTTCATTACTCAGGTATGGTTCAAATTCGCATACAGGGAGAGAAGAGGAAATAGCTATTATGAGAGAAGTGTTGCACTCAGCATCATTCTCCAATCAGAAATTGTGAGTCCTTATACTGTCTGGGGTGAAAGGCAATTCTTTGACCAACACACAGGCTGACAAACTGCTTTGCATCACTGGTACCAGTGAACAGAGTAAAGGGCTTCCATAACTGGTTGCAGAGTGACCATACGTGATGGAACCTCTAGAGTGTACTACTCAGAGAGAGGGAATCATTAAGGCAGAGTTGGGAGGGAAATGGTGCTCTCCCAGCTGGGTACCAGCTCAATCCAGTACCTCTGAACTTCCCAGATCTGATGGGCTATCAATTCCCTTAGTTATTGGGACTGCTATGTTTGGGTTCCAGCAAAGGATGCCATACCTATGTTGTCTCTCTCTCTCTTCCCAAATACAGAAACACATTTACCTTGAAATGCTTTGAAGTCTTGGCTTCTTGGTTTTTGGAGGCAATTATACCAGAGTCCCATTAAGGCAGGGGTGGGAAACCTCAGACCCAGGAGCTAAAAGTGGCCCTCCATGCCTCTCTAGGTGGCCCTCAGGACTCACCCCCGCTACTCCGCTCACCAGTCTCTCTTCCAACCCTTCTTCAGTATAAAAAGGGAAATACAAAATTGAGCCTCCCAAGGCTCATTTAGAAACCTGATAGGCTTGTGCTTACTGTGAAAGTGGAAGAAAAAATGTGATTACTCTGAACAATTGGATCCTTTTATTCAGCTCAAAGCATTGTGCATCCAGTTATAGACCAGTAAGTGGCAGCATTTCATATGAACATAGGGCTCTGTCCTGCAGATAGGGATGAGGCAGAAATGTGGTTCAGTTTGTATTTTGATACAAATCAACATTATTTGCACTTCTTGAAACAGGATGCAATCTGAGACACAGCAACCCTTTGAAATTTGCATTTCTCCCAATTTTGCATTGCAGTTCTCCAATTTTTAAAATAGGGCATGGAACTCCATATATCTAGAAAAAGTGTGTACGAAATGCAAATGTTGGTAAAGATGACATACAGCAATGCATTATGTTAGGGAGATTTCACACAAAATATGCACATGAATTTTTGCAAACACACAGAAACATATGTATATCAGACTGATGCAGAAATGAGGAAAATGGAACTTGAGTTTGGAACAAATGAGTAGTGGAGGTGACTGAATCAAGTAGATTTACCCTCCTGTTACTGATGACCAAGTCTGCTTTGAAATTGTGAGGACTTTCTGCTTATCCTCTTCAAACTATCATCACCATTACAACCATTTTAAAATTAAATTATATTAAAAACAATTAAAACCAACGACAATCACAATCACAGGTATATTGTGGGCCCTGAAAACCCTCATCTCTGGTGTCAAAGGCCGAGAAACTAGGTCCGTCTTCAACATCTGCAAAAGCTAAATGGTAAGAAGGCAGAAGCACCTCTATTGAGAGGGAATTCCATAACTTAGGGGCTGCCATAGATACTGCATTCTCCAGGGAAGTGAGGGACCCCTTTGCTGATAGTCCTATATCCTGTTTTCACAATGGCCATCAATATGCCTATGGAAAGCCCACAAGCAGGATTTGAGCACAAGAACACACACACACACACACACAACACTTCTGATTTCCAGGAACTAGTGTTGAGAGGCATACCACCTCTTTGACTGTGAGCACTTTGATTTGGGCTCAGAAGCAAACAGGCAGTCAGCTTCCCAAGCATATCTCTATATTATACGCCTTGCCTGCAAATCAACCAAGCAGTCTCCTCCAGAGGGGCATTTCCAAGGAGGCAGGCCAATATTGTTGTATTTGGGGCACCAGGCTGAAACATTCTTATTTGTACAGCTGTTTCAGAAACTGCCTTTCTATTTCCATCTGCTTCTTGTTAAGGATGTTTTGCACATTGTATTATTAATTGGATTTTGTATTTTAATGATGGTCAAACAGCCCTGCAATCAATAAAATATTTTAACCCACCAGCAGGTATACATTTTCCCACACCTTCAGAACATCACACCCACAGCCCGATAACTTTAAACCCCAGCTTTAAAATTGTGTTGTTGCCATCTAAGGAGCAAAGCCTCCTTTTATCCTCCTTGTTTCATACACTCTGCTCACTCTAAACAAATCTGCCAGGCAGGTTCCTCCTCTTTAAATACAGCCCTTCAGTCTTGCTCCACAGCCTTCCATTCATTCAGAAAAAGAGAGGAGTGAATGAGTGAGTGAGTGAGTGAGTGAGTGAGAAGAGAAAGAAATGAGATCTCTGATGTTTCTTCTCCTTTTACTGAGTATCTGCCCAGGTGAGGATTTGATACTGGATCAATTACACATTGGACAAAATTGGGTCTAAACAATTGGAGCCTAAGGAGACATTAAATTTCTTTCACCAACAAAAAATAAGCCATCCCTAGAGTATTGGGGATGGGAGGATGGACAATGGGTGATATAATGCAAGGGAGTTCGGGGGGGAGAGAAAAATTGCCCAATATCAGACAAGGGTCCAAATAATTTGGGATAATTCCCCCATCTTTCAGCAGACCACAGTGCCCAGTCCAACGTTGGGCAAAAGGCTTCCCTTCCAATGATGCATTTCAGAGATCAAGAAGGGAGAAGAGGTTGGAGGACTTCCTGTCCCTAAACTTTCTTAACTGATGTCTTAGGATGCAATCCTATGAAGCCAACTCAGAGAGACTCCACGGAGTGGTACTAATTTCTCTCGCTTTGTTCAGGTGTCTTCTGCAGTGTGCATCTGACCCAGTCTGGCCTGGGAGCAGTGAAGCCTGGACAGCCCCTCCAGCTGACCTGCGCTGTCTCTGGTGCTGAAGTGAGTGGCTGGTACTGGGGCTGGAACCGACAGACTCCAGGGAAAAGTCTGGAGTGGTTGGGCGGCATTCAGAGTGTGGCTGCAGGAAGAAACGGATACTACAGTTCCAGGTTTAGCTCCCGAATCAGTATCACCAGGGACGCCTCCAAAAACGGATTCTATCTTCTGCTGAGATCCCTCACAGCTGCAGACAACGCTGTGTATTACTGTGCAAGGGACAGAGCAGCACTCTGAGGCAAGGCAATGGAGCATCTAGACACAAACTGTGCAGAGTCATTCGGCCTCCTAGACAGATTCAATATTTCATCCTTGATTGCTCACCATAAAACATTTCTGCTCCACTCTTCTTCAAACGCAGAACAAAACAATTTTGGGAAGGGCAGTAGCTCAGGGGCAGAGCATGTGCTTTGTAGGCAGAAACATTCCAGATTCACTCCCAGGCATCTCCAGGCAGGGCTGGGAAGGAATTCCTGCCTAAAACCTTGGAGAGCTACTGCCAGCCAGGGCTTAGCCACACATACCCCACACTTTCCAAGCACAGGTCCTCAATTTAAAGCTATATTTTTGAACCAAACGAAAACCCATTCTTTAAAGCAGGTACACAACAAAAAGCAATGAGGGTTTTCCAGGGTTTGTCATTTGCTCTGACTTGTGGTAAAGAGGGGAGGGAGAGAGAGAGAGAGAGAGAGAGAGAGAGAGAGAGAGAGCATATGGCAATGGTGCTGGGTTGCCCCCAAGGTTTAGGAGACCACATATATTGCATGTGCCTGAGATCAAGCATATGTCACATGGCATCACACACATTTCCCAGCATTGGGCTGGCCAGTGCAGCCTTCCACTAGGCACTGCTGGTCCCTGCAGTGTTGGCAGATGCTGTGTAGGCTGGTGCAACCTTCCGCCAGGTGCTCCAATCCCTGCAGCATCTCCTGGCACCAAACAAACTGCTGCAGCCTTCTGCTAGGCCCCGCTGGTCCCCAGGAGATGGGGTGCAGGCCGGCACAATCTTGCACCAGGTGTGTCCATCCCTGTGGTGTCTTCCAACACTGTGCAGGCCAAAGTACAGGCCCTACCTGGAAAGCATAGAGGAAAGGTAAGTGTGGATAAGCCATCAGTACAAACAGCACAAAACTAGATGGATCTTTAGCCTGAGGATGCTATTTGACTGTGAAATACAAACACTGCCATTTGGAGTCCTCTCTGCAAGAGCATCCCATTTTTATCCCCTCTGCTTCTTAACTCAATGCCACATATGCAAATTTCTCAGCCAGGCCCCTTCTATTTAAACAGCATCACCTGAAGTTACTCCATGGCCTGGCTGTGTCTCTTTCATTCTGTACAAAGAGGAGAGACACAGACAGACAGACAGACAGACGGACAGACAGACAGACATGAGATCCATATTGGTTTTTCTCATTCTCCTAGGCATCTTCCCTGGTGAGGATTTTTGTTTAGTGGGTAGCTGATAATGTTGATCCCAACACAAAGGGATAATGACACAATTTGTTTTCTTTTTTTGCAGGTATCTTCTCAAGTCCACAGATAACTGAGTCTGGTCCAGGACTGCTGAAGCCCGGAGGGTCCTTCAAATTGACTTGCTCTGTCTCTGGTGTTCGAGTCAGTGATCATTTCTGGGACTGGTGCCGGAAGGCTCCAGGAAAAAGGCTGGAGTGGATAGGGTTCATCCGGGATGAAGCAAATGGAGGAACAACTCAGCTCAATCCGGAACTCAGCAGTCGAACCAGCATCTCCAGGGAGACCTCCAGAAACGAAGTGTATCTCCAGCTGAGC
The DNA here is from genome assembly GCF_965113315.1 of Podarcis vaucheri. Taxonomy (NCBI): domain Eukaryota; kingdom Metazoa; phylum Chordata; class Lepidosauria; order Squamata; family Lacertidae; genus Podarcis; species Podarcis vaucheri. The sequence goes on along the minus strand of NC_138751.1, from coordinate 8,120,592 downwards.
TCCCTGACAGCTGCAGACACTGCAATGTATTACTGTGCAAGTAACACAGTGAACCAAAGCAATGAAGCATCTGTGCAAAAATCACCCGACAACTCTGCCATGTGCACTGGCACTGCCAGCTCTCTGTCTTCAGCAGACATCCATTGCCCTAATTCTGCCTGGAAGATGTACTGGAAATCTCTCCCTACACAGTTTAATGTTTAGCACCCAAATCAGTATCACCAGGGATGCTTGCAAAAATATAATCTAACTTCAGCAGATCTGTCACAGCTACACAAATCTGAACTAGACGGACAACAGTCTTACTAGATTTCTATGCCCAGATGGCAAAGCTGACTGGAAAACTCAGAAACCAAGAGGATACATTTGTTATAAAAGAATGTGTGGGGGGGGGTTATTCAGGAGACCATGGTAAGCAGATGGAAACAAAAGCAGGAGTTTGACTCACTTGTAATGTAAAGATTTTATAGACAATATAGTTTGATACAAAATTTGGACTATGGATGAAAATGCAGTTGAAGATGCTTAAAATAAGACCCCATGGAGGGGATGGGGGGAAGTCTCAAGATTCAGAGAATCCCTTTATATGGATTTGTTTTTTACAGTTTGTGTCCATTTATATTTTGTATCTCTAAAACCAATAATAATAATCTCATTTTAAAAAAGAAAAGAAGAAGGTAATTTTATTTATTCTTACAATAACATCATTCACAGAATCATAGAATTGTAGAGTTGGAAGGGACCTCAAGGGTCATCTAGTCCAACCCACTGCAATGCAAGAATCTTATCCATGAAAGATGGCCCTCCATCTTCTGCTTAAATGCCTCCAAGGAAGGAGAGTCCACAATCTCTCATGGGAGTCCTTTCCACTGCTGAACAACTCTCCCTGTTGTGTAGTCATAATCTCCTTTCTTGTAGCTTGAATCCATCGGTTCAGGTACAACCCTCTGGAGCAGGAGACAACAAGCTTGCTCCTTCCTTCATGTGACAGCCCTTTAGATATATGAAGGTGGCTATTATATCTCCTCTCAGTCTCCTCTTTACCAGGCTAAACAGACCCAATTCCCTCAAACTCATCAGGCTTGGTTTCCAGACCCTTTATCATCTTCGTTGCCCTCCTCAGGGAGGAAAATACAATGTACCATGGATCTGAAGTGGAAGGCAATATTTGGGGAGAGTCATTTGCTCCAAGTCATCCCTGCATATGGGTGTCCTCTAATTCTCTTTGCTTCTTAAATTCAGGGCCAGAAGAGACTGAACACCCTGTATGGAAATCACCCCACTAGGCTCTTTCTGAATGATGTTCCTGGCTTTATTAGCTTTTTCGGAACTCACTTTAAAAAATGTGTTTGCGTGTGTGGTCTTTTTTTCATTATGCAAATTCTCTCAAGTTCAAATAGCAGCACCCTCCTTCTTTCCATGTCCCTGTAGCTCAAGGGAAAAGCTGCCTCTGTTCCACTACTTTTCTTATTCTGATTAATATTTTCCTCTTCCCAGGATAAAAAATGGCAACCCCCTTTCTCCCCTTCTTCCTCATGGCCCTGCTCCCAGGTAGGCTATCCCCTTTCACATACTTTGAAGGGAAATACCCTAGATTTAAGGCAGGAATCTTAAGAGTACAAAACAACCCTTCCCAGGTGTTTAGGATTAACTGAGCAAACCAAGCCCTAACTCTGCTTCTCCTTTTCTTCTCCCTGCTCCTTCAAACCCTGCAGGTGTTTTCTCCCAGGTCACACTAAAGCAATGTGGGCCAGAGACCTTGAGGCCAGGATAAACACTTGAGCTGACCTGTTCAGTCACTGGCGTCTCCGTCACAAGCAGCTACCGGTGGGACTGGGTACGGATGAGACCTGGGAAAGGGATCGAATGCATGGGGTACTGGGTTGGGACCACAATGTATGCTCCATCTTTACACAACCGAATCACCATCTCTGTGGATCCTTCCCGAACCAAGTACTTTCTCAGATTGAGCTCTGTGACCACTGCAGACAACGCTGTGTATTATTGTGCGAGATACACAGTAGGAGGAATTGAAGCAGAGCCTAGCACAAAAAGGGGGAAGTGGTTAGAAAACAGAAAGCCACTTCAAGAACCTTGAGGTGATATGCAACTCAATGGGGTTTGCTTCTCTGTAGGTACAGTTCCCACTCTGGAAAAAATATGGAGTGAATGGGGAGGATAAACCCACTTTAAGGCCTTGGACTGATGTTGATATATAGCTGTCTCAATCTATCAATGGAGTTTGCTCCTCAGAAGACCTGTCTAGAATTGCACTAACAAGCTGCTCTTCAGAATTCAGGGTGGGATGTTTCTCTCATTCTAGCATCCGGCCTATTAGTCCATAACAACAGCAGCAGTGCAATCAGATGCTGGGACAACCAAAGGAGTTCAGTTGTTATTACTGATCATCTGAGACTGGCCCTCAGCCAAAACCCCCTTGTCCAAAAGGTGGCAGCAGATTCACCCACCACCCCATGTTCCTTCCTACAGAAAACCACAGCCTCTTAAATCACCAGACTTGCAACCACCTGCAAAGTCCCACAAGAGTGTTTGATACAAAGAGCCCCAAAGCTAAAAGAGCAGCTGGATTTCAGATCTTGCACGTAACCTCTCTCACAGAAGAACTGAAGTTCTTTATTGGGGGTGAGGGGGGAAGAGATAAATCGGTTCATTTGACCGTTATTTTTTTCATGGCTGAGCCATCCTTTATGCATAACTACTCTCCACAGATAATTCTGAGGATGAGTAATCCCTCTTAGCTGAGCAAGATAGCCTCATCATTCTTTTTGTGTGTGATATAGCCCAATACACACATTTCCCTAGTTTAATACATTTCACAAATAAATGTATTCTTATGCACACTTTACCCTCTCCCCCTCCCCATTCTAGGGATCTGCATTTTTGCTTCCTTCCAGAGGCCATAGCAAATCACAAGCAAAGAGCATCAGCAAAAAGACCAGTTGTTTGGACTTTATGTGGCAGGACCACCTGGTCTGTGCCTTCTCCTTCACCCTCTGGAGGGTGATTCTATCATTTCTGTATGGTTCCATCCCACTCCTTGATTTATGATATTCTATTTAAATGGGTTATATATTTGAATTTCTTCCTCCCAACACTCTTATAGCAACATGGGAAAAAACAGATGCCAAAACCATCTGACTCCAAATGATGCTCCTGGTTTATGGCCTTTCAGAGAGCCTATTTACCAATGTGTGCATTTCTCTGAGTGTTTTACATTATGCAAATTTGCTCACTACTCCTAAATTCAAATAGTTGCCTCCTGAGTCTTTCATCTTCACTGCAGCTCAGAAGAAGAGCTGACTTAGGTCCAGTGTTTTTTTTTAAATGACCTGTTATTATTTTTTCACTTCTTAGGATAAAAATGGCATTGCTCTATGTCCCCCTTTTCCTCCTCATGCTGCTCCCAAGTAGGTATCTCCCCAAATACTCACTGTCCCTTACACCCAGGATTATAGTCCTGAATCTTAATTGTATAATGTTAACATGATCTGTGTACTTTGGATTAATGGAGCCATGGTGTGGCTGCTTAAAAAGTAGCTTTTCAAGCCTGGAGGGGGGACCCTGCCTAACTCTGGTTTTCCTTGCTTCTCCCAATCCCTTCAGGTGTTTTCTCCCAGGTCACTTTGAAGGATTCTGGACAAGGAGCACTGAGACCAGGAGAAACCCTTGAGCTAACCTGTACGGTCACTGGACGCTCTGTGACAAGCAGCTATTTGTGAAACTGGGTATGACAGAGCCCTGGGAAAGAGCTTGAATGGATGGGACGTTGGTCTGGGAGCACACGCTATGTACCATCTCTCCGCGACCGAATCACCATCTCCGTGGATTCTTCTCAAACCAAGTATTTTCTGAGACTGAGCGCTGTGACAGCTGCAGACACAGCCATGTATTACTGTGCAACAGGCACAGTGGGACAAATCGAAGCAGAGGCCTGTACAAAAAGGAGGAAGCGGTTAGAAAACAGAAAGCGATGTGCTATAGATGCTCGGTTCTGCTTAAAAGAAAGCACAAAAATTTAGAATCACCGAAACTGTGCTCTTTCCTGTACACTCTCAACTTCTCAGTTTGACACAAACTGCTGCAAGCAAGGAGGAATGCATTAATAAAATAGAAAGGGGATAAGGGGGGAGATTTTCATGCTGTAGATTTTCATGCGTTCAACCACAAAATCAGCTGCTATGATCATGATGACACTAAGCTCCACGAGAGCCATTGATGGGAGCAGGGCTTTTTTTCTGAAGGGATGCAGGGGTACGCATACCCCTAAATATTTTGTAAATCTATGTTTGGCCTCATTGATGGGCACTATTTCAATATGAGTAGGAAAATAAAAGGACGCCTAAACATTTTTTTAAAAAATAAAAGCACTGGATGGGTACATGAGACACAACTCAAGGCTTAGGGGGAAAGTTGGTTTTACAGGCAGTGACAACAGCTTTCGGCACAAACGACAAACCCTGTGAGAGTGGGAGAAAGTGATAAAGCGAGACCATTTTCATTCATTTCATTTAGTCCAGAAAACCCAGCGAGTGTTGATGATTTGATTCAGAAATATCTATTTGATGCAGCAAAGTCCCACATTGGCTGACTGGTAGAGCTTAGTGCACAGAAAGTCCCACATTGAATCCCTGGGAGAGACTGCAGTTTGAAACCCTGGAGAGCTCCTGCCAAACACACTGAACTAGATGCAGAGCAGTCTTACTAGGTTTACAGTGGTTTCCTAAAAGATCTAGGAGACTTCCTATATTCAGAAAAGAACCTGCTTAAGTGAGAAAAGTATGGCGTGAATGAAAGGTGGAAGAGCAATTAGTAAAAGGCAGTATTTGGGGAGATGCCATTCCAGCAACTGAATGTCTTTTTGTCCTCTTTGCTTCTTAAATGCAGGACCTGAAACAACAGAACGCCCTCTATGCAAATCACCCTACCCACCTCCTTCTGTTTAAATAGCATTGTCCAGCGTGGCTCCATGGCCTGGCTGAGTCCCATTCACTCCTTACTAAAGCTAAAGAGGAGAGAGTGAAGGCAAAACGGGGAGAGACAGAGAGAAAGAGAGAGAGAGAGAGATGACTTTCATGTTGCTTTTCCTCATTGTCCTAAGCATCTCCCCTGGTGAGGATTTATTCTTTAGAATAAAAACAAAAATATTGAGCCCAATGCTGAGAGATTCCCAATTATGACACAATTTCTGCATTCTTTTGTAGGCATCCGCTCCACTCCACAGATAATTGAGTCTGGTCCAGGACTGGTGAAACCTGGAGAGTCCTTCAAACTGACCTGCAGAGTTTCTGGGGTTCAGCTTGATAATTATTACTGGAACTGGATCCGGCAGCCTCTAGGGAAAGGGCTGGAATGGATAGCACTTATTCGCAACACTATAAATGGAGGAACCACTGACATCAATTCAGCACTGAGAAGTCGAGCCAGCATCTCCAAGGACATCTCCAGAAATGAAGTGTATCTCCAGCTGAGCTCACCAACAGCTGCAGACACAGCAGTGTATTTTGCTGTGCGAGAGACACAGTGAACCAAAGCAAGGAAGCATCCCTGCAAGATCTACCCTCAGATTCAACCCCTTGCACAGCCACCAGCAGATCCCTGTCACCAACAGACATCCATTGAATGAATGCAGCTAAATTTGTGCTGAAAATCTGCACCCTCTTTGAGGGCAAAATGGTGAGGGTAATGTTCAGCCACATTCTTTGAGCAGCAGAAATTCTGAGAAGTGTTGAGGGTACGCTGTGCTTAGATTGGCTTAGGTTGCTTTTTGTCTTTTATGGCGTCAGCTCCCACTTTAAATTTTATTAAGTAATTGCCTCTCACTTCTTAGACACAATGACAGTGTCACCTATGCTTATTAAACCACATAAAATAAATTGCTTTTATGAGCTCTCAGACCAGCCCTCAGCTATATTCTCTCTGTCAAGCAGTTGGCAGCAGAGACAATCCTTTCCAAAGCAAATGACAATCTCTCACATCGCCAGACTGACAACCACCTGCAAAGTCTCATAAAAGAGGTTCTTGGAGGCAAGGAGCCTCAAAGCTACAAGTTCTCTGGCCTTACATGTAATGACTTCCACATAAAGACTGCAGCTCTTTATTGGAAGGGGTGTGAAATGGATCTGCACACTTGTCCCCTTCTAGAGGCCCCTTCTAGAGGCCCCTTCTCCGATAAAGAAAACAATGCCCGACCTGAAGAATTTGGAGCAAATGATTCAGCAAAGGAAACACAGCCCAGAATAACTAAGGAGATAGTACAAGAATATTTGGCTAGTTTAGATGTATTCAAGTCTCCAGGGCCAGATGAACTGCATCCAAGAGTATTAAAAGAACTGGCAGATGTGATCTCAGAACCACTGGCAGTCATCTTTGAGAATTCCTGGAGAACAGGCGAAGTCCCGGCAGACTGGAGGAGGGCAAATGTTGTCCCTATTTTCAAAAAGGGGAAAAGAGAGGACCCAAATAATTACCGCCCAGTCAGTCTGACATCAATACCAGGGAAGATTCTGGAGCAGATCATTAAGCAAACAGTCTGTGAGCACCTAGAAAGGAATGCTGTGATCACCAATAGTCAGCATGGATTTATGAAAAATAAGTCATGTCAGACTAACCTGATCTCGTTTTTTGACAGAATTACAAGCCTGGTAGATGAAGGGAATGCAGTGGATGTAGCCTACCTTGATTTCAGCAAGGCATTTGACAAGGTGCCCCATGATATTCTTGTAAAGAAGCTGGTAAAATGTGGTCTTGACTATGCTACCACTCAGTGGATTTGTAACTGGCTGACTGACCGAAGCCAAAGGGTGCTCATCAATGGTTCCTCTTCATCCTGGAGAAGAGTGACTAGTGGGGTGCCACAGGGTTCTGTCTTGGGCCCGGTCTTATTCAACATCTTTATCAACGACTTGGATGATGGACTCAAGGACATCCTGATCAAATTTGCAGATGACACCAAACTGGGAGGGGTGGCTAACACCCCAGAGGACAGGATCACACTTCAAAACGACCTTGACAAATTAGAGAACTGGGCCAAAACAAACAAGATGAATTTTAACAGGGAGAAATGTAAAGTATTGCACTTGGGCAAAAAAAATGAGAGGCACAAATACAAGATGGGGGACACCTGGCTTGAGAGCAGTACATGTGAAAAGGATCTAGGAGTCTTGGTTGACCACAAACTTGACATGAGCCAACAGTGTGACGCGGCAGCTAAAAAAGCCAATGCAATTCTGGGATGCATCAATAGGAGTATAGCATCTAGATCAAGGGAAGTAATAGTGCCACTGTATTCTGCTCTGGTCAGACCTCACCTGGAGTACTGTGTCCAGTTCTGGGCACTACAGTTCAAGAAGGACACTGACAAACTGGAACGTGTCCAGAGGAGGGCAACCAAAATGGTCAAAGGCCTGGAAACGATGCCTTATGAGGAACGGCTAAGGGAGCTGGGCATGTTTAGCCTGGAGAAGAGGAGGTTAAGGGGTGATATGATAGCCATGTTCAAATATATAAAAGGATGTCACATAGAGGAGGGAGAAAGGTTGTTTTCTGCTGCTCCAGAGAAGCGGACACGGAGCAATGGATCCAAACTACAAGAAAGAAGATTCCACCTAAACATTAGGAAGAACTTCCTGACAGTAAGAGCTGTTCGACAGTGGAATTTGCTGCCAAGGAGTGTGGTGGAGTCTCCTACTTTGGAGGTCTTTAAGCAGAGGCTTGACAACCATATGTCAGGAGTGCTCTGATGGTGTTTCCTGCTTGGCAGGGGGTTGGACTCGATGGCCCTTGTGGTCTCTTCCAACTCTATGATTCTATGATTCTATAGCCTATAGCCCATCACAAGCAAAGGGTATCAAGAAACGGTTCCATTGCTAAGGCTTGGTGGATGTTTCAGCACAATCTGGTCTGTGCTTTCCTCCATTCCTCGATGGGTGTCTTGTGTCATTTTGCACTGTTCCATCCTTTTCCACATAGTACTATATTACATACCCTTTCAAGTGTCCCAGGGCATCACGGAATAATTGAAGCCATCCCTACTTCTGATGGTCCCAGAATGTCACGTTTCCCTCCTCCTGCCCCACCGAGCTTAGGGAGAAGGGTGAGCCAGCACTTGTGCTTACAAGTGGTGTCGCACTCTCATGCAAGCCAAGTAACTCGCACTGTAGCACCATACCAAAATACACACACCCCAATTTTCATCAGAGTAATATTGGAGGATATATGATATGATATTTATGTTGTATGTTTACATAGACATCCACTCAATGTTCTCATCTCAACACAAGAAGTAATGCTGACACCTATTGGCTTCAAATGGTGCTCCGGCCTTTATTATGCGTGGCCTTTTTTACATTATGCAAATTCTCTCACTGCCTCCCAAATTCAAATAACAGGCTCCTTGGTAATTTAACTTCATTGCAGCTGAGGAGAAAGGCTGCCTCCATTCCAGCATTATTGTTTTTCATTCCTATTATTACTTTTCTCCTCTCGGGATAAAATAAAATAACAATGATGCTGCTATTGGTCCGCCTCTTCCTCTTGGCCCTGCTCCCAGGTAAGTATCTCCTAAAACATTCTCCAACCCTTCCACATCTTATCAAATGAACTATCCTGAATATTAGATAGGATACTTAATAGTATAACAATTCCCATGACCCATGTTTTTTGGATTAAATGAGCAATGATAAAACTGTGCAAGAAATAGCCTTAAAGTTCTTGCTGGGCCTACTGTCTAACTCTGGTTTTCCTTTTCTTTCCCTCCCCCCAAATCCCTTCAGGTGTTTTCTCCCAGGTCACATTGAAGGAATCTGAACCAGGAACAGTGAGACCAGGAGAGACCCTCGAGCTGACCTGTACGGTCACTGGGCGCTCTGTGACAAGCAGCTATTGGTGGAACTGGGTACAACAGAGCCCCGGGAAAGGGCTTGAATGGATGGGAGGGTGGACTGGGAGCACATACTATGCGCCATCTCTCCGCGGCCGAATCACCATCTCCGTGGATTCTTCCCAAACCAAGTACTTTCTGAGGCTGAGCTCTGTGACAGCTGCAGACACAGCCATGTATTACTGTTCAACAGGCACAGTGGGACAAATTGAAGCAGAGGCCTGTACAAAAAGGAGGAAGTGGTTAGAAAATAGAAAGCGATGTACTATAGATCCTCAGTTCTGCTTAAAAGAAACCACATCATTTTGAAATCATTGAAGCTGTGCCCCTTTCTCTCCACTCTCCACATCCCAAGTTGACACAAACTGTGGCAAGGAAGGAGAATTGCATTAAGAAAAGAGAAGCAGGATAAAGGGGGAGGTTCTCATGCTGTAGAACTCCATGCATTCAACCACAAAATCAGCCGCTAAGATCATGGAGACGCTAAGCTCCACAATAGCCATTGATGAGTGCATGAGACACAACTCAAGGCTTGGGGGGGGGGACTTCCTTTTTAGACAGCGACAACAGCCTGCAGCACAAACTGCAAACCCCGTGAAAGTGGGGTAAAGAGTGATTAAGCGCGACCATTTTCATTCAGCCCAGAAACCCAGCAAGCATCGATTGATTGATTCAGAAATATCTACTTGATGGAGCAAAGTCGTTGGAAGGGCTGTGGCTGACTGGTAGAGCTTAGTGCACAGAAAGTCCCACATTCAATCCCTGGGAGAGATTGCAGTTTGCAACCCTGGAGAGCTCCTGCCAATCAGTGTAGACAACACTGAACTAGATGGACAGTGGTCTTACTAGGCATACAGAGGTTTCCTATGCTCCTAAAAGAATGTCCTTAGGTAGGATAAATACAGTGCACCATGAATGAAAGCTGGAAGAGCAATTAAGATAGAAGACAATATTTTGGGGGGTGGGGGGTCCTCTCCTTGGAGAGAAATCTTGGAGAACTGCCTGCCAGTCAGTGGAAGCGATGGCAGATGGACTTACTAGGCAATTTTCTGATCCTCCTAAAAGAACTCATAGGTGGCTTCCTATATTCATAAAAGAATTTGCTTAAGTGAGGAATGTCTGCCATGAATGAATGGTGGAAGAGCAATTCGGTAAAAGGCAAAAATTGGGGGAGCCCCTACCCACCCAATCCATCGCTTGGAGACATTCTTGCAACTGAGTCTCCTTTGCTCCTCTTTGCTTCTTAAATGCAGGACCGGACACGACAGAACGCCTTCTAGGCAAATCACCCCACCAGCCTCCTTCTGTTTAAATAGGATTGCCCAGTGTGACACCCTGGCCTGGCTGAGTCCCATTCACTCCTTACTAAATTTAAAGTTGAGAGAGAGAGAGAGGAGAGGGAGAGGAAGGAAGGAAGGAAGGAAGGAAGGAAGGAAGGAAGGAAGGAAGGAAGGAAGGAAGGAGATATGAGTTTCATGTTGCTTTTCCTCATTGTCCTAAGCATCTCCCCTGGTGAGGATTTATTCTTTGGAATAAAACAAAAATGTTGAACCCAATGGAAAAAGATTCCCGATTATGACACAATTTCTGCATTCTTTTGTAGGTATCTGCTCCACTCCACAGATAGTTGAGTCTGGTCCAGGACTGGTGAAACCTGGGGAGTCCTTCAAACTGACCTGCAGAGATTCTGGGGTTCAAGTCAGTGATTATTACTGGAACTGGATCCGGCAGCCTCTAGGGAAAGGGCTGGAATGGATAGCATTCATTCGCAGCACTGCAAATGGAGGAACCACTGAGATCAATTCAGCACTGAGAAGTCGAGTCAGCATCTCCAGGGACATCTCCAGAAATGAAGTGTATCTGCAGCTGAGCTCCCCAACAGCTGCAGACACAGCAGTGTATTTTGCTGTGCGAGGCAAGAGACACAGTGAACCAAAGAAGGAAGCATCCCTGCAAGATCCACCCTCAGACTCAACCCCTTGCACAGGAACTGATAGATCCCTGTCACCAACAGACATCCACTGAATCCAGCTAAATTTGTGCTGAATATCTGCACCCCCTTTGAGGGCAAAATGCTTCAACCACTTTCTTTGGACAGCAGAAATTCTGAGAAGCGTTGAGGGTACGATGTGCTTGGATTGGCTTAGGTTTCTTTTTGACTTTTATGGAGTCAGCTCCCACTTTAAATGTTATTAAAAATGATTGCCTCTCGCATCTTAGGCTCAATTATGATGACAGTGTCACCCATGCTTAAATAACCATATGAAATAAATCACTTTTATGACCTCTCAGACCAGCCCTCAGCTATATTCTCCTTGTCTAGCAGGTGGCAGCAGAGACAATCCTTTCCAAAGCAGATGACAATCTTTCAAATCGCCAGACTGACAACCACCTGCAAAGTCTCATAAAAGAGGTTCTTGGAGGCAAGGAGCCTCAAAGCTACGAGCTCCCTGGCCTTACATGTAATGACTTTCACATAAGGACTGCAGCTCTTTATTCAAAGGGGGGGTGAATCTGCACACTTGTCCCTGGGACAAGCAGCTACTGGTGGCACTGGATACAACAGACCCCCCAGGAAAGGGCTCGAATGGATGGGAGGGTGGACTGCAAGCTCATACTATGCTCCATTGCCATCTCTGTGGATTCTTCACAAACCAAGTCATTTCTGAGACTGAGCTCTGTGACAACCACAGACACAGCCATACATTACTGTACAACAGTCAGACACATTGGGACAGAGTGAAGCAGAGGCCTGTACAAAAAGGAGGGAGTGGTTAGAAAACAGTGACATGAAAGTGATATACTATGGATACCTGGTTCTGCTTAAAAGAAAAGCACCTCAGTTTAAACACACCTATGCCATATTCTATTCTCCCCACCCTCCCTCTCCCAGGTGTTTCCTCCCATCCCGGGTTAGCAGTCGGGGACAGAGAAAGAGAACTGCCTAAGAAAAGCAGGGAAAACATTAACGGTGATATTCACGTCCATAGACTTCAATGCTTCAAGTCACATTGAGTTAAGCCCCTTTGATGGGTGTGGAAGACCCAGCTCTAAATCCCAGCTCACATCTGAAGGAGACCCAGTATCTGTGGAGTATTGGAGAACAGAAAAATGACAGTAAATGGTCTTCAGTTAAAATCTGTAAGCGGAATGTTCATCCATAGAGGGTTGAATAAATGGCTTGTGTCCTCAATGCTGGTGCTGGGGATTATATGTTTTGCCAAGTTAAAAATTCATTTCGAAACTTCTCATTGAGTTGAATGCTGCATTAAACTGGCTCAGTACTGGAAACTGGTGAACATTATTTCTATTCTCAAACAGGTTGTGATTAAAGGGAGAGTATTGACTTTGAGTTACCCATTATATTCCTTTTCAACCAACCGACTGATTGTACCAAGTGATTCTGAGTTGCACTGTCATCCTTATTTATATTCAACTGCGTTTTAATCTCGAAGTCGCAGATACATCCAAAAAAAGTCACGCAGCTTTGTAACCGTGAACAAGACAAAGCACAGCAAAACCACCTTTAAAATTTGGATCATGCCAAAGGTCCATCTAGCAGCGGCGTAGCGTGAGTTGTCAACACCCGGGGCAAGGCAAGTAATTTGCGCCCCTAACACCTAACCTACCGCCGCTGCCAGCTTCTTCTTGCTGCTGCCTGGTCTGGTCTGGTGTGGTTCTCTCCCGCGCTCAGTGCTGTGCTGGGCGGCCACTGCACTGTCCCTCCCCCAGATAGTCCCTCGCGCTCTCTCCGCACCGCATGCCTGGCACCCACCCCCTCCACAGTGGGTGGCGACCCAGCGGCTCGGATCGGATGCGCACAGCCAGCACTGCAGTGAGAGAGAGTGAGTGAGCCAGGTAGGGGCAGAGAGCTGCGAGTGCGAGTGCACGCCCCCCAGATGTTGCGCCCAGTGCGGCCAGGCCCCCCTGCACCCCCCACGCTACGCCACTGCCATCTAGTTCAGCCTCTGACAGTGGAAAGCCAGATGCCCTAATGGGAAGCCTGAAAGAACAACCCAAGGTCACTCGCCCCTCCTTGAAATCCGATGTGAGCCAAACGATTTGAGGAGAAGAAAAGCCTTTGATGGTTTGTGGGGGGTTGAGCTTACTGCAGCTGCAGTGGAAAGGGCTGGCTTACTGCCATTTTTATTGTAATTATCAGTATGTTTTAAACAGATTTCATATACAGGCAATCTCCCATTTACATGGGGGTTGCGTTCCAAGGCATCACATGCGTCAGTGAAATTGTGTATCCTTGAAACACCATTGAAAAAGCACCATTGCAAACACCCCATTCCACCCCCGTCCTGCCCCATTCCACCACTTTTTGTGGCATTTTCAGGTCACTTCTGCGTTCAGCTTGATGCACATGTGCATGGTAGCACACATGTTGAATGTGTGCAAGGGGGCGCATGTTGCCTGTATGTACATAGTTTAAACCAGGCACCCCCAAACTCGGCCTGCCAGCTGTTTTGGGACTACAATTCCCATCATCCCTGATCACTGGTCCTGTTAGCTAGGGATGATGGGAGTTGTAGTCCCAAAACAGCTGGAGAGCCGAGTTTGGGGGTGCCTGGTTTAAATTGTATCAATGTTCAATTGTATTTTAAGGTTTGATTTCTTGATGTATTTAGTGGTTCTTGTTTGTAAGCTGCCTTGTGTATATATCATAATAATGAAAATAATAATGACAACAACTGCTATAGAGCCCTGCAGTGGGAAGAACCTCACTATTCTTACCTGATGCCAACTTTGCTGCCACATACACCCAGACAACACCATTACTGGCCCCAACAACATCACACATACCATCTCGGGACTATTCAATTGCTCATCGTCTAACATTGTGTATGCCATCAAATGCCAACAGTGTCCTTCAGCTCTCTATATTGGACAAACAGGCCAAACCTTACGCCAAAGAATAAACGGACATAAATCTGACATCAAGAATCACAAAACAGAGAAACCAGTAGGAGAACACTTCAATCTCCCAGGACATTCTATACAAGATCTCAAAGTAGCTGTTTTACTACAAAGGAATTTCAGAAATAGACTGGAAAGAGAAGCTGCTGAATTGCAACTCATTACCAAACTTAAAACCATGGAGAGACCTGGTTTGAACAAAGACATTGGATTCTTATCCCATTATACATGACTAAGCCATTTCTCACCTTCTCACCCCTTGGCTTTTCCTGTAAGACCTATTACAGTCGTTAAGAGTCATCAACAGGCTCATCTCAGCTATCTGCCAATCTCCCATTCCCACCACCCTTCTGAGTAATACCCCTCCCCACCTTCTCACTATATAGAAGGATCTGGCAACTTCTGTTTCAGTGTATCTGAAGAAGTGTGCATGCACACGAAAGCTCATACCAAGAACTAACTTAGTTGGTCTTTAAGGTGCTACTGGAAGGAATTTTTTTATTTATTCTTACCTTGTTGCAGCAGCCATCCTGTCTGCCCACCCCCAAATGTACTGGAATGATACTGCCTTAAGGGCACAGGAGGGTGAATGGCATCAACAGGAGCTCTGTCACACAAGCCAGCAATGAAATACTGGGATAGAAGGACATTGGTCTTACAAGGTATAAGGCTGCTTCCTATGCTCCTAAAAAGAACATCATTAGGGGTGCAAGGTACAATGTACTGTGAATTGCAATGTACCCTGCAATTAGGGTAGAAGGCAAAAACTGGGGAGTGTCTCCCCCAGCCCCACGACACCTTGACTGGAGTCATTCCCATAAGCAGGTCTCATCTCATCCGCTCTGCTTCTTAAGTGCAGGACTAGATGCGATTGAACACCCTCTATGCAAATCACCTGACCAGGCCCTTCGTGCTTAAATAGCACCATCCAGCATTGCTCCGTGACCTGGCTGAGTCCCTTTTTGTTTTGTACTAAGAAAGAAAGAAAGAAAGAAAGAAAGAAAGAAAGAAAGAAAGAAAGAAAGAAAGAAAGAAAGATGAGTTTCCCATTGCTTTTTTTCATCCTCCTGAGCTGCTCTCCTGGTGAGGATTTATCCTTTGTATAAAACCAAAATGTTGAGTAGAACACAAAGAGGTTCCCGGTTATGACACAACTTCTGCATTCTTTTGTAGGTACGTATTCCACTCTACAGATAATTGAGTCTGGTCCAGGACTGGTGAAGCCCGGAGACTCCTTCAAGCTGACCTGTGCAGTTTCTGGGGTTCAAGTTGGTGATTATTATTGGAATTGGATCCGGCAGCCTCCAGGGAAGGGTCTGAAATGGATGGGGGATATTCAGGACACGGAAGATGGTGCTGGCACCATATACAGCGCAACATTTGGAAGTCGAATCAGCATCACCAGGGACACCTCCAAAAATGAAGTATATCTTCAGTTGAGGTCCCTGGAAACTGCAGACACAGCAGTATACTACTGTGCGCGGCACAGTGAGCCAGAGCAATCAAGCATCTGTACAAAAACCACAATCAGTCTCAACCACCTGTTCAGGAACTGTTGGCTATCTATCTCCAATAGATGGAGCTAACTGTCAAGTTGATTAAAGCATTTGTCTTTATGTAAATACCATCAAAATGCCTTCATGATGGCACACAATGAAATCAAATTCCATTGAAGTCATTGAAGACACACCTCCAATATAGATGAAGAACTATGAAGTCATGTTCCATCAGATGGTTTGACAGGTCCACTCACCTGATTCGGTGGGCGGCGTTGTGGCTGGGTCCTGGGCCCCGGGCCCTCCCGGTGATCTGGCCCAGGAATGGAGACTGATGCCTTCCCCACCGCTGCTTGACTACACCATCAGTACTGGGCAGGGCCCCGCTCAAGGGGCGCCCCCTGGTGACCAATCAGCACTGATGGGGTGGGGCCACAGGGAATTTAAACCATGGTGTGGCGGGGAGATTGTCCTCTCACACCCTTCACCAGATCTCCCATCCCTTGTCTCTTCTTTTGCTTTGCTGCGCAACGACCTTGCTATGGACTAATGTTGGCCATCATATTTTTGGGAATTTTTTCCACTTGGCAGATTGGCTCCAGCCATTTGGTTTTTGCCTACCTTGAAGCTATGGTCACAAGTTTGTGAGGTTAGCCTTTGCTTGGATGGAGGGGAGGTTGTAGCCTCCGCCTGCCCTTCCTCATTAAGGGTATCCTGTTAAAGGAACCCGGGGGCATGGATTCTGTCCGATGCAGCCCTCCAGATGTTTCTGGATTGCAGTTCCAATCAGCACCAGCTGGAAATGATGGGGATTGAAATCCACCAACATCTGCCTGGGATAAAGAGTGTGTCATGGCTACAGGAACTACCACAATGACCAGGCACCCCCAAACTCAGGACTACAACTCCCATCATCCCTAGCTAACAGGACCAGTGGTCAGGGATGATGGGAATTGTAGTACCAAAACATCTGGAGGGCTGAGTTTGGGGATGCCTGACAATGACACCATTCAAGCCTAAAACTCCATTATTCATCCAGTAGACCAAAGTGAATTGCATTCATTGATTTATCAAACCCACCAATGCTGGGTTGTTGTTTTGTAACAATGCAATTTATAAGAAATACTTAAATAAAATTAGAAAGTGGCCAGATGAAAAATTCCAGAAGAGATCCCATTGCATCAGAAGAGATCTCTTTGCCTTCCCTAGGTTGATGCTGGGGACAAAATATAAAGCGCTGAGGAACAATGCTGAGTACCAGAGAGTAACAACATGTACAGCCCCATATTCATAGATTGCATATCCAGATCACATACTTAAATAAATTCACATTGTATTAATCTTTCTCTATATTCTTTTGTGAGAAGAAACATCCCATATCCTCTCCAATATTTGGAGTGGAGGCTTACATAGTATCCCTCATGGTTTCAATTTCACAGTCAATGTATTTTGTAGAGGAATACATCACTGTGGATCCTGGGAGTAGCATTGTAACACACACCCTAGTAAAATCATCCATGCTCACAAAGAAAAGACACTAATGGAGAAGGAAGCGGTAACAGTTCACATGGGGTTGGGCTAGATTACCCTTGGGGTCCCTTCCAACTCTACAGTCCTATGATTCTATGACATTATAACATGCTGATTGTACATCTGCAAAGCAACTGCTTGTCTGGAATCAAAGTGGGCCAAGCAAATTTTTTTTTTGCTCTCCCACTTCTTAAATACACACATGAACATTTTTATTTAGCTACATGATTTTCCACATCTGGAGGGTCATGTATTGTACTAAGAGAGAGAGCGAGAGAGAAAATGAACATTGCTGTCCAACTCTTGGATGTAATTTGAATAAGCATATTTACATCCCATTTAGGTACTTATCCCTAACCCAGATCTTAGAGAAGGAGTTGAGGGAGCAATAGTTCAGCTCATACAGAAAAATCAGTGAGGGTCAGGAAGGCAGCAGGACAGTAAGGACAACTCAGCTCACCTGCTGAGGGATCTGAAGTTCTCCAGGGGCAAATTAGTGTGGTTCTCTCTCAATCCAAAACCTTTTCAGTCCAGGCAATTCATCAAAAAACATCGAGGTGCAGATGCCAAATTGTCTATTAAAAACAAAACAAAACAAAAAACAGAACAGAACAGAACAGTGAACTTCAAAACCAGGAGGAATTCTTGTATATTCAGATGATCAGCAATCCAAATACACTCTTATATAACTTTCTGTTCATCTACTTATCCATCTTGACATGAGTTCCTCTTGACTCTGCAGCATTCTCTTCACTCTCTGCATCCGAATTTATTCTCAGACAGGAAGCCCATGTGATTCTGGTTTCCACCCATACTATTAAAGGAGGAAGCTGGTAAAGACCCATGAAGATGATAGGGCAGATGGGATGAGACCAAATAAGTAATTACCAGGATAACTATTTAGTAGATGGAGAAACAGACTTGCCAAACAGAAATATGGAGGGGGGGTTTCAATTTGTTTCAGGTGGGAAAGGAACCATAATTTGGCTAGCAACTTGGTCTTTGTCATGATAATTTAAAAATGACATAGAAGTATTGCTAAATCCTTACTGCAAAATTCTATGCACGCTTTGAAGTGAAGATTATTCAAAGCCCAGCTTAATCATAAGCCATACAAGTGAATGCATGCTTATTCCCTCAGTATGCATAATGAACTTCCGTACTGCAGAATTTGCAAAATAATCCGTATTTCCGTATTGCAGAATTTGTCATTTTTCTTTTTTTTTATAATCATATTTATTAAAGTTTCCAATAATAACAGAATAGAAAAGATAAAAAGGATAAAGAAAAGAAAGAAAAAGAGAGACTAGCTTAGACCCTTCTTTTCATAACCTTCTTTCTGGGACTTCCTCCTTCCCGTCCCAACTGTATTCCCCTTTCCCTAAGTTGGTTCCACAAGTTCTCATCCCCAAATTTAAGCCTAATATATTTTACTCATAAACCAATTTAAATTTACACAATCTTAACATCACTCCTCGTCTTATAATAAAACAAAATTTTCCCCCAAGATCAGCTCTCATTCCTTCCACGAGTTCCCCCTTTCTAAAAAAGAAAAAAAAAAACGAAAACATATAAGATCAAAGTTATAAAGAATATAAGATAGAATATATAGAAAAGTTCAAAAAATTGGTTACAAAGCCTTTGGATTCTAAGGTTCCCCCTCCCTTCCCCGGTTTTGATTCCCCATGTCCATTTGTCTGTATGTTGTCGGCCTGGAGATCTTAAGTCCACAGCCGAATTTTCTCAGTCCATCTTGCCGGTTTCTTCAGATTTGGTTGTTTTAATAATATTTAACTTCATAAATCCAGTCTAATAGAGGCCTTTAATTTTCCTTAATCTTTTGTTGCTCCTCCCGTTGTTCTTTCCGTGTCGTATTTAGTCATTTACTCTTTTGCTTCTTGTTTTCTCCGGTTTCTGTCTTGTTCAGCTGTCAAAACATTCTTGTTTCAAAACTTAGTGACTCTACAGAGGTTTGTTATTCAGGGACAAAGACTTACGTCCAGTTCCTTTCTTGCTTCAATAGAAGATTCTATTGTATTATGGTCACCTCTGTAGACAAAATAATATTTCAGTTCTGCAGCTTTCCCAAGAGATAAGACCTATGCACATCCCAGAGTAGTTTTCCACATACGACACTTGTAATGTCCCGAAACCCCTCTAGGGGGATTGCAATAACTTTGTATCCTCTAATCCAAAAGTCAATTTGTTGTTTCTTTTTCCCCGACAGTTTATATCCATATTTATGTCAAATTGTAGCAAAATTAATCCCAGAGTAGTTTTCCACATACGACACTTGTAATGTCCCGAAACCCCTCTAGGGGGATTGCAATAACTTTGTATCCTCTAATCCAAAAGTCAATTTGTTGTTTCTTTTTCCCCGACAGTTTATATCCATATTTATGTCAAATTGTAGCAAAATTAACCAGGAAGGAAAAACTTGTAGCAAAGTCCTCTTTATATTTTCCAGCTTTGACAGCTCCTTTGGCAGCTGTCAAATTCTCCATCTCTCTTCGCCAGGCTCTCCGAATCGCCCCGGTTCCCAGGGGGGGGGGGTTGTCTTTTTCCTCTCACCCTCGACTCTTCTCCTCCAGCACAGTTCTTATAGTTCACATCGTGGAGTTAATAATTTTTGTCATCAATAAACTTCTGAATCGATCTTGGTTTCTCAGTCCTTGTTTTAGCATGTTTACAATCAGGGAGGGGACTGACTTCCTTTTTGGATCCCCTCCCGCTCGTGCCAAATCCGGAAAAAATTTTCTTTTTTCCTCCTTTTATGCCCGGTTACCCAATTACTCACGGGTTGTTGTTAAATGTCCGAATTTTCTTTGGAAGAAGCCAGCGCTCTCCGCCGGATGGCATGCGGCTGCGCCCGGCAGGGGAAGCGGAGGACTCAAAGCACCACGCCACTCCCCGGCGCCCGATCCGTAGCCTTTAAAAAGGCTCCTTCACAAGCCGGGAGGGCGATAGCGGTGCCAGCCGAGTCACCATGTCCACGGGATCCGTTCCCGTGGTTTTTGAGGGTCCCCGCGTCGCCGGCGCGGTAGGACCCAACCCCTGCCGAGCCGACTCCCTCCGGAGCTCGGAGGGAGTCCGCCATTCGGCGATGGCGCTAACCCGGAAGTCCCTCAGAATTTGTCATTTTTCTGGTGAACAGGAAGGTGAACAACCTCATACGTAAAATGCACAAGGGGCTCACTTAAGTATAGTACATCAAAGACTCAATCCTATTGGTGTTTTGTGGGGGGTATTATTTTTATTAAATTTCATGAAACATATACTTACAATGTATATGTTAATTGCAAAAAACCCCAAACCCTTGCACTGACAATGCTTCCCTTCCCCTCATCCTCCCTCCAGCACAGCAAAGCACAAAGCATATCTAAGGCATATCTATGATGCATGACTTCCCTCAAAGAATCTTGGGAACTGTAGTTTGCTGAAAATTGTAGCTACTACAGTTCCCATGAACCTTTGGGGGAAGTGGTATGTTTTAAATTAGTGTTGCCTGTGCAGTGGATGTGGATCAGCCCTGTGTGAGGTTGGGAGGAGCTGTCCAGCAGCTGAAGAACAGAAGAGATGAAGGAGGCCATTCTAAGGCCCAGCAAACTGTAGAGTTGGGTTAGTTGAGTGATGGTAGACAACTAGGCCCAGGGCTTCCTTGGTATTGCCTGCAGAGGAGCCATCATCAGAAAGAAGAGCACAGTAAATACCACAATGCCTTTGGCCAAGTCTGTGTGTTGGCTTTCCTATTTACATGCAAAACTCTTCTGCAACGGAAAGTATTTAATTTATGTAGTCACCTCTTTCTGAAAGAGCAACCAGGGAAGACCAGCTCTTTCCCGCCTAGGGTCAGATGGGGAGACTTCTTTGCTTAACCCAGTTATCACTCGTTGTTATATTGCTAAGGAAAGGAAAAAGCAGCAGCTATTGGTAGTCACAGTGAAAAGGATTCTTTGCTCTTTTGCTTGTCCAGTAGATGGCAGCCATGCCCCATAAAAATCGGTGCCAACAGTGTGCCAAACCACATGACCACATTGCCACAATATTGTTATGCACCTTATTATAGAAAGTTCCTAATCTTGAAATGCTCTTCTTCAAATGTGTGAGCGTTCACTCCTTTCCTTTTGACAAACAAAACATTTTCCTTTTGGGAACATGATATTTTCCTACTTCACATCTGGGCACGGTCTTGGACTAATTCTACTCAGAAGTAAGCCCTATTGAATTCAGTGGGTCTTGCTCCCAGGTAAGTGGGGTTGGAGTGAGACCAATGTCAGTTGAACTTAGGACTCAGTGAAAACAATGGGGAAATTTACTAATAACTTAAGTCCTGTTGATTTCAGTAAGAAGGCTCCAAAGGACACTGGTGTGTGTGTGTGTGTGTGTGTGTGTGTGTGTGTGTGTGTGTGTGTGTGTTCCGCCTTGCTTTCTGAATCAGGGTGAATTTTCAACCTTTTTAAAAAATAACGTATTATATGGGTTTTTGTTGCACTACATATCACAGTGGGGGACACATGGTGTCAAGCTATTGTACCAATATATCCCATGATAGCTCTGGACTATCCTTAGAAGGTGAGCAAATACACCCAAAGCTTTCTGGGAAGGCTGCATAGAAAAATGAAGAGTTCTAGATCCCCACAACTTCTTCTACATACAAGTGCAGCAATGCATATCTACAGCACCCAGATAACTGTCTCAAAAAATTTCAGAGAGAAATGGAAGTTATCATCAAGGCTCCATCCACGGTGCTCCATTCATATGCCTATGCAAAAACTCCATTCACCACGTCTGAGCCAGAAGTTAGAAGGTTCAGCATGAAGCGAACGGGTGCTGTTCTGCCTCCCCAGGAACAGTGGGTGGGAGGAGACCAGAAATGTCTCCTATTCACTGAGAGTCTGCTGTGGAGGCAGCATTGGACAGTAGCTGCTGACGAGGAGGCAGATCCAGAAGCCAAAGGAGTGTGCTGCTGCCGAGACTGTGACAGGTAATGCGCTCCTTGGAGGCCGTATCTGTGGATCCTGCTGCCTGAGGCGGTAGCCTTACCTTGCCACATGGGCGTGCTGGCCCTGTTGATGGGAGCTGGAGTCCAGCCTCATCTGGGAGGCCACAGATTCTCTATCCCTGTCCTAAAGTCAACTACATCCACAGCATATTTATATGGAAAAGCAGCATACAAACTTAAAAGGATTAATAACAATGATGAATAAGATAAACATTGCTGTTAATTTTAACTTGAGGGTGTTGATGACATGATATAATTGCTCACTCATTCGCTGAGTGGGCAAAACATTCATGCCAACTTTACAGACGCTTTTGTACAGGGAAATATCAGGGTGTTATTATAGTTATGGGAGCTATGACAAGAACATACAGCATGCTCAAACTCCATCCATCTCCCAGAAGACATGCATTCATGGGAGAACTTGAGTCTTGAAAACCCATTGGTGCCGGTTTTCTACAATGGCACCCGAACATGTTCCTGAATCCTTCAGATTTTGCCAAGCCATGTATCATGGTGCATATTATGGCAACTACCACAGTGATTCATGCTCTGTCAAAAACTGATGTGCAAATCAAATCAGGTTACATCCAAATCCTACCTTCTACATACATGAAACTATCATTTTTCTGCAGGACAGATTTAAGTGGGAAAGAGTTGTGGCATTTTAAAAAAGAAAGACCGTTTTTCTAGGAGGCCAATCAAAAATCTAGACAGACTGTTTTTCACTTCCTCCAAGTAAAACATAATACTCCTTCCATGTGTGCAAGGAACTGATCCTTCAGTGTGACAGCACCTACTGTCCACTTTTGAACTCTCTGTCTACTGAAATTAGGCAGGTGCCTTCACTTACCAAATGTTTTTTGTTAAGCCAGTCTACCCAATCATGTAAAGTGAGCACACATTTGTTTTTAACCATTGGCTCATTTGAGAGGAAGGGCAGGGCATACATACATACATACATACATACATACATACATACTAGCATGCCATTTTGTATTAGAAGTTGTATTTTTAAATCCGCTGATTTTATTTGACTTCTGATCTTACCAGCACTTTTAATATATTATATATTGTTATATATTATGTAAACTGCTCTGAGGTTTTGATGATTAACTGATATATACATTCTATTAAATAAATGAAATAAAATTCTCAAGCACTGTCCCCTGAAACTGTATTCCCCCCCCCAGCACACACCCTGATACACTATCCACTGCCTCAGGCCACCAGCAGTTCAGGGTTGAAGGTCAGGTGGATGCCAAAACCAGGGAAAGTAACCATCCAAAATTGAGCAACACAAAGATGGCAGCTAACAGGCCCAAATACATGGCCAGTGGACTAGTTTCAGCTGGTCAGTCACCAGTTGGTCAACAATGCTCTAGGCAGAGCCTTCATGAGAACACTGCATGAGAAACAAGTGGTCCCTTCAATATCCAATCTTGCCATGGGATTTTGCACAGCTCTGCAGCATGGTGTAGGATACTGGAGTGGCAGCTACCACTGTGAAAAGAACCCTATCAAAAAGCTTTTACAGTTTTAACCAGCAGAAAGTGGCATAGAAGAGTAGAAGAGTTTGGATTTGATATCCCGCTTTATCACTACCCGAAGGAGTCTCAAAGCGGCTAACATTCTCCTTTCCCTTCCTCCCCCACAACAAACACTCTGTGAGGCGAGTGGGGCTGAGAGACTTCAGAGAAGTGTGACTGGCCCAAGGTCACCCAGCAGCTGCATGTGGAGGAGCGGAGACATGAACCCGGTTCCCCAGATTACGAGTCCACCGCTCTTAACCACTACACCACACTGGCTCACATACCATTAAAACTGCAGCAATCTGAAATGTGGCAATTGCTGCCTGCCCCCCCAAAAAAAAAAAAAAATCAGCTGCAAATGGTTCCAAGTTTCACATCAGATGTTCAGTTACAAGAATAAAATCAATTTCTCGAGCACTCTCCTCTGAAAACTGTATTTCCCCATCCCCCCTTATACACTATCCATTGCCTCAAACAATCAGCAGTTCAGGGGCAATCCCTAGAAGATGCCAAAAGCAGGGAAAGTAGTAGGAGCGTCTCCACCCCCATCGTTCTGCCCGAACACTGAGGTCCAGCGCCGAGGGCCTTCTGGCAGTTCCCTCACTGAGAGGTTAAAGGGAACCAGGCAGAGGGCCTTCTCAGTAGTGGCACCCATCCTGTGGAACTCCCTCCCATCAGATGTCAAGGAAATAAACAGCTATCTGACTTTTAGAAGACATCTGAAGGCAGCCCTGTTTAGGGAAGTTTTTTATGTTTGAAGTTTTACTCTGTTCTGTTGGGAGCCGCCCAGAGTGGCTGGGGAAACACAGCCAGATGGACGGAGTATAAATAATAAAATTATTATTATTATTATTTTAAAAAATTATGATTAGTAAAAATCCAAAATCAGGCAACCAAAGGATAGCAGCGGACAGGCCCTAGTACATGACCTGTGGACTGTTTCAAGCTGGTTGACCACCAGTTGGGCTGGAATTATCCACCAAAATCCTTCATGAGATCATTGCATGAGAAGCAAGTGGCGCCTCCCCTAATCATTCCTTCCATAGGATTTTGTACAGCTCTGTAACATCATGTACGATGGAGTAGCAGCTCCCACAGTGAAATGAAGTCGATCAAAAAGCTTGTAAGGGCAATATTAACCAGCAAAAATGCCACATGGCTAAAACAGTAGCAATTTGAAATGTGGTAATTCCACCTCTGCCCCCCATTTCAATCACAAATCATTGCAAGTTTCACATCAAATGTTGACTCTGAATGCTATTTCAGGTTTTATACACAATACCTTTAAATCTTCATATGCCAGATGCAATGCATATACACATTGATTTTTACAAACTCCCCTAAGGCAGAGATGCAAAGCCTGTGGCCGTCCAGAGGCATTAGACTACAACTCCTATCATCCCTGACTTTTGGCCATGCTGGCTGGGACGAATTGGAGTGGGAGTCCAGCAACATTTGGAGGGTCAAAGATTCCCTATCCCTGTCCTAAGGCCAACTGCATCCAACTTGCGAATTAGGCTGACACATAGCTAAAAGTCCTTCCTCATTACTTCCCAGACAGAACCAGCCGGCAAACCTCTTACAATGGTTTTGGTATAGGGAAATATCATGGTGCTAACTATAGTTATGGGAGCTATGACAGTAACATAAACCACGTCCAAACACCATCTGTCCAACCAATCAACCATCTCCTAGAAGACCTACATTCATGGAAGAACTGGAGTCATGAAAGCACTTTGATGCTGGCTTTCTACAATGGAAAACGAAGGATAAATTTGAAAGTGTTGTCGAATCTTTCAGATTTTTGTCAAGCCTTGTATCATGGTGTATTATTATAGTGGGGGCTACCACAGTGATGGATGCTCCATCAAAAACCTGCTCTATCAACCAACAACTGGATGAAATGTGATTGTGGCTAGATCCTTTTGCAAACATGAAGACATACTTTTTCCATGTGGGACAGAGTTAGTTAGAAAAGAGACATCAATCGAAAATCTATGGTGACTATTTTTATGCACTGCAATATTTTTTGTTTCTGGTGGCAGCTCACTGCGCTGTGCTGAAGCCCACTCTGGAAGCTCTCCCAAGTTTGGTGTCTTTGAGGGGGTGGCATGGCATGGAGGCTGCTTTCAGCAAGAGGTGACTCAGAAGGCAGACTGTATACCCAGAGATGCCCAGAGCAGTCCCCATGGCCAGAATCATAAACAAACGTACTGGGAAGTAAATAACTTTAAATTAGTGGGACTCAGAGGAGAATGAGTTGTGTGGAAGCCTTCAATACCTCAGAGCTTCCACTTCCTCAGTCTCTCTTACTTCACCATTCTCCCTCTCTGTTTCTCTCTCTTATACACACAAGAAACTGAGGGGAATTCACACAACCATGCCCAAGGTCACATGTTCATCAGTTTGTTTGTTTGTTTGTTTGTTTGTTTGTTTGTTTGTTTAATTAATCAGTGCTGGTTTTCTAAAATGTAATTTGAATTATTTGGAAACTATGGAATGTGACCAGATGTAAAACATGGAGTAAGAACGTTCAAAGGAAACCATGCCAACTGCTACCAACCATCTAAGGTAAAAGAGATTAGGTAATGGTAAAGGTACCCCTGCCCGTGCGGGCCAGTTGTGTCCCCGCCGTGGGGATTCGACCCGCCGACCATGCGATTGGCAAGCCCTAGGCACTGAGGTTTTACCCACAGCGCCACCCGCATCCCTCCTACAGCAGTTAAAAGAGATTACATTGGCCTTAAATGATCACTTTGGAATAAGCAACTCCCTGGAAATTTCTTTTCCATCACTCCATTTAAAAATGACAACAACTTTTGCTTATGGAGCCATGAGCAAAAGCCTGAGTGGATGGACCATCTCAATGAGCATTATTGTGGGATCCTCTAGATTTTGCCAAGCCATGTAGCACTGTGTGGGTAGCTGGCCCTACACAATGATGGGTCTCCTGTCAAAAACCTCCTCAGATTATGTACAGACAACTGTTTCAAATGCATGCTACTGCTAAATCATTTATTCTGGATTGCTACTTCTCTTTGGACCCTGTTTAGGGCTAAAGGACCCTTATAGTTCATTAAAACTGGGGATGAACTCAGTACTCTCGTGTAAGATAAGGTAAAGATAAAGGACCCCTGGACAGTTAAGACTATGGGGTGCAGCACTCGTCTTGCTTCAGGCCGAGAGAGTTGGCATTTGTCCACAGACAGACTTCCGGGACACGTGGCCAGCATGACTAAACCACAAAGCTGGCTGTATTTACGTAGGTCCCATTGGGATTAATGTGAAAAGTTAGCAGTGATTTAACGCCCATTAATTCCAGTGGGTAATCTGAGTGCAACTAACTTCCGAGTGAGGAGCCAACTCCACGAGCTTGCACCTTTTCCAAGAGGAATGTTGTTTTATTTTATGGATATTTACTATTATGGCAATTATTATAAACACACACACATAATGTAGGTTCATTCTTGCAATAAACATAGTCACCTAGGTAAATATAATTTATGGGTAGCAAATATGCAAATAGAGATTTGGTAATTAAAAAATAGAAAAGAAGGGGTAATTGTTCACCTTTTTCTTTCCGTTCTCAGCCTTCCCAACTCAGGATGAGAGAGCTATTTGCTTGAGACACAGTTTCAGTCACATGCTGAAAAGTTGGATTTTGCATAGGAAGCTGCTTCAGATCATTGTTCCATCTAGCTCATTGCTGTCTGCACTGACTGGCAGAAGTTCTCTAGGGATTCAGTCTCTCCCAGCTCCACCTGGAGATGCTGGAGATTATGGTGCTGGAGGAGACTCTTGAGAATCCCATGGACTGCAAGAAGATCAAACCTCTCCATTCTGAAGGAAATCAGCCCTGAGTGCTCACTGGAAGGACAGATCCTGAAGCTGAGACTCCAATACTTTGGCCACCTCATGAAAAGAGAAGACTCCCTGGAAAAGACCCTGATGTTGGGAAAGATGGAGGGCGCAAGGAGAAGGGGACAACGGAGGACGAGATGGTTGGACAGCGTTCTCGAAGCTACCAGCATGAGTTTGAGCAAACTGCGGGAGGCAGTGGAAGACAGGAGTGCCTGGCGTGCTCTGGTCCATGGGGTCATGAAGAGTCGGAGACGACTAAACAACTAAACAACAACAACAACAATCCTGAGACCTTCTGCATGGAAAGTGAAGACTCTGCCAATGAGTTACAGCCCTGCCCCAGAAAGAACTCCAATCTGAACAGGCTCTGTTTTTTCTGAGCTTACCGGGCACGGTGTAACAGACTGGAACAGCACATCAATAAATCACATTCCAGAAGTAGCAAGCACTTTGTGAACTTTTGTGGGGGGACCTAGCATATCTTTTCAAACTTATCAAGAGTATTCCATCAACTTCTTCAACATTTCATCTCAGGCAAATGGAATTGCCGTTGACCTTTGTAAGTCACTGTCCCTTAAGAAACTTTTTCTTAGAGCAATCTGTGATATCCTGCCTATACTTTCCCACCGCACACTCCATTTTTCTGTATGGGAATGAATCACTGTGATAGATACGGGGGTAGCGGCACAGTGATTAAAGCCCTTACAAAATCTTCTGTGTTCAGAATGAAAGGATACCACTGAGATAAACAGTGCTGGATGCATTGTTCCCTAACACATCAATCATGCATGTTGAATCAAAATTACAACGGCAAATGCCTCTCTCTCTTTCAACACAAACTTAACAATGAACTCGTATGTGTGTGAGTTCTTAAACATACTCTTCAACCTCTTCTATATATCTGATTTTTTCCTCCACACACAGTACTCAAAGGATGAGATTAGACAGATGATAGTTGATAGAAAGATAGATGACAGATCTGTCCAAATCTTGTCTGTGATTTACACTAATAGTTATGTTTCTCATCTCAGGTTTCAAAGGAAGTTGAAAGATCTTCAGGGTACCTCAAATGGAAACATCAAAGTCAAAAGGAGGACAGTAAAGGCACCTCACCTTATTATGTCCTGATGATGTTCAAGCAGATGTTGTTGGCTTCTTGTCTCACACAACAAAAGAGCCATCTACTACTCAGTTTCAACATACAGATATATTCATGCACAAATGTATGATTTTAAAAAGAAACTCCATATGGTTCCCTATATATCTTGGGATGAATCGCTCTCTTCCCATCTACCTTGTGTCCAGCTGATAATTCTTCACCTTAAAATTTGTCACATTTACTGTGACTGCTGTTTACATCTCTGCATATTCAAAGCCAGCTTTGACACTGAAGTCACTAGCAAAGAAAACTGGCATGTCTCTAACAGTACCGCAAATTAATCTTGGACAGGAAGCCCATTCTGTTTCTGTTTCCTCGCACAGTTTGAGGAGGAAGTTGGCAAAGACCTTAAAGGTGGTTAAACAGATTAATGAGATGAATGAAATTAAGATCTCGAGTCAATTTATACACCAATTTTTGAGGTAGAAAAGTCATTGCATGATGACCTTCCCCATAATTGTTGGATGACAAAGAAACAGTGAACTTGGTCTACATGGAACACCACCAGAAACACCAAAATTCTACTTCTTGGGGGAAGGCCATATGCTACCTTCATACACAATACACTCAACAGAACTAGATATATTTCCATGGTGGAGTTTGTGATTGGTGGTTGCAGAATTCCATACATTCTCCCTTCCACATCCATATACAAAAGGATGGTTTTCTGTCGTGAGTGCTGGTAAGCATTTTAGTACTGGCACAAACCATTGTGTGGGGATATGGCTACCACAGTGTTACTTCTCAATACAAAAACTCCTTATGGAGATAAACACAGGTATGGGCGATGCTATCTTTTGGTATAGGCAGGTCCTTTCTCAAACTGGCACATGAACCTCTGGCCCCTTGACATCTACCACAGGTTCCCACAAAACCACTCCTAAGAAAGCAACATGGATATCGCCTTCTGTTATGCTTCCACATCATCCTCAGCCTCCCATTGGTCACATTGCTGATTGACAGGAGAGCATGGAGCACAGCTTAATGTTACTATTGCTGGGTCTCACAAGTTCCCTATGCACTCCAGGGGTGAGTCGCCTCTGCACATCTGGCAGGGCCCAGCTAAGATAGAGATGCCTTACTACCATACCATAACACAGCGGGAGAGGGACTCTTCAGGTGTGCTGCTCCTCAAGACTGGCCCCAGCATCAGTTTACCAGTTACTGGAAACCACAGAAGGGGAAAGTGCTGTTGTGCTCAAAGGCTGCTTGCAGACTCCCCAAAGGCATCTAAGGAGAACAGGATGCTGGAGCAGATTGACCATTGGGCTGATCAGGCAGGCTATTCTTATGTTCTTAGTACAGGTTTTTGGGCCTACAAAGTCCCTGGTATGCAGATGTGCATATGGACTCATTTTCACTGGTTCAGGCAGCATCACACCATAAACCAGTTCAAAGAAACTCATTTCCATTCAATCATACTGTGTTGATCACAGCTGAGGTTGGACTTGAATCCAAAATACCATATGAAAACCTACCCATCGAACAACATTGACCGACAGTATAGTACAGTGGTACCTCAGGTTACAGACGCTTCAAGTTACAGACGCTTCAGGTTACAGACTCCACTAACCCAGAAATAGTACCTCGGGTTAAGAACTTTGCTTCAGGATGAGAACAGAAATCGCACAGTGGCGGCGCAGCGGCAGTGGGAGACCCCATTAGCTAAAGTGGTACCTCAGGTTAAGAACAGTTTCAGGTTAAGAACGGACCTCCAGAACGAATTATGTTTTTAACCCGAGGTACCACTGTGTGTGTGTGTGTGTGTGTGTGTGTGTGTGTACGTGTACACACACTGTATGCTCTGGGAAGATGTGAAAGCCTCCAGAGGACACTTTCTCTCCCTTGAGTATTTGTTTAAAATCAACAGCAAACAACACATATCCTATTCATCTTCTATCAGACAGACTTCTCAGATCATTAAGATGCCAAATGAGGTTTTGTTTTGTGTTTTTTTCATTTTGTTGCTTGTTGTCTGCCACCCTGGACTCCTTTGTGAGGAAGCGTGGGGATATAAATTTAAGAAGAAATTAATATTCAGCTGGGAGAGGGACCATGATATTGTTGAACAAAAACATGGTCTATTGGCCCTGGGCAATCCTGAAAAGAGAGCAGTCGTCTTAAGCAGTAGCTGACAGGCTACATTCAAACTTTGCAAAGGAGACTGCAATGACACCAAACAGACTGGGGAAAGCTACTCTGTGCACCATCAGAGCTGTGCATATCTGTAGGACTGGGACCCTCATCACTTATTTGCAGGAAGCAACTTCCATAAACTGAGAGCAAAGGAAGTTTTTGTCAAGACTCCCCTCACTGTGGTTTGGGGCTGGGGCACAGTGATACAATCCCGTACAAATAGTCTTTGGAGACAATGAGAGGGAACCAACAGATTTATTAGGCTGGCTGCATATGAGCCAATAGTTAGCAGTGATGGCCCAAGATATTCTGTCCTCTGTCCTCTAACCTCTAGAGTCTTCCTTCACTCTAGTTCCTTTCCTCCAAGGAGCTCAAGGGGGTGGGCATAATTCTTCAGCCATTCCCATTCTATCCTCACAATAACCCTGTGAATTAGAATCCTAGAATTGTAGAGTTGGAAGGGACCCTGTGGATCATCTAGCCCAACCCCTTGCAATGAAGGAATGTGCAGTTGGCCCATACGGGGATCAGCACCACGCTCTAGCCAACTGAGCCATCCAGGTAGGTTAGGCTTTGACATAGCGACTGACCTAAGGTGTCATGGCTGATTGGAGACTCAAATCATGGTAACCAGAATATTTTAACAGGTGTATATAAGTGCCCAAGGAATTGCATATCTCTTCTGAGCATTAACCATTCTCTTCTAAGATGCATAAAACTTAAATCTTTGGCATTCAGTAAGAGTCTGCTTCAAAGAGAAAATGGTATATGTGTGCATTGTTTTTATTTATTAGCCACAATTATAAATGTTCTTGCAGCACAATGAAGTGACCACAGAGTAGTTTTCAGCACATAATACAAAACAAAACAAAGGAAGGGTAAATAAATCACTGACCACAAAATCCAAATGATGGCCTCAACACCACAAAGGAGCAAAAACAGGTGTAACAAATACAGGAAGCTGCTCTCTTCTACATCCAACAATTATTTCAGAAACATAATGGGATGATGGTTCATGTTGCTGTTTCAGGAGGTTATCAGCTTTGTTCCTATGTGAAAAAATCTACCATTCACCTACAAGCTCTAATTGAGGAGGAAAATAATCTGAGCACGACTGAAGTTTGTGCACAGGAATGTAGCACGGTGCAACAGCATGGAGGCTACCACAGTAACAAACACCATGCCAAAAACTCTGACCAATCAAACATCCTGTAGACCTTTGTCCATGGAGAACAACATTCTCCATGTAGTTGGATTCAATGACCCTTGGGGTCCCTTCCAACTCTACAATTCATAGATTTATCTACCCGAACTGAAATCAAAGAATATATGTGGATCAGTTAAACCTGGTCAGAATAGGGATGTATAAAGGCAGCCTTCACTCAGTCCACCATGAGACACCTAAGCCGGACAAGCTCCCCTTGGCTGAAAAGGTTAACACTGGAGTCATGGTCCCACACCCAAACTTTACAATCCCATCTGTGATCAAAGAAACCTGGTGCCTAGGGGCAAAAGTCAAGAGTGGATGACATGTCTCAGCACTTGCAGCTGAGCAGTATTTTTGAATTCTCCAGATTTTGTCAAGTCATGTATCACAGTGCATACTATAGTAGCTGGAGCTCCCACAGTGATGAATTCTGTATCCAAAACCTGCTTTGCAGTCATTCATGCTTAGGTGCGAAGAGAGTCTGCAGGGGGGGGGGGAATAATGACCTTTTTCTGTTATGCTAGCCAAAATATGTGCTAGTATGTTCTTAGTTGTGCATGTGTGCTTTTGCACATGCACAGAGATATCTTGTCCCGTCCTCCATTTCAGCAGCAGTTGCTTGCATGGCACTAACAGCCATTCCTGAGCCTCCCCCAAGTTTGGGGACAGCTTTCCAGGTGACACAGAGAAGGGTCTAAACAAATATGGAACAGAAGGCCAACTGAACTCATACAGAGAGATTCCTGGGATAACTTTGCAATCTTAAAAGATGCATTAACAAAAGGAAGCCACAATGAATGAAAGGGGCTTGGAATATTCAGAAGCTACCACATATATCAGATTTCCCACCAAACCTTCATCATGTCTCTCCCCACCTCCACATCCCCAAAAGCAAATAGGCAGTGGAAAAGAGGCCGCAGGACTTTCAAAAGTAAAGCTAAGATTTTGGATTTAAGTGGGATTACATGTAAGATGCACACACCCTGAAATCATGCAGGAGGCAACTCTCTGCCAAAATCAAAATCTAGGCAATATGACCAGGGACATCTATGGTAGCCTCAAAATGTCATCTGTATTAATAAGATTTTGTCCCAATGGAAGTGTTGGTTTGAGCCTGTATCACTGTGCTCTCACTGTTATACTTGCATTGAATGATAACTATGAATCCATAATGCTTCTAACAGAAAGATCTCCCACAGGATCTCACAAAATATGCCTAGCCAACAACAGTTTAGAAATCCATGGTCTCTCACATTCTTCTTCCCATACCCAGCCCTTCCAGGTCAGAATGGGAGAGATACTAGATCAAAGACACAGTTTAAAACAAATATAGACATCAATGTTTGGATGTCCAATGAACTGGAGAAAAAGAAGCCACCAAATTATTTTGAGATCGAGGCAACAAAATTACAATATTACAAAATATTACGTGTTCAGAAAATGACTCTATGAAGCAGAGGATGAGAAACGACCACACAGTGTATCCAGCTAACATCAGTCATGACTGTATGAAACATTTTTTTATTTGAAGGGAAAATGTGTGGAGCCAATGCTTCTCTTCTCCCATCTCGTACTGTGCAGATCTGTCCAATGACTCAAGGCATGCGGCGGTGAAGTGTTTGAGACAGACAGGCAAACACAGTGATTATGGTCAAGACCACAAAGAAAGGGCAATAGAATATTAATGGAAATGTGAAGTCACCATTGTCTTATACATAAAAGGTTAAGTAGAGCTTTGCTGGATCGGACCGAAAGCCCTGCATCTTCTCTCAGTAGTTCACCAGATGCCTCTGCCCACAAACAGGACCCTAGTGCAACTGTTTCCCCAAGTCCTTAATCCTCCCCCTCTAAGCTTTCTATCACAGATTTTTTGTACAGGAACCTATCACTGTGGCTACTGGGAAATCAAACACCCTTTCAAAAATCTCCCACATTCAGAAATAAAGAACAGAAGTGTGATATTCCCAGTGTAATGGGACTAACTCATGAATATGTGAAGCTCTTTTTTGTCTGGAACTGAAACAGTCTAAGC
Source organism: Podarcis vaucheri (assembly GCF_965113315.1). Lineage (NCBI taxonomy): Eukaryota > Metazoa > Chordata > Lepidosauria > Squamata > Lacertidae > Podarcis > Podarcis vaucheri. The sequence continues at coordinate 8,086,818 of NC_138751.1, read as the reverse complement.
AAATGATTCTTGGAACTTCTTAAACATCAACACAATCAAGTAGAGGACAGAGAGATAGAGTCAACCTAACTGTATCTTGTCCATAATTTAGAAGAATATATGCCTCCCATTTACATATTCCCAGGATGAAACTTAGAAGGACATTAGGAGTGTGTCAGGACTAAAGAAGCAACAGCACAACTCACTCTGAAAACGCAGTGATGGTCAGTTAAGCAACAGCAGCAATTCACTCACACAGCCATGAAGGCATGTATAGTTTTTGTACACTATCTCTCAGACTAACCTACCTCGCAGGATTGTTGTGAGGATAAAATGGATGAACAGCCTGGGATACCACCCTGAGCTCCTTGGCAGAAGGACAGGATACAAATGACATTGATTGATCAAATGATATTCTTAGGCTCTACCAGAGCAAAATAATTTTCTTTTTTTAATCCAACCATGTCACTATTTTAAAAAGCCACTAAGGTACAGATCCACCACACAGAGTTTCCATTTTGATAAATAGCTGATGCCACAGTAAAACAAGTTCAAGCTTAAAGTGCATTATTTCATCTTTTTCTGCCTCTCAAGTACACACATCTGTACCACTCCTGTACCTTATTCTGTCAATCTGCAGCTCAATCTCCTGTTCAATATGACTCCTCACATAACACAGCACTGAGCCCTCTCTTCCTCAAGCACCCTTTCGGCCTGATCATTCTTCATCTTTCAATGTGTCGGCTCTGCCTTGACTGTCACACACCTCTCTAGATATGAGTAGTAAGCTTGCCACCAAAGAAGCCTGCAGAGAAGGCAAAGGGGAATGAAACTGCCATTGTTCCCGCCCTCAGCATCCAAAATTAATTTTGGACAGGAAGCCTGTTCTATTTCTCTTTCCTCCCAACCGTTGAAGCAGGAAGCTGGCAAACACGCTGAGGTCACTTGAGGGGATGAGATAAAGGGACTAAAGAATGAAAGGAGCATATGTAGGGCAGAACAACAAGGAAAATGTGCACCCTCCTGTCTAGTTTCCCAGAGGTGAACTTAACTGATACCGGAGCTGGCAGAATGCAGCAGGGGTGTTTTGGAGGGTAGGCAATTATGAGGGTCATTTTGGTGGGGAAATGACCATAAGATGAGTTTCCCCACAGTGTTCCTTTATAAAAGCATCTGAGTCAAGGAAGTTAGTCTTCTAGGCCCAGAATATGAGATGACTGAGAAATCTAGACTGCAATAACTATTGAATTTTCTATCTACATTTCAGATGCCACTATTAACAGCATTTTAGATACTGGGCTCTGTACTCTCCATTCAGAGAGAGAGAGAGAGAGAGAGAGAGAGAGAGAGAGAGAGCGCAAAATGTAATTTGTGGAAATTTAACAATTTTGCATAATCTATTTGGTTTCTGCTACTCATGCGGAGCAGCAGGAGGTATTCTGGATATTTAAATCTAATTCAAAGCTTTCTCCATGCACAAATGCAACTCCACCCACTACCAGGGGTAGTCAATCTGCAAGACTTCAGCTCCCATCACTCCTAAGTACTGGCCATGCTAGCTGGGGATGATGGGAGTTGCAGTCCAACAACATCTGGAGGGCATCCCATTGGCTATCCCTGATGTACACAGCCATAGAGCTAGAAACTTGCCCTTTTAAAAAATGAAGTCAGTGTCCAGGATTCTCAGAGCACTCATCAAAAATTGCAAATCCAAGATCTGCAATGGAAACATGAATGAAAAACAGCTCTGCTTATTGTGTAAGCCAGAGGAAGAGCTTGTAAATGAATGGATGCAAAGATGAAGAAGAAGAAGAAGAAGAAGAAGAAGAAGAAGAAGAAGAAGAAGACCCTTCAGCTGCAGAATTTGTCATTTGTGGTTGCAACGTTTCAGGCTCCCTCCTCCAACAACCAGTGTGCCTGGTGTTGATAAAGGTTTTTGCAGCAGCAGAAGTCATTGTGGATACTATAGCAGCCACAGTGTTACATTCCAATACAAAAACTATTTGCAGGGATGTGAGCAAAGGTGGTGTTCTCCCTTGGCACAACCAGCTTCTCCTTCTCTGGATTGGCATCCAAAATTCAGCTCTTTGTTGCCATCGCTGTGCATAATTCCTTCAAATTAAGAACACCAGAAGTTGTTTCAGCCAAACCTTTCATCCATCTCACACTATTGTTGACACATCGGCAGCAGTTCTCCAGGATTTCATGCGGGAATCTCTCTCAGCCATAACTGCAGGTGTGGCGGATGTGTGTGTGTTAACATGGGACATTTGCATGAAACTGAGCTCTAACATTAAGCTACAGTCCCACTCCACTGAGCTTCACATAATCACTCCCGGAAAGGGAACAGGCAGCTCACTGTTGCAAAAATTAGGGGATAAAAAGATCAGTTTCATGTATAGCCTTTCTTTCTAACAGAGAGTTCTGCTTTATTTATTTGTGAATTTATAATCTGCACTTTTCTTTTTTATTTTTTTTAAAAAAGGAAAGTGGATTCCCTTCAGGGTCCCTTCCAAATTTACAATTCTATGATTCTATTATTTTAACATATAAGCAGTGCTTTTTCCATATATATATATATGCAGGTTTTGGTGTCTTCGGGTGTCTTCCCGTGTAAGAGTCGGGGTGTCTGTGCGACGTTTCGACGAGGTCTCACTCGTCATCTTCAGGCTGGTGCTTTCGGCTTCTTGTTACTGGAACAGAGCAGAGTCTGGTGTTTGAGTTCCTATAAATACTGTTGAGGGGTGTGGTGTATAGCCTCCAACGTTCTGGGCAGAGAGGAAGTTCCTAGATTAGTGTGCCTTTTCTAATCTAGGAACTTCCTCTCTGCCCAGAACGTTGGAGGCTATACACCACACCCCTCAACAGTATTTATAGGAACTCAAACACCAGACTCTGCTCTGTTCCAGTAACAAGAAGCCGAAAGCACCAGCCTGAAGATGACGAGTGAGACCTCGTCGAAACGTCGCACAGACACCCCGACTCTTACACGGGAAGACACCCGAAGACACCAAAACCTGCATATATATATATATATATATATATATATATATATATATATATATATATGGGTACTCTCATTTTGTCTCAAGAAAATCACCATCGTGATTTTATAGTTCAAATCGGGATTCACAAAATGTTTAGGGGCATGCATAACCCTGCGTCCCCTCAGAAAAAAGCACTGCATATAAGAAGGAAATCAACAGCAATATCCGTAAAAGTATCCATAAATACTTATCAGCAAAAAGGCAGGGTGCAGAATCATGTTCTAATATCCTGCCTAAACCAAGGTTTTTAAAAGACATCTGAAGGGAAAGAGGACTGGTTCCTGCTGAAATTCTACAGGCAGGGACTTCTACAGGGCAGGTCCTGCCACACTAAAAGTTGAGTCCCTAGTGAAGGCCACCCAAACCTCACGGTCATGGGGAACCATCACAGCTCACAAAGGAACGGGCGGGGGGGAGCTCTGGTGAGCTCTGGCTGAAAAGAAGTCCTGGAAGTCTTTCTTCTTTGGCGATCACTCATAGACAAGTAAGATTGTCTTCCATGAACACGGTCGTAACAGCTCTGTGGGCACCACCATGCGTATCTCCTGGTTCTCCTGAAAACAAGCACATCCCTGCATTTTCGATCCTGCCTTTCAAGAGACAGGAGCCCAAAATGTGTGTTTTGAGAAACCTGGGAGGATGATATTCTGTGAAATTCCATACCCTAACCACAAAACAAACACCCACTTCAGCTGAAGGGGAAGCAGGTTGCAACGTAAGTCATGCTGGAGGATTTTGCACAGCGCTGCAGCACTGTGCCCATATGGGGGTGGCGGCACAGTGGAATAAAGCCTATCAAAAACCTGGGACCACTATGTTTGTGCTTCTGTTTAAGTGCAGCTCAGGCAGGCAAGAGTCTCCGCCAGCACCAGAATTCAAAAGCAACATAAAGAATGTCAAAAACTCCAACCAAACAGCCAACTGTGCATCCACTGTAGACATTTCCCCAAGAACAGTATTTGTATATTTATCTGTCTTATCAGTATCAGTGCCCTACAGGAACTGGTTTCATTCACCCAGCCCACCAGCGGACCAACTCTGCGTTACAGAGATGTCTGCAAACATGACATGGCTGGCAACATAAATCCCTTGCAGACAACCCCAGTGCTTGGAGACAAACAGTCAGGTCATTCATCCATAGCAGTGACCAGAGGAAGAATGACTCCTGGGAGGAGAGCAGACAGAATAAATGCTATGGTGCATCTGCAGCAGCACAACTAGATGGCTTCATCTGCCCCAGCTGCAACAAAACGTGTCTCTCCCATATCGGTCTCAGCCTTCTAACAGCGTGACTTCACTCCCAAAGGCGTACTCCTCCCAAGACAGACGGATGCTAACCACAACCACAAGTGCTGGCTCTCTATAATAGAATTTGTAGGAGACACTTGAAAACATTAAAAGTGGTCTGATGGGAAACTGGAAATAGGGACATTCAGAGAAAAACTATCAGACTGCCACCCAAGCACAAAGAAGCCCCTTTGGCTTTTGTAGAGCCAAACTGGAATAATCAGTTCTATACAAACCTTTTAAAATCCTACCGGAGGATATTGACTACCTTATTTTCATGGGACCACAGACAAGTTTCAGAGCAGATGTCCCATCTCAACACATTATATACATGAACAGTGCTCTTGACAAAACACTATTCTCTCCCCATTCCATCCTGCTTTTAGCCTGCCTCTAACCCCAGGCTTTTGTAGTTCTTGGGAGAGCCATTTACTTGCATTTTTCTCCCTGTAGCCTTCAGAGAGACTGAAACAGGCAACTCCCTTCAAAATGGAGATTTGCAACTCAATACCTTCATCACTTGATCTAAGGTTACAACGCTCACATGTTAGCTTCCAAAGCACAACAACCAGTTAGTTCATCATTAACTCAGCAGGACCCTCAGAGTCCTTTAGAAAACCAACAACATTGTGGGAAAAACCCCAATGTTAGCAAAGCACATTTACCCATTTTCCATTTTAAACCTTAATTAATACACATTCACTCTTCATTTCTGTGTCAATTGAACCATTATACTTAACCACTTGAAGGATAGACCTGAAATAATGCAGTATTGCAGGAGGGAAAACATTGCTGATGAATGTTCCTCACTCTGCCCACAACCACCTGAGCCAGAAGATGGCCCCATTAACTTCATTAGGATAAGTGGTTTTATGACCACATTTAAGAATCCCATCTAAGAAAAAACAACTGTTTTATGTCACAGGCAAAAGTCAGAATGGATTACGACTCTTATTGCTCCTGAAGCCTGCAGATTTTTGTCATGCCTTTTACCATGGTGTATATAACTGGGGCTCCACAGTGATGGATACTGTAGCAAAAACCTGCTCAGCCAACTAACAGTGAAGCAAAAGCTAAGTTTTCCGTTGCATATATGAATTGTTCCCCTTGAGTGGGCCACTTTCAAGTGGCAAAGACATGTTGCAGTCTTTTAAAAAATATGCTTTTCTCTAAGCAAAAATATATTTATGTTGATTTTAGGCATGCAAACACTAGGATAGATCACTCTTTTGCTTCCACCAGCAGCCCCTTACACTGTCTCAAAGGTCATTCCTAACATCTTTCCATGTTTGTATGGTGGCTTCCTTCACTGCATGTGAATTATTTCAAAAGGAAGGGATTCAGATGACACACAAATTCCATGTCCACTTTTTAAGCTCTCACCTGAGAATAGAAAATGTCTTTACACCGACAGTACCATGGGCAAAAGTCAGAGTGGGTGAACTAACTAAATACGTATTTCTGAGCAATATTTGTCAACGCTTCATTTTTTGTCAAACCATGTATCAAGGTGGACATGATTACAGCAGTGGTTATTATCAGATACATCTGGTTTTTTTTAACAAGGAAGGTTTTTCTCCTGTGGTTTTGGTTTGGGCATGTATCACTGTGGTCTTCTAGCATTCCTTGACAGTGTGACAAACTCATTCATGTGCACTGGAGAGCCTCCTCTAAGTTCCAGGGCCAGCCAAAACAATGGAAAACTTTAATAGTTTCATTTCGTTCAGTTTATACACCTCTTTCCCAAAATGGACTGTGCCTAGGGTAAATCACAAAAAATCACATTATTATCAAATTTTATTTATTTAATTAACATATCTCTATACTACTTTTCAAGAACAATATTCTTCTCAAATAAAATAGGAGGGGGAGAGGAATATGTTACAAAACATATTTTTTAAAAAATCAAGGCAGATGTAATCAGGAGGGAAACCATCAAAAACCATATATTTAAAGAAGAAGCAGAATACCTGTGGATTTCACAATGTTGCTGGACTACAACTCCCATCATCGCTGACCATCATCCCTGACCACATGCTGGCTGTGGCTGAAGGGAGCTGGAATCAAACAACATCTGACAGATTATACGTTCTCCGCTCCTGACCTAAATAGAGGTTCTGGTGGTTTCCCTCTTGATCTTGCTTTATTTAAGACAACAGACAACTCCCTTTCTGCCCTGTCCCTCCCTGCACCAGAAAGAACCCAAGTCTGAGCAAGCTTTTAAGGTTCTGTGAGGGCACAGACCACTGTGGGACAATTGTATATATCTGCAAAAAATGCAGCAACTCTACAGCCACAGTTGACATAGTGACGCTGTAGTGATGGCTCTATGTTCTGCTGTGAGCACTAGGACGAAATGTAACATACCGTTTCAAAACTGACCTAAAGCACACCATCCATTTTTTCAGACAATAAAATATTCATGGAAATGTGAAACCACAGTTCCCTCCAAACCAGTCTTCTTCATGGAGCATGGTCCTTGATGCTTTCCCACTCGTTTCCTATCACACAGTTTTTGTATGGGAGCACGTCACAGTGGTAACTGGGACGGCACTGTGATAAACATCCTTACAAAAATCCCCCATGTTCAGAAAGGAAGGATGCCTGTGAAATATGGGTAGACCAACAGACCACAAGGCCAACAGACCACAAGGCATCTCCACTTTGACAAAGCTAAAGCATCAATCTGGAACGAATGAATCTTAGTCCGAACTATAATAACCCAAGCACCTGCTACTCTCTGTCTCCTTGAACACGAACGTAAGTATGACGTCCAATGTTTTTTACATAAATCTCCAGAACTTTCCACATAAAGCAATCTGGGACTTGTGTAATGGAGCAAAACGCAGAAGATGTTTCCCAAGTCTTGTCCATTATTTAAATACATCCTTAAACTTTCCCATCACATTAATAATATAGGCAAATAGCTCACACAGAATAGGATCAAATAGGCAAAAAACAGAACACAGCTGAGGCACCTCACCTGCTGGTAGATCTGATGTTCTTCAGGGGAAACACATATCAGTCTCTCTTCTCATGAAGCAAAACAGATTTTTAATTCAGTCATTGCATTATTATTTTAAGCCATCAAGCAGCTGGTCTGTACTGAGTTGACATTTCTAATAAGAGTTGAGGGGGGAGTAGCATGTGCACATTATTATTCTCTATTTTCCACTCAAGCACACACACCCTCTCTCACACACACAAGCACGCAACACAAATACCAAGTCTACCTCTATTATCCACACATAAATATCTAGTGCTCTGTTTGACTGCCAACGTTACTCAGCACCAAACTTTCTCTTCCTTAATTTCCTCACTGCCTTATCATTCTTTGTCTTAAAAAGATGTCAAGTCTGCCTGGATTTTTGTATGCAGCGCTAAATGCATGAAGCATGCTTCGCCACAAAAAATAAAACTGCCACCTCTCTTTCCCTACGCACCTCCCCCCTTCGGCATCCAAAATTAATCCTTAGTCAGGAAGTCTGTTTTCATTCTCTTTCCTCCCACCATTGAAGCAGGAAGCTGACAAAGACCCAGAGCTTACTTGAGTAGAGAAGTTGAAGGAAGTAAAGAATGAAATTTGAGGGAAGGGGCAAGAGACAGGGAGGCCTTTTGTTTGTTTAATGAAGATTTAAACCACTTTCCAAGATAACTCACCCTCCCAAGGACTGTTAAAGATTCTCAGTAAAGCAAGAAATTAGATGAGACAAAAATCGCTAAAACTATAAAATGACAGTAGTGAATAAATAAATCAGATACAAAAAAAGCAGATAAAAGCATATATTCCAGCCTTCCAGGGAGTCCAGGGAGGCAAAGACACAAACAATGAAAGAGATTAAGACATCTAAACACAATTCCAGCACAGATGCAGACTGGGAAAGGTGTCTACTTAAAAGACTTATTTAAAGAAGGCTTCAGTAGGTACCTAAAAGCACTGGCGGACGAAGGTGGGGGCAGGGGGAGCGATCAGTCCTGGGTGCCATCCCAGGGCTGCTCCCGCCCCCCAGGATGCTCAGCACTCGCCACACACACCCCAACGCGCACCCCCAATGCGCCCCCATAGGTGGCACGCCACACCCCCTGGGATGCGCACCAGCCATGCCCCCAGAAGTACACCACTCCTAGTGCTGGAGCAGGTAGCTTTGCCACTGCCTAAAAGACAACAGAGATCACACCTGACTTAATAGGAGGAATCCCAAAAGGTCCCATTCCAATCCTGATAAGATGATATCTGCAGGAGGCCCTCACTTCTATAGAGTGGTGATAGATCAAGTATACCGGTATATGGGGTGAGACAATATGTTAAGTATAATTGTTTAATTGACACTGAAATGGAGAATGCCTATGTGTACAGAGGTACCTCCGGTTACGAACTTAATTCGTTCCGGAGGTCTGTTCTTAACCTGAAACTGTTCTTAACCTGAGGTACAACTTTAGCTAAAGGGGCCTCCCGCTGCCACCGTGCCGCAGGAGCACAATTTCTGTTCTCATCCTGAGGTAAAGTTCTTAACCCAAGGTACTACTTCCAGGTTAGCGGAGTCTGTACCCAAAGTGTTTGTAACCTGAGGTGTTTGTAACCCGAGGTACCACTGTATTGCTGAAAGGGTTTAACTGGAAGATTCCATTGAAGCTATGGAAAAACAACAAGAGCTCTCTGAGCTCTTAGATGCATTGATAGTTGCCATTATTCTCTGCTAGTTAATACATGAGTGATTAACCTTAGATCACATGATAGCTATTGAATTGCACATCACCATTTTGAAATGGAGTTGCCTTTGGGTTCTTTGTCCCTAGGCTCTGTGGGAGTTAAGATGTGTCAACAAGTCTCCTGAAGGGACAGAATGCAGCTCCAGGTGAAATGAAGGCAGCTGCTGCTGCTGCCGTTCTTGTTGTTTGTATGCCGCACATCTGACTGGGTTGCCCCAGGCACTCTGGGCGGCTCCCAACAGAGCTTTAAAAACACAATAAAACATCAAACATTAAAAGCTTCCCAAAACAGTGCTTCCTTCAGATATTTCTCCAGACTATTTGTCTTACCTCTTATTTATCCTAATTTACCAGTATTTATCCAAATTATACTCTTTTATAAATGTTATACCAAGCCTGCTAACATTTTAACATTCCTGGTCAACCTTTTTTTCTTTTTTTATAAAAATTTTTATTGATTTTACAAAGTTTTTATAAACAATACAAACAAATAAAAAGACAAAACAAACATGTATAATTTCATCTCCTTTTTTCATAAACCTCACTTCTGTGACTTCCCCAAACCTCCCCTTTCTACATCCCAATTTCCAAAATTGTTTCAGCAAGTCCTAAACTTAATTTTGTCAAATTTGTTCCTTATTTGTTCTTTTCTTTTACTTAATCTTTTGTCGCTGTAATCTCCTTTTCTTACTAAGAACCTCAGCATTTTAACATTCATTAATTTTATAATATTTCTTGAGATAAGTTTTAAATTTCTTCCAATCTTCATCCGCTGTCTCTTTCCCCTGTTCACGGATTCTGTCAGTCATTTCAGCCAGTGTCATATAATCTATCACCTTCATCTGCCATTCTTCCAGAGTGGGTAGATCTTGAGTCTTCCAATGCTTTGCGATAAGGATCCTTGCTGCTGTAGTAAAGGTAAAGGTAAAGGTACCCCTGCCCGAACGGGCCAGTCTTGACAGACTCTGGGGTTTGTGCGCCCATCTCACATCTATTGGCCGGGGGCCAGCGCTGTCCGCAGACACTTCCGGGTCACGTGGCCAGCGTGACATCGCTGCTCTGGCGAGCCAGAGCCGCACACGGAACGCCGTTTACCTTCCCGCTGGTAAGCGGTACCTATTTATCTACTTGCCCCCGGGGGTGCTTTCGAACTGCTAGGTGGGCAGGCGCTGGGACCGAGCAGCGGGAGCGCACCCCGCCGCGGGGATTCGAACCGCCGACCTTTCGATCGGCAAGCCCTAGGCGCTGAGGCTTTAGCCCACAGCGCCACCCGCGTCCCGCCTGCTGCTGTAGTAGCGTACATTAAAAAGTTCTATCTTTCTTCGACACCAATTGGTTAGCAATGCCCAAGAGAAAGGCCTCTGGTTTCTTAGGGAAAGTACATTTTAGTACCTTTTTCATTTCATTGTATATCATTTCCCAGAAAGTCTTAATCTTCGGGCACGTCCACCAAAGGTGGTAGAAAGTACCTTCAGTTTCTTTACACTTCCAACACTTATTGCCAGGCAAATGATAGATTTTTGCAAGCTTGACTGGGGTCATGTACCACCTATAGATCATTTTCATAATATTTTCCTTTAATGGTCAACCTTTTTCTTTTCTTGATCTCTGATCTTTACGGTCATCTTTGCCATTTCAGCATAGTCCATCATTTTAGTAATCCATTCTTCTTTTGTTGGTACCTTCTCCTCCTTCCACTTCTGGGCAAGCAACATTCTTGCGGCTGTTGTCACATACATAAATAATATTTTTAAGTCTTTTGGTATTTCTTCCCGCTAATCCGAGTGTGATGGGATGATGAGCTGCTTGTGCGTAAAATCCAAATCCCTCAGAGTTTGTTCAAGTCCGCAAACCTCTGTCTGTAACGGAGCCCCTTAAGCATGGCTCCGTCAGTCACTGGCAGATTCCGACAGTGGTTGCTTTCGGAATCGCTTCCAACATAAAAGCTCCTTAACGGAAACACGTCTTCTGGACTCACGTCGCGACAGTTTCCGGCGCGGAGTGGGTGTCCCTATAGGAGGTCCAGAAACCTCCCCACTGTTTTCGCTGGAAGTGTCTCTGAGCCATCCCTCCTGCTCACTTTCCCTCAGAGACCCGCCTCTCCCCCTGCTGGTTCCCTCTTCAGCTGCTGAGTCTCTCCCAACCTCCGTGAGCCCTTCCACCACCTGTCCCTCCGATGGCAGTTCCCTGACACCGAGTAAAAAGGCTTCTGGTTTAAGTGAGCTAGAAGATGTATGGTCACGCTGTAGCTCCAGCTATCTCAGTTGGAGCACAACTACTGAAGAAGTAGTTGCCTAGGCAGCTAATTAGCAGGAGTGGTATGTACATCACCTGCACCTTAGGAGTTGGTGTAACTAAGTGCTTTGCCAACAAAGAACTTGTCCTCATTGGGCTGGATGTGCTTGAGACACCTCACCAACTAGAGCATAAGTGGGGTATATGTGGCCCTCCAAAATGCCATCATATCTCCAAACAGGGAACCTGTGGAAGCCAACAGGATGTCTCTTTATGGAGGCTTGGAAGGAGTTGTCTTATCAACATGCCAAAGACATACAAGCAAAATGGCACTCCTGTTCTCCCTACATTAATAAATCCTGGTTTCCTGGCTGTCCATAGGGCATGATAATACCAGGTATGCCCTGCTAGGTTTGATCAAAGGTTCATCTAGCCAAGCATTCTGTGAATGTCAGTGGCCTGCCAGATGTCTACTCAGACTCTGTGATCATCATCTGAGGCCCTTCTTCATGTGCTCCCTCTGTGGGAGGTCCGAGGGTGGCAACACAAAAACGGGCCTTTTCATTGGTTCTCCCCTGGGAGGCTCACCTGGCACCATCATTGCATATCCTTAGGAGCCAGGCAAAATCATTTCTTTTTCATCAGGCCTTTGGGTTTTAATTATATACGGTCACTTTATTTCTTTATAAATGATATTATTCTAATCAAATATTAATATAAAATTATTAAGAAGAGAGGTATAATAATAATAATAATAATAATAATAATAATAATAATAATAATAATAATAAAGATTTTTGAGCCTACTGGCATATTCATAAAAGGCTAGAAACTTCTTCTTTAAAAAGAAAACATAAAACTAATGTGCTCTGGATGCTAAGTTCTCTACTCAAATTCACTGCTTGCATGGAAATGTGGACAACACACAAATCTCTGCTAATATTATAAAACAGAACAACACAAGGATAAAGGTTTGCCCATTTCACTTTTAGACACAATTTATTTCCATTGCAGAACTGGACGTATGTTGTTTCAGGATTTCTGGCACCTCCCCCCCCCCAGCATCCATAATGATGTTTCTCCAACTTAAAGGCTGATACTGTAAGAGGTTTTTGCTCTTGCTGATGCCACTGTGGGATGCTCACTGAATCAATTAGAGATTTCTTTTTGAAAAAGATCTATAGCTACCACAGTGAAACATCTCTGTACAAAAATTGCTTGGACTGCCCACTAGCAAAGCAGCTGTTTCCTCTTACACAGCCAGGTCCTTTTCCAGGCTGCGGTATGTAAAAGGACTAGGGGACTATGGCAATGGACAGCTGACAACATATTAAATCCAGCTATTCTTTACCATAGTCCCCGAGTCCTTTGAAATCCATCTTACGCTATCAGAGGAAAGCACATTCTACTGAGACTTAGAAAGATAAGATGATGTAATGAGTCAATTCAATGGTTGACCAGCGAAGATCTGCCAGCAGTTCTTCTCCTCAGTTGTGCCACATGAGATAAATTTAACTAGTTGGGAACTAGGGGGTTAAACATGCAAAGCCCTGAACTCTTTTCTTTTCTTTTCAATGATATTTTGTGAAAGCTATCCAGTGACTTCCAGATGTCTGGTGGAGCCAGATGGGAAGCTCAGGGGAGAGGAGCCATCCAGCAAAATGGGAGAATCCTGTTTAGGTTAACCACCCATGGATTTAGGCTAACTGGGTCAAGTTCTGGTTAGAGGAGGCAGTGGGGTAGGAGGATGATCCAGGGGAAAGAGCCGGTGATTTATGGGGCTCTGTGCCACCCATGGGGCAGGAGTTGGGGCTGGTGAAGGAAGGGTGTCAAGAAGAAGAGGTTGGGCAGTCAGAGGCAGGAGGAGATGAGGTGGAAGAAGAGTGGCAGGAAGGCTCAGAGAAGGAAGAGACAGTTCCAGAGAGAGTCATACCATTGGAATCTCCCCTGTCTCCTTCTCTGCTGTCTCCACGGTCAGGGACAAGGAGGGGCTTAAAGTAATAGGAGCAATTGGTGTTGCCATGCAGGAGAAGTTGCCAATTGCTTGCTCACGGGAAGACTCAGAAGAGGAAGAGGCAGTCCCAAAAAGAGTTATGCTATTCAAATCTCCATGGACAAGGAGGGGCTCAAAGCAACACCAGCAGCTGGAGCTGCTATGCAGAAGAAGTTGGCAATTTCCTGCTCACACCACATCAGGCGGCAGCAGGGTTTAAGTGAGCAAGAAGATGCACGGCCATGCTGTTGCTCCATCTATCTTGGTTGGAGCACAAGCCTGAAGAAGTAGTTGCCTAGACAGCTAATTAGCAGGAGTGGTATGTACATCACCTGCACCTTAGGAGTTGGTGCTTTGCCAACAAACAACTAAATTTCCAATCCCTTGTCCTCATCGGGCTGGGTGTGCTTGAGACATCTCACCATCTAGAGCGTAAGTGGGGTACCTGTGGCCCTCCAAAATGCCATCATATCTCCAAACAGGGAACCTGTGGAAGCCAACAGGATGTCTCTTTATGGAGGCTTGGAAGGAGTTGTCCTATCAGCATGCCAAAGACATACAAGCAAAATGGCACTCCTGTTCTCCCTACATTAATAAATCCTGGTTTTCTGGTTGTCCATAGGGTGTGATAATACAAGGTATGCCCTGCTAGGTTCAATCAAAGCCCATCTAGCCAAGCATTCTGTGCATATCTGTAGCCTACCAGATGTCTACTCAGACTCTGTGATCATCATCTGAAGCCCTTCTTCATGTGCTCCCTCTATCGGAAGTCCCAACACAAGAAAGGGGCCTTTTCAGTGGTGGTCCCCCACTTCTGGAATGTTCTCCCCTGAGAGGCTCACCTGTCGCCATCATTACATATCCCTAGGAGCCAGGCAAAACCATTTCTTTTTCATCGGGCCTTTGGCTTTTAATTATCTATGGTCTTTTTGCATGGATAGTATGTTTTAATCTATTTTTTAAAAAAAGTAGAATTGTCTTTTAGATTTTTTTGATGCTAGTTTTAATTGCTTAAAATACTGTAAGTTGCTTTGGGTTGCCGTGGCAAAAAGGGAACCAATAAATCTAATCGGTAATAAACATCTCTCCAAGGAGTCCACCATATTTGGTCTTTTGTACCATCTCAGCACTTTACCATTTCATTTTTCCTTCTATGTGGATCAGACCATAAAAGATGGAACTGGAAAAGCTCCTATGCAGAGATAACACACACCTATGTTTCTGGCATTGGCTTGGATCCCTGTACACACTACAATACTGTACATGAAAAGCTTACAACCTGTAGGCTAGGCCACACATTTGCTGTGGCCTCCTATGGACTCAATAAACCTTCAGTTTTTGCTAATGGATCACCTGGATGTCATACAAACCAAAATAAAACATGGGGGAATGGGAAACCATCTACAGTTTTATGAATTACATATTTCTATGTAGGTTATAGCAGTGTTTCCCAACCTTTTTTGGGCAAAGGCACACTTGTTTCATGAAAAAAATCTTGAGGCACACCACCATTACAGCCCTGTGACGTCAGCGCGCAGCATCACGCCGGGAGGGACATGAATTGCTAGCAAATTACATAATCACCTCCTTGAGGGCTGGCTCATCTTCTCCGAAGGCAGAACCCCATTAATTAACAGCACAGACTCACACCATAGCCAAGACGAGGGGGAAAAACCTCAGTCATGCACAGTCATGCACATGTGGGGGCTAAATGAGGACGAAGACCGGGCAGAGAGCAGGGTTCAAATCACCCCACCTGGCCAGGACAATCCCTGGGTGCTCCCTTGGGCCACTCGCCTGACCCACCTCGCAGGGCTGTTGTTGCGAGGATAACACAGGGAGAACCACGCGCGCCCCCGGGAGCTCCTTGGAGGAGAAAGCGGGTGATGAATGCAATGCACGAAATATATGAGAGGCGACCAGGTTTTGCAGGTGAGGGGCCCCCGCCAGCCTCCGCTTCCAACACCCGGCGCAACGACGCTGAAGTTTCCCCCGGGCTCGGCTCGGGGAGCAGCGCTGCTCCCCCCCGGCTCCCCTTCGCCCTCCCGGCTCTCTCTGCCGCCCACTGGGGACCCCCCTCACCTGCCAAGTCCGGAGCGCCGGTGGAAGTTGCATGCATGCATGCAGGGCGCAGCGTTGCCATTGCATTGCACTGCACTCCATGCAACGCCTGCACGCATGCATTGCCTTGCACGCCCGCCAAGGGGTTTCCCCGCGGTCCGATGCATCCCCTCCGGTGCGATGCAGCATTGCAAAAATAACACACACCCCCGACGCAGCCCTACCTGGGGGGCAGCCTCCGCCTCCGCCGCTCCGCCTCTGCGGGGATCCCCGGGCTCCATCCTGCCGCCCGATCTCCGCGGGGGCGCAGGCAGGCTGCGCGGGGTCTGCACGGAAGAGCCCCTGCCCGCCCGGCCGCCGCCGCGCTCATTCCATGGCCGGGAGAAGAGCGCTTCAAACAAAACGCCCGGCCCGCCAGGCCACGCTGGGAAATGTAGTTCGCGCACCCCGCGCGGGCGCGGAGCCCAAGGGCGAGGGGACTACGGATCCCAGCAGCCCCCGCGCCGGGGACGGAGGGGGAGAGGCCGGGTGCAGGGATGGAGGGACGGGTGGGCGAGCGAGTGAGTGAGTGGAAGCCGCCAAGCCTTGGCCGAGAGCCAGGAAGGGCCTCCCCGGAGGAGGAGGAGGGAGGCGCAGAGCGGGAGGGAGGGAGGGAGGGAACCCCAGGGGTCATCTAGTGACAGTGCCCCAATCGAAAATTTGACTTTAAAAAAAATATCTTTCGAATTTTTTAATTTTTCCCGCGGCACACCAGGCAACATCTCGCGGTACACTAGTGTGCCGCGGAACAGTGGTTGGGAAACACTGGGTTATAGTAATGGATGCTACTGTTTATGAAAAACAGAAGGAGAAAAAAAGGAAGATCAAATGAAAGCAGTCACCCAACACTAAGCAAAGCTCTCACAAAGAACATTTTGACATTTTTCTAAAAGCCATGATTGAGCATTTGGAAATCTAGAAATCTATACATGGGCATAGACAGATCTCCTAAATCAACATGCATATTTATCTGCCTGCCAGTTCATCCTGTTAAGAAAGCAAAAAAGGTATAGCTAAAGGACACCTGGATGGTTAAGTCTAGTCAAAAGCGACTGTGGAGTTGCAACACTCATCTCACTTTCAGGCTGAGGGAGCCAGCATTTGTCCACAGACAGCTTTCTGCCTTGACCCATCGCTTCAACTTAGGGTCTCCATGGATATTACAGGCTGTGGTCATAGCAGAAGGGGAGTTTTTAGTCAGGGTTTGTATCATTGTGAGCCCCGGGCAGCACAGTGATTTCTACTCATACAAATACCAAGCGTAAACCACAATATGCTATCTAGAAAATGCATAGTTGGATGCAGCGTGACCATGCATCTTCTAGCTCACTTAAACCCTGCCTCCTGATGTGGTGTGATTGTTAGTGCCAGAAGAATAAATTATGCTAAATGGCTACATTTGCATCAGTGCATTTAGTTCAGGGTTGTTTTTTTTCCTGGTAAAAAGAAACAAGCCAGTGTATAAAGTAGTTTAGAAGAATAGCTGAAATGAGGGTGGCAAAAATGAGAGGCTTGATTAGGGTTTCTGCTTTTGCTAGTTACAATGTTTTGGTCACATAAAAGCTCAGGGGAATGTTACTTGGTAGTTGCTCTTCCACCTCAAAAATGGTTGGATGACTTTTCCCGGAGTTTCAAAAAAGCAGAGCAGATGTTCTCCCTTTCTGTTGCCCCACCCCCCAACATTCATTACATATTATTTTGACTTCATCTCATCTCCAAAATCAACCTCAGGGTCTTTTCTGGCTTCCTGTTTCAAATGTGGGAGGAAGCAGAAACAGGCTTCCTGTTTAAGATTAATTTTAGACCCTGAGAAAGGGGATGGGAGATAAAGAAATGGCTGTTTAATTCCCTAGTGCCTTCTCTGTGGGTTTCTTTTGTGGCAAAGTGAGCTTCTTATATCCAGAGATGCTATGACTATCAAGGTAGAAAGGGCATATGTAGAGATAAATAATGATAAGACAGAGAAAGAAGGGAGCAAGGAAAAGACTGGTGTTGCATTAGGTGGCAAGTTGTATTATACAGATTTTGAAGGAAAGATATACAGTGGTACCTCGAGTTACAAATGCCTCAGGTTACAAACACTTCAGGTTACAAACTCCGCTAACCTGGAAGAGTTACCTCGAGTTGAGAACTTTGCCCCAGGATGAGAATGAAAATCGTGTGTCGGCAGTGCAGCAGCAGCAAGAGGCCCCATTAGCAAAAGCATGCCTCTAGTTAAGAACAGTTTCAGGTTAAGAACGGACCTCTGGAATGAATTAAGTTCGTAACTAGAGGTACCACTGTATAGAGAAAAGATGGATAGGTGGCTGAGTAGATATAAAGGATGTATGTTTACATGTGATTTATGTCACTGAGAGGAAAGAGAGGGCATATTTTTAAGGGTGTGCTCGAAAGCAGGTCATTTTTCAAAATGGCTGCACTGGAATTCTGTTACTGAGAGCCCTTACTGAGAGTGACTTAATGGATAGAGCAATGGGGATTGTCTTGGGAAAGCTCTGGGTTCAGGCCCCTGCTAACTTTCCTCACAGAGTTGTGAGGATAAAATGAGGGATCTTCTTCCATCTTCCTTGTTGGAAGTGGGATACCAACACAATCAGTAAATGCATTGTTGCATTTTAGAAGGCCCAGGGAGAGGGCAATCATCAGACACGGATCAACATCCTCACTCCTAAAACCCCATTACAGCTAATTCTGATCTTTACCCATGCACAGTCCTTAATACACTTTCAATTGTAAGGGTTAGAAACATGTCATTGTTGTTGTCGTTGGTTGGTTGGTTGGTTGGTTGGTTGTTTTATCTAAGGTTCGCAAGATGATAAAAAATTGAGCCCACTGATAAAATCTCCACCCATGTAGGATTGTGGATGATGAAGAGACTGACTTATTTTATAAGCCAAGTGAAGAGACCTGTGTAAAGAATAGAAATATTTCCCATCACATGCTGTGTTTATTTCCATGGCAGAATTCCATCACTTAGGGCTGAAATATTACAAGCACATCAAAAACAATGATACTCTGCCTCACTCACCGATAAAGGATTTAGTTCTAGTACGAACCATTGTGGGAGAATATAGTGGGCCACAGTGCTACATCTCAGTACAAAAACTGCTTGCTAGGATGTGTGCAAGGGCAAAGAGTGTGTTCTCTCTAGAAGGTACCAAAAGCTCCTCCCTCAAATGGGCAGGCTGAAGTCTGGGTTTTTAGTGCCATCATCCTGAAATCCATCACAGAGCATCAAAAGACAATCCCCGGAAACAAATAATAATACACATAAATCATTATGATGCAACTCTGTCACTGATTTGCGGCCTTCTCTTTCCTTGTTCCTTTGGAAAAGGCAGTATGCTGACTGCCAAACTTTGTGGCAGCCGCCCTGTTCACACCAGCATCTTATTAAAATATTTGCTCCATTTAAAGGTAATGTGTAGGAAAGCCATATGCTTTACAGGGAGATCAGAGGCCTTGAAGTTACCCATCTAAATTCAGCACCCGGACAGCTGATGGCACACATATGAGAATAGCTACAGTTCCCCCCCCCAACAGGTTTTTGCTCTGCTTTGGCTCACAGTGAGACACCAGCTGAAGGGTACCATGATGAGGGGATATAGGAAAACATTGCTTGTATGCGACGAAAAATCTTCAGAGACCAAACATATATTACGAGTCATGGCTGGTGGACTGCACTCACACTTTACAAAGAAGACTGCAGCAAAACTGAGCATATTAGTTTGGAACGACTGATCTGGTGCGTCCTGAGAGCTGGCTAAGTATTAGTGTCCACTAACATCACATTCAAGAATGCACTAGGAAAACAATGGTTTTTGTCAAGGCTTGACTCATTGTGGATGGGGCACAGTGGTGCATTCCCCTACAAAAACCTCTTTGGACATAAAGAGAGAAAGCCTCTAGATTCACTCCGCTAAGTGCATCTGTACTGCGACAAAGAACGATGACTATTGCTGTTTGTCTTCAGGGTATTGCAGATGATCAAAATAGCAGAAGAATTGCTGAATCAAGCAAAGATCCAACCATTCCTGCATTCTGTTTACCAGCTGAGCCAATGAATTCTGGAAGCTCAGAGGCAGGGTGAGAGGAGAGGAGGGGCGTGGGTAGCGCTGTGGTCTAAACCACTGAGCCTCTTGGGCTTGCAGATCAGAAGGTCGGCAGTCCGAATCCCCGCGAAGGGGTGAGCTCCCGTTGCTCTATCCCAGCTCCTGCCACCCTAGCAGTTTGAAACCATGCCAGTGCAAGTAGATAAATAGGTACCACTGCAGTGGGAAGGTAAACAGCATATCCGTGCATTCTGGCTCCCATCACGGTTTTCCATTGTGCCAGAAGCAGTTTAGTCATGCTGGCCAAGTGACCCAGAAAGTTGTTTGTGGACAAACGCCAGCTCCCTCGGCCTGAAAGCGAGATGAGCACCACAACCCCATAGTCTCCTTTGACTGGACTTAACTGCCCAGGGGTCCTTTACCTTTACATTTACCTTTACCTTTACCTTGGATCTGGGACTCCAATGAGTGCTGCCTGTGAACAAGTTCCATTTAGCTACCTTTAAAATGGGGCCTCTCTGGATGAATAGTGGCTTTTTCTAATAAATAATTCAATTAAAATGCCAATGATCATAGGAAATGCCTCAACAAATCAGGGTACTCAGCTACCTTGTCTACCTAAGGCCACATTCGCACCCTACATTTCAAGTACTATGATACCACTTTGAACTGTCATGTCTTCTCCCAAAGAATAGGAGTTCCCTATTCCCCTCCCAGAATTACAGTTCCCAGAGAGATTTAACAACCAATCCCTCTTCACATGGAACTCTTGGAATTATAGGTCTGTGAGGGAACAATTACCAGCATCCTTAACAAACATCAGCTCCCAGAATTCCTTGGGGGAAGTCAGGGCTTTTTTCCCCCAGCCAGAACTTACCGGAACTCTCCAGAACCCAGTTCCAGCACCTCTCAGGTGGGTGCCCTTGTCATTATAAAAGAACAACGGAGACATTCATGGTGAGTTCCAGCACCTCTTTTTCCAGAAGAATATGACTATTTAAAGTAGTTTTATATTGTTTTAAATGTATGTTGTGATTGTGACAGTAGTCTAGCATTTTGCTTTGAGTAGTGGCGAACCAGATGCCTTTGGGATTTCACAAGCAGCCCATAAAAGCAGAAAGCATTCAGCTTACTATCCGCTTGTCAGAGTATACTGCCGTCAAACATGGAGATTCTCTTTTGGCTTTTTAGCTTCGAAAATTTGTCTAATCAATTAAACTAGTGCCAGTCACCATATGTTACGTGGCACAGCAAAGGGCCAATTGACCAAAGACCTCTGGTCCAATGCCTTTCGAGAGCCAGTGTGGTGTAGTGGTTAAGAGCGGTAGTCTCGTAATCTGGGGAACCGGGTTCGCGTCTCCGCTCCTCCACCTGCAGCTGCTGGGTGACCTTGGGCCAGTCACACTTCTCTGAAGTCTCTCAGCCCCACTCACCTCACAGAGTGTTTGTTGTGCGGGAGGAAGGGAAAGGAGAATGTTAGCCGCTTTGAGACTCCTGAAGGGGAGTGAAAGGCGGGATATCAAATCCAAACTCTTTCCTCAACTGGATGGTGTCTGAGAAATCTCAGATTTCTCAAACCTTGGGATAATAATGCATATATTGGGAGAATAATGCATATATTGGGATTCAGTTGCAAATACAAATCTCCCGACTCAACACAAAACTATCAATACAGGGCCATTACCTAATGCAAAGGAGAAATCATTTCCTTCCTATTGGAAAGGAACAGGACAGATTATCTGTGGTGAGGAGAGGGCATATTGGAGCCTTCTTTAAAAAAAAAAAGAAACACAAAGGAAGCATGATAGATTCTAGATAAAGTCTGTGGTCAGGCTCTTTTGAGCCATATCTATTTCAGACTATGCCCAGACGTTGATTAGAGATGTTGGTTTTTTTAAAAAAAATGTTTGTGGTTAATGGCAGGAAACCTTTTGCTGTACCATGCAATGGTGTTCTCTTTTGCTTTCTAAAGAATCTCCGCAATGTTCATTTATTGATCGATCAAAGGTGGTCTCATTGAGCCTCTCCTTTACAGAGTTATGACCTGTGCTGCCACAGTTATTGGCTCAGTGATACCTGCAGCTCTCATGTCCCCCCATCTGGATCCTTATCTATCTGCCAACTTCACACACACAATCATTTCCCCTTTCTCTCTGCCACACTTTCCAAGAATTTCTTAGAGATTATTACCTAGAATCTTTGTGAAATGCCATTTCAATGCAAACAAGCCGTGTTTTTGACAAACTGCTGTATTAAGGAAATGCCGTTTGTCACATCAGCTAACAGGTAAATCAATCTACATATAATTCTCTAACCACTGGTGCCAAGTACATTGTTAATTATATTTATCGACTCAAATCAGACTATCATGATAAAGACTGCCAAGATATTTTGACTAGCCAAGGAAGTCAGCCAACTAGGATTGGAAGGCTGGGGGAACTGGAGGCATGAAGGTAGTCAATCTGTGTGTTTCAAGAGATGGGGATTTTTGGTGTCCAAATGTTTTCTGAAACAGGTGGCCAAAGTTTTCATTTTCAGAGCAAATGGCAGCTTGGGGAGGAGGGTATTTTCCTCAGAAAAAGAGTAAGGCCGCCAGAGACAGGTGGAAAAACCATGGGAAGATCTGATCATGGATCTCCTGTTAGATTAGCTGATGTGCAACCTACAGAAAATTGTAGTAGCTGGTTGATCATCACTCTCCAGTCTCTTGAGTGCCCAGCCACAGCTTTTCCTCAGCTTCATGAAGGTTGCTCTAGAAAAGTATTTTAAGAGTTCCAAAGCATTCTGGTCAGCAATCTGAAAGGCTGGGCATCCTTACAACAGACAATGGTTTGCCAAGATGCACTATGTACAGTAGAATGCAATCCTGTGCACTTCTACTCAGAAGAAAGTCAGCAAGGCTTATTCTTGGCATGGTGTATATAGGATTGCAGCCTTGTTTTGGAGCTTTAAAGGTCCATCAAGATAATGCACATTATCTACTCTAAATAGCTCTACCTTCATGGTGAGCTTCACCCACGAATTCAAACTAAGAAAACAGTATTTGCAGACATCCTGTTAGGAGTGATACAACTGTGCTACTATGATGCTTTTTATTACTGGGGACAAGGGACCGCAGTCACCGTTACTTCTGGTAAGACAAAAATCTTCCTTTTACTCATTGCAACTTCATAGATTCACGTAAGCTGCTTTTTTTGCACACATAGACACAAAATTAGCCACAGCATCGCAGAATGGGATGTACTGTAGCATCTTTCTAGGTCCTAAATTAGTGCCTATTTGCTGCTTTCATTGTTGCTATTGTTATGTGTTGGTGCAATATGGCTTAGATGCCACAGAACCCATATTCGGACAAGGGGCATTGATAAATAACTGTCAGAAAAATTACTGCCTGTTCCTCATGTGTCGGGACACAGCTAGATCTGACCAGGGTCTTGAAGAAGAAGCAGCCACTTGCACCTGTGGGTGCATTTTTGCACGTATTCCCGGGGGGAGAGATTTACTGTGTGACTGGGGTGCTTTTGACAGCTGGGGACCAGGCACCCTGGTAACCGTCACATCAGGTAAGCCACTGCACATCAGTTCCACAGAATGTCTTGTTATTTTTTAAGGCTTTGTACAAGTTTTCAGTTGCATGAATTTCATTGCAATTTTCACTGACTGCCACTGGCTTTGAAACTGCATGCTTTTAAGTCACTAAACAAAGGTTGAAATGTTATTTACTCGTATAGTTCTTAAGATCTAGGTTGTTTTCCTAGGTTAGGGATGTTCATGTTGATCATCAGCTTAACTTTCTGTCTTTCATTACTTTGTAATATAAAGAGAAGCTCAAACAGTCAAATACGGCCCAGGTTAATATTAAAAATTTGGACTTCTTTAGATAGAAAAGGGAGGAAAGATCCAAGGCATTTTGGAATAATCAGTGCTATGCCAATTATTAGGAAAAGGCTTCATAGTGTTCCCCACTTCTGCCATATATAGACTGAGATCGTAGTTTATGAGTAATAAATACCTGCCCAATATATTGGTGAGGCCAATAGACATTGCAATGGTCTAGAAAGGCTTTAAAATTTCCCACCCAGCTGGAAAATCTTTCAGTGAATTCATTCCTGAAATTTCTTACTTGGTGGCAGTCTTCCTGAAGTTTTTGGAAGCGCTCTGCAGACAATTTTCAGGCCAAATTACTTCCATCTATAATGAAATAAAATATAAAAATTAAAGAGAGATTGTTGTGAAGGTATGTCGGTTCCTAAGTGGTTTTTGTAGAGAGGAAGTACAAAACAACCCTAATGTGCTACCCGTTTGAATATTGGGGCCAAGGAACCATGGTGACCGTAACATCAGGTAAAAAGCTTTTCCTACTCTTACTCACTTATTTTGTAACCTTTTTTTCATTATCTCAGTATATCTGTGTCATATGAAATGCAATTGTTTTGAGACAGTGACAACTAAGGGCTTCTTCCAATGTTTCTTTGTGCAGAACTTCACCAAGACCCACACCCCAAAATTTGTTCAAACATTGCTTAAAATGTATGTCTGTTTCACTGCTGGGACATCTGTTTGGCTAACCATCTTTAAGAGATTTCTTTGAATACTTTTCTCACCAGTGAACTGCACAAATATCTGACCATTTGTAAATGCCTAAGTCTCAGTTAATGCTCAGTTAATTCTGAAAAAACAAGTGGCGGGTCAGAGGACTTTTTATGTTGTCTAATTTTTTTGTGATTGTGAAAAACACTGCTAGTCTTCTACGTAGCTTAGTTTGAAATTAACCATAGGAAAGGTTGAAAACAGAGCTAGAAAATTGTTTTGAAGCCAAAATGTGTGGGTGGGGCATTTCTTCATTAGACCAAAATAGTGTTGCTAAAAGGTCCAAGCAGAATGAAGTTTCTGTGCCAAGTTGCTAGTTAGAACGATCTGTGTGCAACTGGTACTTCGATGTCTGGGGACCTGGAACACAGCTGATTGTCACTTCAGGTAATATTTTTGTTATCTCTCAAATGTTTGAGGCAGATCACTGCCTCAGCAGATCACTTTCTGCCTGTTCTCTTAAATTCTGGAGAAATAGGTCGCCGTCAACCCCAATTTAGTGTCAAAGGTTCATGAGGAACAGGAGTCTATTGTTTCATTTGTTTTCTTTCGAGAGCTACAATGCCAAATGCTTTTTTTAAAAAAGGAATAGAATTCTTTGTGAGATTCCATAGATAGTTCAGAACCTATTCAATGCAAGCTGGAGTATCTGATTCTTGTCAGCAGGGCTGTGACAGAATAGTTTGGAGCCTGGATTACAGTCTATCCTGGGCAAAATGTGAGAATTTCCATTTATTTTTTAGGAGTGCCAATGAATTAAATTATTATAAGCATGTATAATTAATATATAATGGAAAAGATGGAAGCCTAAACCTCACATCTAAACATTCTTCCCTATGGGTAAATTCTCCAAAAGACATTAGGACTTGTTCACAAATCAGTATATTGAGGGCCGAAACCACTGAGTGTGGGAATACATTTAATCTTGAAAGCCCTCTAATTCCCTGCATAAACCGGGTGGGTCAACTTCTTGTCCATCTTAAGAAAGAGATCTAACCAGTGTGATGACATGAGATACTGGGGAACAGGGACCCAAGTCACTGTCACTACAGGTAAGAACAAAAAGCCCTTGTTATTTCTGTCTTTAGAAAAGCTGCATGGAATTTTTTTATTCTTCCATTACCAGGGTTGGTTGGTTCGTTCTTCTGTTGCTTTTTCTGGGTTCTCTAAGCTCTAGGGAAAATATGTCTCATGCCCGTGGAAAGTCTCACTTCTCTAGTGCCACAGCTTAATTCTATCTACAGTGCAAGCAAAAGTATTTAATCTTGATCTTTTTTTGAGTGCACTCAAGAAGAAATGAAATATAAGCATGACCGCTGTCTTAGCTTGATGTAAAAATCCTGTATATTGTTAGTATGATGATCAGGCTGAACTAGGACCACTTAGTGGATAGCTAATATTCAATGAATTTTTTAGTTATTTTGACACCTGGGGCCCAGGAACCCTCGTCACGGTCTCAGCAGGTAAAGGGGGGGAATATACTTTAGCAATTTCTATTTAGGATTTTGCACACCTCTCAGTAGAGAATTATGTGCTGTGTTACTATGCCTACTTCACTCACTGGGGCCAAGGGACCCTAGTGACCGTCACTTCAGGTAAATCATACATATTATTACTTATTTCAATCTGTTTGATTGCAATGTTCATTCTTTAAAAGTTAAGGTTGACCCCAAAGCCATAGATCCTTATACTGGGTTATGCTTTGGATCAAACCTAACTATACTTGTTTAGCTGTAACTAAAAATGTTCCATAGGTCCCAGGAATACAAGATTTTTAAAAAAATAAATCATAGTCATAAACTTGGCAAATATTTAAATGAGTCAATAAATCTAGATACACAGATGTCGGAGAGAATGTCAAATACTATTCCATTTAAAGTCTTGGCAACAGGAAAGTATTGTTTAGTTTTTGTTCACACAACACTGGCAGGTTAATCAATGTGATTACTATGCTGCCTTTGATTATTGGGGTCCAGGGACCATGGTGATGGTATCTTCAGGTAAGGATTTTCTATTCTATGTTTCCCTTTGACTTAAGTAGTTATTATATTTTACAATAAGATCTTTACTGGGTTTAAAAAAAAATGTCCTAAATGCAAGGTGGAGTAGGAGGTGTTTTCTGTCTCTTTATGGCAAGAGAAAATTCAGTTTCAATTAAAACAGAAGGGAAATATAGTTGTGTAAATAAATATAATATATAATGGGAGGACAACATAAGAGATGTGACCTCTGGCATCTTGAGCTTTGAGACCACTAGGTTGTTAGTCACTCAAGGCAGGAATTAGTATCACTGTGACTACTATGCTTTTGACATATGGGGACAAGGCACCCTGGTTACAGTGAGCAGTGGTAAGTTAAATTCAATGTTTTCCTTCTGTCTAGTTGTGTGTGATTTTTCTATATTTTTTCCAAAGTGACTGCTGGGTATAAAAACAGCCTGGTACCTCAAACTGACTGCCTTTCTTAGCCTAGTTATGCCGGAATAATCTCTTTAAACCAAAATAGATATCTTAATTATTCATCAGTCCAGCTCATGACCCAAACTAAGTTAATAACAAAACAGGGGCTTCAGAGAAATGCCTTCTAAAACTTAGAAATGTATGTGTTTAAATTCCACATCTTATGCTGGATGGGTAACTACAGTAGTTTCGCATAACGAAAACAACAGAGAGTCCTCTGCGGGCTTAGAAATGAAAATTTATGGTGGCAAAAGCCACAAAGTCTAAAAAAGCTTTTGCGACTACAAAGCTTTCCTCTCTTTACAGTGCCGAGAAGCTCTTTGTTGTTTTTCTTAAAGTATTCAGTTGTCTTGAACAATCCAGATTTAATTATGTTCTGCATCTTAAGCCAATTAAAAACCCCCATATTTATATTGAGTGTGCGTTAAAACTACCATTTAAGGGATAGTTCTGCGGGTTGCAAAGAACAGAAGCATTCCATATTAGGTTTTTGTGCATGGGATAGAAAGAGTTGGGGCACTGTGACTACTTCGACTACTGGGGACCAGGGACCATGGTCTATGTCACTTCAGGTATGATTTTAATTCATTTTCTCACCTGTATTCCTTAAATGCAGAGTTTGTTCCTATTTTTTAAGTGATGTCTTTGAAATGTTAGTCATTCCCGTTCTTTATGTTTTTGAAACTCAAGTGTTCCTGTTGTGGGGCATGTTCTGGGAATTGAGGGAGTCTTACAGGACTCCAGGGAAATCCAATTCAGTTTAATGAGACCGTTCCAGAGAAATAAGAATGTCTGGTCAAGTTATGGAACGGATGGACCCTTGGTCCAGTCTGGAAAGATAATTCTTCTTTTCTTATATAAACTGCTATCTCAAACTCGCTTACTTAGAAAATATACCTTTCATTTAAATGTGTGGAATTTACTTCCAATATGTGTGTTTAGGATTGAGATTTAAAGTAGGCTTAGACTTTTTTCCCACCTACCCATGTTCTGAAAAATCTTATACCGCAAAGTAAATCTTACAGGCTTGTCCTATGCATGTTTACTTGGATGTAAGTGCCACAGAATTCTATGTGTCTTCCTACCAAGTAAGTGTACATAGAGGTGCATACCCATTTGGAGTAATTGAGTAGACAAGATTATTCAGCAATTCAAAAACAGTCGATCGATCAATGAAAGTTTTTGCAGCCTCTCCCCATAAACATATTCCAATGTGACAACTGGTTTGATCACTGGGGACCAGGCACCTTCGTCACTGTTACAACAGGTAAAAATATTTATTTCTCTCATGTACTTCTTTGCAATGATCTTCCTTGTAAATACTGATTGCCTAAGGCAACTTTCTTTGGATTTACTGAGGTCTATTTCAGTGAGAATTTAATACTTTGTCTCCATATAGCTTGTAAACCAAAAACCAAAATTACTCTGCCACAGTCTTTTCTCCATCCCTACAATTATATTTTTACGCTTTCCCTGAAAATGTTTTAATATGTTCGCTACACAATTGCAATAGTCTAGAAAGGTTGCGCTTGCAAAAATACTGCGGAATATATGAGAAGAAATTTTGTTAGAATCAGAATCTGTTAGACTCCTTCTAAGAGATTACCGAAGAACTAAGCTGAAGGGACAGTTTGTTAAATACAGTATCTCCAGACAATTGTGTTAGTGTGTATACTACGGATTAGACTACTGGGGAGCGGGGACCTTTGTCACCGTTAGTTCAGGTAAATCAATATTTTTCTAATTCAGAACTAATTTCATTCATAACTGAGCAGATGGGATTTCTCTTTGGGTTGCTTGATTTTGTCAATCTCCAGGGCATTTTGAAAGCCTTAAAGGAACTTAAAAGCTGCAATTATATGTGTCAAATAGATTTAAGATGGGGGGGAGAGATATTTGTGCCTTGGTAGTGTCTATTCTATTCCTTAGTGGATCAAAAGTTTAAATGGACAAATAGAACTGCATTCTTATAACAAATGCATAATTTAGAAATCTGTCTATCCACTCTTTCTCAGTAGTTCCCTCCTGTTTGTTTATTCTTTAATTTGTTCATTTTTTCTGTCTACCCTTCAGTCGTTCAGGATTCATCTGTCTATCTATCTTTCAATCAAGCATAATACTAGGTTGCAGTTATAGACAAAGTCCTGTGACACTTTAAAGAGTAAATAAGTGTTGCGGAATGAATTTCAGAGGGAAAATCCGACTTTGCCAGATCAATAAAGTCCTTGTGTGCATCAGGTGAAGTAGTTTCTCTCCTAAAATTCACTTCACAACAAACTTAAGACGTCTTTAATATGCCACTGTTATTTCTTTATCTACCTCCCTTTATTCTCTCTAAATTAAACTGTTACCAACCTGTGGGTTTTGCTTAGCTTTCCTCAGTGGTGAGGGCAAAGTACTTTTGACATGCTTAGAGACTTACTAGTCTTTTGTTTATTTGTTGGTTTAACTAATTCTGAGGCTGAATTCTGCAATTGAATTTATGTTTCTTTGGCTCCCGGCTCAGATTAAGCCTTTGAGCAAATTGCATCTTACTCCTGATGCTCATGCACTGTGAAATTAATGGGAGTGCTAATTAATATGCATCAGAATCTAAAATAATTAGCACAATCAAGAAAAGATTTTGAAGGGTTGGATCTATTCTTTTCTTTTTTTGTGAAAATAAAATGGCCGATTACTAAACAGGAACATTGGCGGGGGGGGGGCAGATTAAGACAACAGGTGGCCAAAGATTCGTTTCTCTGTTTTGATTTATTTTAAGACCTTGCGTTCCATTTCATGGAGTTTCTAGCACCCACAGTGGTTTCACATGGTGGAAAATAGCCCTGAATGTTTCGAAAACAACAGAATAACACCTGTCTCTGAAAGATCTCTGTTTTCCCCACAAAAAATAACCCAGATTTAGCATTTTTTGGTTTAAAGAAAAAAGATGAATGTCTGTTCCGTAAGCAATTGGTTCTGGACTCTAGAAGTTTGTGAATCTTTTACGTGTAGAAATCATACATTTAAATGGTAAGATAAAAATACTTTATTCCTCTTTTTTCAACATTTTATTTGATTATTATTATTTTACTACAATTTAGAATATGTCAATTATTATTTTTATCTATTTTGAACAAATTTAACATTTATTAACAATTTACATGAAAATATATTGGGATATTTTAATAGTGTTCTCTTCTGTTGCTTATTTTTGTGAAATAATGAGACACAGATTTTAAGAGTGAATGAATTTGTGGCAGGGAATTATAATTTATTGTTGGTTTTTGTTTGGTTTTTCTAAGTAACTTTTATGGGTTTTTCTGTTTTAACTGGATTTGTTTTGTCCTAGGCGGTCAGGGTTTTAAGATAGTTTATCTCTGTAGAGTATATTTCTGCTTTTGATTGAAACTTCCACCTCTCTTGGTAGTAGTTTTCATTTGTTTGATTGATTCAGATAAGTGATAGACTTAACTGGAATTTTGACCGACAAATGGAATTATTTTTTAATTATCAGAGTTTATATCAAGCTAACTCAGGAAAGCTTACAATAACAAACCACTGCTAGACTATTAATTTATTTAACAGTGAATAATCATGTAGGGATTTCCCCACATCTCTAACTGGCATGATTTCTAAATTTGTAATATGAGGATCAATACAAGGCTTTACTTGGGTGTATTTAACAGTAGTTTTCCCAGCTGATTGGGATGTTTGGCATCCCATGCTCAGTGAGGTGATATCCAACCTTTCACCCAACGTACTACTAGTTCTGGAGTGCCTGGGTGGTCAACTAGACCCACGCAGCATCCCCAAAGCTTGAAAACAAGCAAGCCTGATTCTTCATCATTTTGGGAGCCTAGGATGGAGCATCCTTGATTACTGGTGTTCAGCAGGGACTGGGAGGCATGTCTTCCATGCCTCTAGCACGTTTGCATCTAGATCTACAGGACCAATAGCCAGAGCATGGAGAACAACAGGAACATCTCTGAAGGCCAGTGCTCAATGGTGTTGGGGAGAGCCGATTGCCTTTCTGCTCAGTTGAGACTTTGAGAGTAATGGGGGGTGGCCACCCCCAAGCTTTTCTGATGCCTGCTGCTCAGTCAGCAGGCATCAAATCTTTCAGATCCATAGCAGCCCTAGCTGGGGCAGGGCAGCAAGGAGTATCTCTAGCTAGGGAAGAGTTTCAGACTCAGATGCAGCTTGGGGAGCGATGTAGGGAATCGCTCCGGAGATCCCTTAGCTTATCCAAGTTGGATAAGCTACTGAGCTGGAATGCATGCAAGCCTTTCAGATCTCTAGCAGCTGTAGCGGGAGGTTGAGGGGCAACCTGAACCTCGCTGAAGCCAAGAGCTCCGCCAGGCAAAGCTGGGGGACTCTCTGCTGAGCTGTGGCTTTGGTAGCAAGGCAAGGGGGGTGTTGTGGCACCCTCCTAGCTTCTCCAAAGCCCATCACTGAACTGGGAAGCACACAAGCCTCACAGAGCTCCAACAGTTTTGATCCCTATACTAGCTTCAGCTTGGGCAGTGAGGGCAACCTAAACCCCAGAACTTACCTAGGGAACAGCTGAGTAGCTCTGTGACCAGCGGCAGCTTGGATCACATTGGGGAAAGCACCAGCAGCCCCCTAGCTTCTCTGATGACCACTGAGCGGTGGTCTACGGCTAGGAGCTACGAAATATTTTCAGACCTATAGCAGCTACAGCTGGGGCAGGGAGGGCAACCTAGCTAGTGCCCTTAGCCAGGCACCAGCTGGATGGCTCGGTGCTCAGCTGTGTCTCTGAGAACACTGCAGCAGCCTCCTAGCTTATCTGAAGCCCACCGAGCGAGTAGGAGCTAGGAAGCCTTTTCAGAGCTATAGCAGCTAAAGCTAGGGCTGGGACAGCAGCCTTGAGCCCAGTGCACAACCAGCGAAGGGCTGGACAGTACCTCTGAGAATGGTGGGAACGTTCCAGCAAAACCGCTAGCTTCTCTGAAGCCCACCACTCGGCTAGGAGCTAGAAAATGTTTTCAGAGCTACAGTAGCTGCAGTTGAGGCTGGAAGGGCAACCTAAAGCCCACTGTTTAGCCAGGGAAGGGCAGGATAGCTCTGTGCTGCGCTGTAGCTCTTCGGAATGATGGGAAAGGTTCCAGCAGCTCCCTAGCTTCTCTGAAGCCCACAGTTTAGCTAGGAGCTAGGAACCTTTCAGGGCTATAGCAGCTACTGCTGGGGCAGAGAGGGCAACCGAAAGCCCACTGCTTAGCCAGGGCAGGGCTGGGTGGCTCAGTACTGTGCTGTTGCTCTTGAGAATGATAGGGAAGGTTCCAGCAGCTCCCTCGGTCATCCACAGCTCAGCTAGGAACTAGGAAACCTTTTCAGAGCTATAGCAGCTAAAGCTAGGGCTGGGACAGCAGCCTTGAGCCCAGTGCACAGCCAGGGAAGAGCTGGGCAGCTCGGTGCTGAGCTGCAGCTCCGAGAATGATGGGAACATTCAAGCAACCTCCCTAGCTTATCTGAAGCGCACCGGTCAGCTAGGAGCTTGTTAATATCTTCAGAGCTATAGCAGCTACGGCTGTGGCAGGGAGGGAAACCTGAAGCTCGGTTGAGGAACAGCTCAGTGGCTCTGTGCTCAGCTACAGCTTCCAAAATGGCAGGGAAAGCACCGGCAGTTGCTTAGCTTATCTGAAGCCGACTGCTTGGCTGGGAGCTAGGAAATCTTTTCGTAGCTGTAGCAGCTACAGCTGAGGCTAGAAGGGCAAACTAAAGCCAGTACTCAGTTGTGGAAGAGCTGGATGGCTTGGTGTTCAACTGTGTCTCTGGGAATGGTGGGCAAAGCACCACCAGCAGCAGTCCCCCAGTTTTTCTGAAGCCCACTGCCCAGCTAGGAGCTAGGAAATTTAAACGGAGCTACAGCAGCGACAACTGGGGCCACCACTTGGCCAGGGCCGGGCTGGGTGGCTCAGGACTCTGCTGGGACTCTTGAGAATGATAGGGAAGGTTCCAGCAGCTCCCTAGGTCATCCACAGCTGTAGCTGGGTTGGGGATGTAACTGGAGTCTCTCTATAGCCCAGTGCTTTGCTGGGTAAGAGCTGGGCAGTTTCGCCCCTCAGCTCTGGCTTTGGAAATGATGGGGGAAGCTCCTGATAGCCCACTAACGTCTCTGAAGCCTAAGACTCATCTGAGATGAATGTAAGCCTCTCCTGCCTCTGGCAGCTGTAGCTAGGATGAAGGAGCAGCCAGATTCTCTCTATAGCCAAATGCTCAGCTAGGAGAAAGCTCCATTGTTCCCCTTGGATTTATGGGCTTGGGAACTATGTGGGAAACTCTCGAGACCCACTGGCTTGCATTGAAGCCCAGCACTGAGCTGGGATCCATGCAAACCGTGTCTCAAATCCGTTTCAGTTTTAGACTGATAGCAGCTGAGCCTAGGGCGGGGAGACCAGCCAGCCCAGTGATCTGCTGAGAAAGAGCTGGATGGCTCCCATCTTGGCTGTAGCTTTCAGAATGATCGTGGCAGGGGATCTGGCAACCGCCTAGCTCCCTTGACTGCTGCTCTGGGGGACTTGCAAACTTTTCAGATCAATGGCAGCCAGAGATGATGACCAAGGTCTCTCTGAAGCTGAGCACTGAGCTGAGAGAGAGCTGTGTGTTTTCCTGCTGACATACAGCTTTGGAGATAGTGTTAAAAAGCCCCTAGCTTTTTCTTATGCAAGCTTTTCCCATCCATAGCAGCAATAGCAAGGGCAGAGGGAAAAGTGAGAATCTCTCTGAAGCTGATGGCTCAACTGGGGAACAGCTTGGAGGGCTTGCTGTTCAGCTCTGGCTCTGAGAATGATGGGGGAAGCTTTCGGGAGCCCCTTAGGTTGTTGGAAAGAGAACTACCGGTACATGCAAGCATGGAGATCTATAGCAGTTCTAGCTGAGTTGGAGGAGTACCCAGAGTCTTTCTGAAGCTGAGTGCTCAGCTGATGGGCAAAGCTCCAGCTTCTCTGAAGCTCACCGCTCAGCCCTGAAATAAGAAATATTTCCAGTGCTATAGCAGCTGGAGTTGGGACAGAGAGGCAATTGGGCTCTGTCTGAAGCCCAGGGTTTAGCTAGGCAAGAGCTGAGTGGGTTTGCCTTCATTTCTGGCTTTTGTGATGGGGGCAATTTTTGGCATCCCCTAATTTTGTGGAAGCCCAGCGTTGAGCTGTGATGCAGGCAAGCTTCTCAGATTTCCAGCAGCTATAGCTATAGTACAGGAAGCACCCAGGATCTCTCTGAAGCCAAGTGTTCAGCTGCAGCAAGGGCTCTGTGTTCAAAATGATGGGGAAAGCACCAGCAGCCCCCTTGCTTCTCCAAAGCCCACCTCTCACCTAGGAGGTGAGTTTTTTTCAGAGCTATATAGCAGGGTTGGAGATGCAACAGGGATTTCTACGAAGCTTGATTCTCAGTTAGGAGCCTTGCAAACCTCCAAGATCAGCACTGGCTTGGGGAGGGCTGGCTCCTTCACCCTGTCCTCCCCAAGTGCATATACTCAGCTGAAAGAATTGCATGGTTCCCTGTTGAGAGCTGTGTGACACAAGCTTTGAGAAGGCTGGAAAAAGCAACTGTGTCCTCCGCTTAGCCTCCCTGAAGCTTAAGACTTAACCAGGAGGCAGAAAGCTTGCTAACTCAGAAGCAGATGTGAGACAAGCTGAGGAGAGCAATTAATTTCTCCCAGCTGTTTTAAGAGCCTCATCCAGAGGCCCATGGAAAGAGCCATGGGATGGCACAAATCCTAGAGAGCTGCTGTCGGGCAATGCGGACAGTACTGTGCTAGATGGACCCAATGGTCTGACTCGGTATAATTCAGCCTCCTATGTTCAATAGGGGCCGGGAACTTCAGTTTAGTACAGGTTTTAGAAAGGCTTTGAGGTAAGCAATTTGTCTCCACCTGGCCCACCTCTGCCTGCCTCCCTAAAACCTGGCACTCCATTTGAAGGTATTCAGTCCACACAGCTCAGCCCTGTCTTTGAGAAACATGGAAGGAGCCGCTCAGCCTCATCCCCAAGTGATTGCAAGCATCAGGAGCCAGGTGGGGGACATTTGAGAGGCATATCTCAGCACCATTTGTGGGGAGGTTAGTGGCTCAGCCAGCTTCCTCCTGGCTCTCCCATGCCCAGCTCTGCGTAGGAAGCTCTTACTTCCTGACAGTAAGAGCTGTTCGACAGTGGAATTTGCTGCCAAGGAGTGTGGTGGAGTCTCCTTCGTTGGAGGTCTTTAAGCAGAGGCTTGACAACCATATGTCAGGAGTGCTCTGATGGTGTTTCCTGCTTGGCAGGGGGTTGGACTCGATGGCCCTTGTGGTCTCTTCCAACTCTGATTCTATGATTCTAAGGCACGCAAGTCTCCCCATTCTATACTGCTTAGGATGGCTGGTGGGGAAGGGAAAGGTGCCTCCTTTCCAGTGTCCACAAACCTGCAAATCTCCCAGCCCAACATAGCTTTTGCAACTCCTTTGGCTTGCCAGCGCAAGACTAGCTGGAAAATTATAAGCTTCATAATGTGCAATCAAGACAGCTACTGAACCAGGCATGGATGACCCATGTTGCATCCTGACCAGCTTCAGACTTGAGATTGCATTAGATACAGTTATTGTATTGGGATGGAGTTCAGGTCTCTCTCATTCAGCACAGCTATACTCGATTGTATATCACTTGTTTCGTCTGGGGACAGTTGCCGCCATTTCAACAGACCAGAGTAGCTGCACCTTTAACAGCAGTCTGATATGCTGACATCCCTGCTGTGACAAAGGTCACCTGCTGATTTCCGTGCATCAAGTTGCTGCTGAAGGCACAGGAGAAGAGCAGAGCAGTTTTCCTGGTCAGTTGGCAACCATAACTATGTATGTGTTTTAGTCTCACAGATTCTAGTTGCCGAATGAAGAAACAGGTCAGGGTGCCTATGGCTGCTGCTCTGCCCTTCATTGGTGCAAAGCCAAAAGCTATGACAACCCATCTGAAATAGTTCCGAGTTTAGCCAGGGAATAATCACTATTTAACCATTGCTTTGTGCTTTATATGGGGGTGCTCATTGGTGTCAGAAATATTAACCTGCAACACAGTGCAGATTCCCTTTGATGGTTTAAAAGGGGTCAAGGGCTTACTGCATTAGATATAACTAAGGAGATTCATGGTGTCAATAAGTGTAGTACAATGAAAGATGTCATATTTCTGTTGAATTAGCTTTCTTTGAAGTGATTGGGTTTCCTTTTACAAAAATCGTTTTGATTCTTTTGCTGGTTATGCTGTTCTGGTATGGAAGGGTACTGTATAACACAGCAGTGTTGAACAGTAATCAGAATATGAAATGGCTCGTGATTTTGCAAGAAAGTCTGTGTGCTCCTCGAAATCTTGAAATCTTCATTCCATTTTACCGCACCTGACATTGCCCACTTTTTAAAAAATGTGACCATTTCAGAGGGTGCATCTGACTCTCTAGAAGTGATGTAATGAAGCAAATACTGTACAACAGAATAAGCCAGATGTGAACTCTACAGAAAGCAAAATGAACAGCCTCACAATGTTTCTACTCCAGTTGCATTCTCCTCGCTGCCAGCTCATTTCTGCTTAGATTTTATATGCACTTACTTTTATATGCACTTATACGCCCCATTATATTCAGTGGGACTTACCTTTGAGTAGACAGGGATAGGGTTGTGCTTCATGGTTGTTATAAAAATGGTTCCTAGCATGGACCTCTGGATAACAGACATAATGAAACAGCTTTTCTGGTGGTTCTTGCTCCTTCACTGAGAGTAAATAGCCTTTCTGATGGTTATTATAGGGAAGCATGACCAACATTTATTTTCAGAGCTTTGGCCAGTTGTTATTCATCAAAGATGAAAGGGGAATATTAGGCAGTGTGTTTCTCCAGCTGATGCTATTCAGTAACAATGCTGTACATATTTATACACTTTCCCCAGGTGCTGTATGTTCATTAACTGTGCAATTCTTACAACAATATTGTTTCCGAAGTGGTCCAGAGTGATGAGGCTAAGGTCACGTATGTCTGGACTGACTAGACTCCGAAGTTCATAGCTCAGGTTCTTAAACACCCTACACTAGCTATAAGTTATGGCTGAGAACTAGGAGAAAGGGAATTCTACTTACAAAGTGAAGGAGGGAGAAGGCTGGGTATATTTCATGCAGAATGGGGTTAAACACAAATACATCCAAAATGTTGATTTTGTGTTGAAAAACACCTCAACAATGCAACAATCCATCTAGTAACACACATATACTCATGTTTGATACCCTTGTCTCTCTTTCTCAACAATGCAACGGTTCGCTTCCTTTCAGTTAGTTAACCCCAGCTGAACTTTTAACACCTTCCAAAAACCCTCCATCCTTCTGCTTTTCTTCTCCCTCAGTTCCCTCAGCTGCCCCATCTCTTTTCCCTCTCATTGCTTCTCCTGGGAGCGAGGGCAGTGAAAAGGTCACCATCGGGTGCTTGGCCAAGAATTTCCTTCCTGACTCGGTCACTTTCTCCTGGAACAATAAGAACAATGTCAGCGACAGTACAATCACGTCCAAGAAGTTTCCTTCAGTACTCGGCTCCAGTGGGACTTACACCGCAAGTTCCCAGGCACTTGTCCCATCTGCTGATTGGACAAATTATGATCCATTTTACTGCAAGGCTGACCACCCTTCTGGAAACGCAGTGATACGAGTGATACGTGGCTGCGGTAAGTGAATGTATTTGTCTTGTCTTGTTCAACATTCCCAACATAACAACACAGGCCGTCTACAAAAGATTAGACACAAGTAGTCAGAGGCTGTGTATTGTGGCACATACTTTCAGAGGTGCTGATTTGTTTCTAAAAGAGGAGATCAAAGCTGCATCCTCTGTCCTAGCTGAGTAGGATATGCCTCACTTGTAGCATGGGAAATGTGCTCTGCACATGCCCAGCAGTGCACATTCCTTCCATTTGCTCCAATGCTGTGCTGTGACTCTGAAGGCTCAGCCCAGCTTAGCCTTGACTCAAATGAAGCCCTGCTTCCCATTGAGTCAAAAGAATGTGAACATGTTTCTCCAGTATGCATCACAATACAGCTAGAAGAGAATCATGTGAACATGTATTCCTAAATACAGCTGAATATACACATATATGTAACTCCAGTCCTTACAATATTTACATTTTTTCTGTTGAGAGTGTTGTACCCACCTGCCATAATTCATTCTTTCTTGCAATTCCCCCTCTTTCTCAAGTAGAAACGCCAGTCGAACCACCAAAACCTGAGATGTCTGTACGTGCACCACCCATTCAAGCCTTTTTTGGCAGTTACCTGAATGCCACCATCACCTGCAGCGTAGTTAACCTTCCCTCCAGCAAGTACACACTTCAGTGGCTGAAGAAAGGACAGGTACTTGACTCTGGCTTCACCACCACCAAGCCAATCCGAGAGGGCAGTGGTTACAGCATAAAGAGTGAACTCATAGTCACCAAGAGAGACTGGCTCAGCGACATTACCTTCTCTTGTGCGGTGAATGGCAAGGACTTCAATGACACACTCAAGATCAACAAGAACTCTTTTTGTGAAGGTGAGCTTCACTGTTCTTTTATGAGAAATCTGACCATTCAGAATAAGAATAATCTATCTCCAGTCCCAGTTCCACTGCTCAATGCAACCCTATTTTTTAAAAAACAACAACACCTGTATCCTTCAGCATACACCCAGAATGATTAGGAGGGGAGAGAAACAATAATTTCAATGTTGGGTGAGATCTCAGTTCATCCATATTCTGATATCAATGTATTAAATATTCTCCTCTATGCTAAAGACCCATGTTGATATTGTTCTACAAATGTAAAATCTCCTAGCTCAAATTTGCTATTTAAAAGGGTCGTGCCATAATTCTGAAAGCCCTATCCTGTAGCTTTTCTCAAAAGATTCTCAGCTTTGGTGGGCCCCCAAAGTAATGGACTTCCACACTTGTGGAACACACAAGAGCTCATTTCTACAAGTTGTTTGCTGCAGAACATAGTACACAGGTAGTGAGAGGAAATTCCCAGTTGATCTTAGGGTCAAGCCACACATTATATATAGCCAGTATTCAGCAAAGGTTGAGAGAATTTGATTTGGGCATGAGGAAGGAGACTTTGAAGTAAGTTGGGTGTTTAAAGCATTGATTGCCAACAGTGTATGGAACACTGGTGTGTTCTGTTGTCTTAATTACTGTGGAACCAAACCTAGTTCTCACTTATCTCATGTCATTCTTCAGGTGACATTTCTTGTAACGAGGATGTCCGTGTGGAAGCAATCCCACCATCCTTCGCTGACATCTTCCAGACCAAGTTAGCCAAGCTGACCTGCAGAATTTCAAACGTACCCCTTGAACTGGATCTTTCGGCACTGAATGTTACCTGGACAAAAGAATCTGACCAAACACTACTGAAGACCGAACTTGGAAAGCCAGAAGATCAGGCTAACGGGCTTACTTACATTGATGCTACAGCCACCGTGTGCGCCACAGAGTGGGACAGCTATGAAACGTTCACGTGCAAAGTTAATTTCCCAGGCTTACTTCCTGAACCTATCGACAAAACTTTGAAAAAGTTTAATGGTAGGTACCTGTTTTACTTCATCCCATGGAAAGATTACACATTAGCGTTGCGTGTTTTCACAGATCCCTAGATCTGTCAGGCTCCTCATCCACCCTCAGAATAGTTGCCACCTGAAGAGAAATTTGGTAGAA
The DNA here is from genome assembly GCF_965113315.1 of Podarcis vaucheri. NCBI lineage: Eukaryota > Metazoa > Chordata > Lepidosauria > Squamata > Lacertidae > Podarcis > Podarcis vaucheri. The sequence goes on along the minus strand of NC_138751.1, from coordinate 8,047,688 downwards.
AGTCAGCGGCCTTCAAAAAAACCTCCTTCAGCGTATTCAATGATGCCCTTACTTCAGTAGCTGCTGGAACCTATGAGCTCCTATTAGGGTATCCCAGTGGACACTTTCCTTACTTATTATTTTGACAGCTGCTTTTGGAACTCTTACCGTTATGAACCACTGAACTAGGCCAACCTGAGTGACTACAACATGATAAAGGCCACATAGCGAACTTCAGTCCACACTCCTCTGCTGTCAGATGGAACCTGTATTCCCACCTTGCTCTAGTGCAAGGTGTCCTACTCTAGTATCAGCAGTGTCAATCTTCTTAGCGTTGCCTCCTATACTTTAGGGAGAACCATGTGATCCAACTGTTCAGTAAAAACTAGGTCCATTTCTGGTCCATAAACGGCTGTTGCATCAAAACTAGGACTTGATCCATTTTGCTGCCTCGCCAATCTGACTTGCCCAGTTCCCTTTTTGAAAGGCTTCACTCTGGTTCTTAAAGTGCCCTGTCTCTCTCAAAACAGCCAAGCCTATATATCCGAGAGGCCAAAGGTTAAGTCAGGTCTCATGAAACAAAAGGAATTGTGGGTAAAAATGATATGGAATGCACATTTGATTGTCTTTTCATTCCTTTTCTTCTTTTTTCACCTTCCAGATGGCCCCCCATCTAGCCCAGCCATCTATGTCCTTCCCCCTACCTCAGAAGAACTAGCTCTGCGAGAAACAGCCACCCTCACTTGCCTAGTGAAAGGTTTCTCCCCCAAAGGTATCTTTTTGCAGTGGCTCCACAATGATCAGCCAGTGAATTCTGCAGATTTCTACCTCAGTGAACCCAAAGAAGAGCCCAAGACACAAGGAAAGTTCTTCGTCTATAGCATATTGTACATCAGTGAAAGTGACTGGAGTCATGGAGACCGTTACACTTGTGTCGTGGGACATGAGGCGCTGCCCATGAACAGCACTCAGAAGACCGTGGACAAGAACACGGGTAAACCAACTGTTGTCAACGTCTCCTTAGTGCTCTCCGATACGGCCACAACTTGCAACTAAACACCATGATAGTTTCTCTCATGCATCCTCCATGCTCCCATTACCACCAGAATCTGTTTCCTCCTTGTGTCTCTTCCTGCTTCATTATTGATTCTTCAGTTGAAAATTGGGGTTTGATTCTAAGGAAAGATGTGTCTCAAATGTTAAAATGTTAACTGACCACATCTTTTGGAAGAAATAAATAGTTTGCAATAAAGTATTGATTTTTTTCAAACAATGAAAGAAAACCTGGCTTCTTGTGGGAAATGTTGATATGACAGTTAATATTAACCTTCAGTTGCGCAAGCATGGAATGAGACACCTAACTCCCATTTGAATACAATGGGAAATAAAGCTTCTCTGGAAATTCCACCCACAGCAACCCTTTTAGCTATTATGTGGATGCTGTAAGCATGAGATTGTCGGAAGTTGAATGAAATGTGAGAGTTTGCACTGCAAGTACTGACTTATTGCAATCGTACTTCCCCTCCCAAACCCCTGCCACTGACTGCCTTGATCTTTGATCTCCTAGCTCTTTATTCCATCTCTTCATTTCCCTATTAAAATAAACATCCCAACAACTCCTTCTTCTAAATTGTTCTATCCCTACATCTGGGGTGGAAAATAGCAGGTTAAGAAAGTTAGGTGCCACCTATTCTTATATCTAATGACATTGATTTCCCAGCTCCAACATTGTGTAATTTAGAGTCATTCTCAACTCAGCCTCCCCCGGGCATCTTAAAAACAGAAGAAAAACACTCTGTACATGCAGGGGTTGCCCTGTACAACTATTTTTTAAAAAAATGATATGAGCAAGGGGATGCATCATTCACTGGGCGTTCACAAGCAACCACCTATATCCACACTTGATACATGGTGAAGAAGTCACTAAGAGAGATTTCAGAGAGCATTTGAAACACACACACGCGCAAGGTATTTGATGAGATCAGTCATTTTAATATTGACATACTGGTGCAAAATATATGAATATCTGAGGCTACACATATAATGCACAACATGTTGTGGACTTAAGTTCAGTCGGTTTGCGGAAGCCGATTCAGTTTATCTTGATTTTTGACTGAGAATTTAAAACAAAAGGCTGAAGGCAATAGCAAAACGTGTGCATATAAATAATCATGTGACTGGGTGATAGCAAGGCATCGCTTCCATTTGGGTTCCCCACAGTACAAGTTTATCAAGTAGCAAATAGCCAATACCTTACATCAATGATGATAATGATCGCAACCACCACCACCAAGGTAGACTCCCACATGTCAGTGGATGACATCGAGGGATTCTCTTGAAGATACTCGGAAGCATATCTAGCAACAAAGTTCCACAGTTAATCTATAACTTTAGAAACAGAGCATTAAATAAAAACTTCATAAATCACTTAATTCATCAAGACTCTTGCTGATGATAGAATCTAGAACTCTTGTGACATAAATAGTAATCTCATCCATTACTACAAAGTAGTAACATTTTCGTAATCATTAGTTTTTGAGGGAGAAAGCTACGTTGAAACTGTTGACACAGATATGCATCTGTGGACGACAATCTCTTTGGCCAGTTCACATCTTCCGCCACCAATATGGAGAGCAGCAATCACTTACAGGATCAAATAAATGATGGTACAGACGCAGAAGTGCTGCTTCTCTTGAACCTCTGCATCCTATTCTAAAAGCGTCCCTCCCATACTGATGGCCATTGGGCGGCAATTACACCTCATTTAGATTAAGGACCCTGGAAGCATCCTCTGCCGTTGATTTTCGGCCAGCAGGAGCTAGGGGGAGAATGAGGACAGAAACAAGTTGCCCATCTGAAGGAATAAGCCATCCTTACACTATATATTCTTCCTTCTCTCTCAAACCCACGGAGAGGAACGTTTGGCTATGACAAAGACAAGCACATCTTCATTTGCCTCATTCATGTTCAATTAGATGAAGACCAACAGGCACCAGGATGCAGAAGTCACCCTTTGCCATCCATACTGTTTCCCATTCCTTCCTAGCAATGGCAAGCTGTGGAATAAGGTTGAGCCAAAATCCCATTCTTGAGCCATTCCACAGCAAAGTGGAGGGTTTTCCACCTTTTGTATTGTTGAGTTGAAACCCAGTTACCACGTTGGGGAGGCTCAATGAATGGGTTATATTTATACTCAGGGGTTTTTTTTCGTATTTGGTATACATGGTCACCACTCTCCAATTTTATTTTTTAATTTTATTTTTACCAACAACCAAAACACAAACAGTGAAAACAAACAGTGAAACCCCCCAGGTGGCTGATACATTGGGTATACATAATCAATGATAACATATTCAAATCAGCTATATGTACAATTCTATATAACTTAACACTCCTCCCTCCACAAGGTTTATTTAACTTTTAACATTTTAATTGCCCCAAGTTGTTCAAACCTGCCCAAATAATTCAATATCTTCTCAAACCAATCCTCCTCCTTCTTACTGACCTTAAACCCTTTCATTTTATGTATCTTCACAGTTAGATATTCTAAGATTATAATATTTTTCAATTCCCCCCCCCATTGGTTCACCTCTAGCCCTTCTGCATTTTTCCAAGTACTTGCTATAACCTGTCTGGCTGCAATTACCATCAATTTTACCCATTTACATTCCTCTTTTGTTTCTAACTCGGTGCTACTCAGGCTAATAAGAACGATTAATTTAGATATTTCCACCTTCCTACCCACACATTTCTATACCAATCTGTTTCCAGAATTCATTAACTACAATCCCACCACATATGACTGTATGTTCCCATCACTCCACATTTCCTCCAACAATTCTTACTTCCAGATTTTGTAATATGATATAACCTTACAGGTCTATAATACCATTTTTACCACCTCTCTCCAATTAACCAAGATTTAGGTGACATATAATCAACCACTGTTTGCATTACGTATGTTTGTAACCAGGGGTGAATCCAAAGGAAATCCACAAAATGAAATGATCTTGGTGTGCGCGCTCTCTCTCTCTCTCTCTCTCTCACACACACACACACACACACGTGGACATTCATGTGTGAATACACATAAAATATGACAAGCTGGTATGGTGGGATGATAGAGTGCTATACTTTAAGCCCAGAAGATCTAAGTTTAGTCCTCAGCCCCAATCTCATTGGGAATCTTTGGGCAAACCACTTTATCTCACATCCTGGCTGACCAGAGTTGTGATAATAAATGAGATACTAATTGTAAAGTTCTTTGTAGGCTTAGAACTGCTACATGAAATGCTAAAATACTGCTGCCGGCGTGGGGCCTCGGGCTAAGCTGCGTGTGTGCCTGGAAGGTGAAAAATAAAATAAAATGCTAAAATAACAATAATCGTAGAAAACAATCCTCTAACGAGCGACACATAAAACTAATGAATGAGACATAAACTCGTGCACAGGGATATCCCAAAATGAGACATCTTCTCTTCCCTTCATTGCAGAGTGAATTTTGCAAAATCAATTCCAAAAATTAGATTGCATCATATTATGGCTCTATAATAAATAGTTTTATTGTAACAGGCGGTTTTTGCAAGTTGGAATGCAGTCCTTCCAAGGACTTCACAAAAACATCAGGACCAGGAGGAAAGTTATTATCAAATTCATGAGGGCTTAACAGGGTTAGTTTGTGACATCTCATTCCACATTCATTAAGTAGGTATTTCTATCCAGATCTCATTTTTTAAAAAATCGATGGCTCCAAGAAGCATGAATTCAACTCTTTGGGCAGGAGCTCACTTTAGTTGCTTTGCCATTTTGCCCCCCATAGCAGCATGCAATCGCCTGCAACCTTCATTCCTGTGAATTTACATAGATAGATATGTAGGTAGATCTTTAATTTGCACCCCTCATTCATACCACAAGTGCAGAATTCTGGTGTGCCTGAGGCACCACTAAGCAATGATTTGTCACTTGCTTGAAAATCATTAACTAAAAACAGAACTCTGCTGCCTCCCAAATCATCTCTTTCCCATTTCCCCCCCGAGGTCCTCAGCCCTCACCTTGTTTGTGCAACATTCTCTTGCTCTCTGTGTCATTTAGCTGCAATAAGAAATCACCATCCAGAAATTGCTGACCTCCGTGTATTGTCCAAAGTTTACCTAGATGGAATCGTGGACGTCGATGACGAGGAGTTCCAAAACATCTCATCCATCCTTTCCACTTTCATCATCCTTTTTCTCGTGAGCCTGTTCTACAGTGCCACTGTGACCGTCATAAAGGTAAAAACAAATGGAAGGCAGGGTACTAAAGTGAAACAGGCAATAGCCATTCTCTTATGCTAAGTGGAACCGGGAGGGCAAGAGGGCCAGTGGGGTTCACAAGAGTAGGCCAGAACAAGCTCCAAGGACAGGCGCCATTTTGTGAAACCATTCGGCAAGTCAAACTTCAGTCAGTAGCTGGTGCTCACTTGTTCTCTACTTTGTTGCCTGTCCACTTCTCTCTCCGTTCTCTTCCACCATGGCTTCTCTCCCAACCTTCATTCCTCAGCAGCTCTTCTCCGGTTCATCTCAGCTTCTTCCCCATCCATTCCTCTACCCACTCCCACTCTTGCTCTTTCCTCTCACCCTTTATTTCATGAGCCCAGCATTCTCTGACATCATTGGGGTTGGGGTTGGGGGTAGTCCACATTACGCAGAATGAGAGGTTGCAAAACGGTAGGTCCTTGCATGATGCACTTCTTCAGTAGCGGAATTATTTCTTCCTTCCTAATTCCAGGTGAAATAGCAGCGTGAAGGGTCTTCCGGCAATGGACAGTGACTTCTCTATTTACCAGCAACATAATAAAGGACTTGACTTCTTTGTCCACTTTTGGAGAAGAAGGAAGGATGCAAGCCTTTCTGTCTTGCTTTGCATCATGACCTCAGGATACTCACTGGCTTGAACTAGATTTAGACCCACTGTTTACATTTTAGAGCTATGGTGCAATTTTGCTTCACTTTTCTGAGTGTATATGTGTGTTTCCAGCATCTCTTTGGTAGTCATGTTTTATTTCAGCTATAGTTGTATACCTGGTCGAAAGCCTTAATGTGAATATTGCACTTTTAACTTTCAACAGACAAGGAATCATTGCACAATATGTACCGACTAGAATGTTTCTCATTTATATTATGATTGCTATGTAATACTGCAATAAAGATATATTCTTCACTGACACAGCGTCTTGCCTGTAAATTATTACTGTTGCTGTAGTTGCTACTTATAATTATGACGTAATTTTGACTGAATCCCAAGACACTATTTCAACCAGAGACAGTAAGGGATAGTTTATTGATGAAATTATTTTGAAAGAGCTAACTAGATTTCAAGACGGCAGGTGTGCTTCCCGCATTAGATATTGGAAGGTTGTTAGTGCTCTACTTTAGAGGGATAGAATGTGGAGATGCTGTTGAAAGGCAAAGGAAACGAGAAATGGTAGACCTTGCAGGGTGGGAAGCCAAAGGACCTTTTTGTCATCTTAGCTACTCTTGGGGATGGCTTTCTTTTTTGATTTGGTGAGGGTTCCATTTTGAATAGAGGAGCCATGAAAGTGAAGTTGTAGGTCTGTGCGGTGGGCCTGTCAGTCATGGGCTGACAAGTTATGTTGACCCAGTCTCCATCTTGCAGTACGTAAGGAGCCGATTCCTAGAGGTGGTTAGAAGAGTTTGGATTTGATATCCCACTTTATCACTACCTGAAGGAGTCTCAAAGTGGTTAACATTCTCCTTTCCCTTCCTCCCCCCAACAAACACTCTGTGAGGTGAGTGGGGCTGAGAGACTTCAAAGCAGTGTGACTAGTCCAAGATCACCTAGCAGCTGCATGTGGAGGAGCGGAGACGCGAACCCGGTTCCCCAGATTATGAGTCTACCGCTCTTAACCACTACACCACACTGGCTCTCACTACACTGTAGCTCATCATTCTAAATCAGCCTTCCTGCTTAGTAGTGCCATGGGAAGAAAACAATCAACTTCATGAGTTGAGAAAGCTTTGATTGTTTTCTTCCCTTGGCACTACTAAGCAGGAAGGCTGATTTAGAATGATGAGCTACAGTGTAGTGAGAGCCAGTGTGGTGTAGTGGTTAAGAGCGGTAGACTCGTAATCTGGTGAACCGGGTTCGTATCTCCGCTCCTCCACATGCAGCTGCTGGGTGACCTTGGGCTAGTCACACTTCTTGGAAGTCTCTCGGCCCGACTCACCTCATAGAGCATTTGTTGGGGGGAGGAAGGGAAAGGCGAATGTTAGCTGCTTTGAGACTCTCTTAATTATTTATATAAATAGTAGCTTTGAGGTGGGCTTCCTAAAATCTGTGGGGCTCCTCAGAGACTCATCAGAGGGGTTGCAATCAGAAGATCAATAATAGTGCGCATACTCTCCTTAAATGCAGTTCATTTGGAATGGGTAGAAGCAGAGAACTAGTGCATGTTTTCTGGAGTACAGTTGGGTGGATATTAAGCTTGTGGGATCTACCTTATTATCACTAGGACCCTGAGATGCACTAACCAGAGCATGATGCAAAAGATGCAGAATTAAAGAACTCTGAACCAAGGAACTGCTTTTGTATATAAGAACTCAACAGAGCTTGTAGTTCTTTTGCACAAAAATCTACTTTCAGGTTTCTATAAGCTTTATTTCCTTCAACAATATAATTTGTATTTTGTTGCTGCTATTCTTATGCAATTGGGAGTCAGAAATTTTTGCCATTCTGCTGCAAGTTGCTCACTGATCTGCCGCTATATCAAGATTTAAGGTACCTTCTGCCCACTTCCGTTCTAGGGTACGCTCTCAGTTCATGCAGGGCAATAGAATGAGACAGAGCAGAATGGCCTAATAGCTCCCTGTGAGTATGAGAAATACAACCCTAAACCCTGGGCCCATTTAATCATGATTTTGGGTACAATATAGATCTGAAAGAGTGGGAAAATTTATGGAAAGTAAATTGGAAATTCCTGGCATGTTACATGTTGAGGGAAAACTTTCAAAAAATGCAGTACCAATGGTACCTGACTCCATGGAAGCTCTCCAAAATGTATAAAAAATGTATCTAGTACTTGTTGGAGATGTAAAGAAGGAATCGGTACAATCTTCCATATGTGGTGGCTATGTAAAAAAATTAAAATATTCTACAGTGGTACCTCAGGTTACATATGCTTCAGGTTACATACGCTTCAGGTTACAGACTCCGCTATGCCAGAAATAGTGCTTCAGGTTAAGAACTTTGCTTCAGGATGAGAACAGAAATCTTGCTCTGGCTGCGCGGCAGCAGCGGGAGGTCCCATTAGCTAAAGTGGTGCTTCAGGTTAAGAACAGTTTCAGGTTAAGAACGGATCTCCAGAACAAATTAAGTACTTAACCCGAGGTACCACTGTATATAGAACTCAGGATTTCGTTTATATAAAAAAAACCAGAAGCCTTTTTAATTGGAATTACAGGACCAGCCATTCCTAGGAATGTAAGAGAAATATTTTTATATGCCACTGAAGCTGTGAGAATTCTAATAGTGACTAATTGTAAAAGTGATAAAATCCCTTCCAGGTCAGAATGGTTACAGAAATAAGTTGAATATGCAGAGCTAAATTAACCGAAAATATGAAAGACAATTTGAAACAAGTATTTATTGCAAAATGGGAAGTTTTCAAAGTTTATCTTAAGAGCAATTGTGGTAGTATGAATTCAGTCGCTGGCTTTGAATAACGTCTGTAGCTGTATTAAGAAACAAGGATGCAGGAGAAATACCGGTAATACTTTATTGATCAGACAGGTTTATGCAACAAGTTAGTAAATATGAAATTAAGTATGGAGGGGACAGGAAATTAGATGTACTTAAAGAAGATTTATTGTCAAAATATATGAGTTTATTTTCTATTTGTTCTATATTGGAAATGTCTTGTAGTCTTCAACACACTAGAGTTCTGTAGCATTAAGGCATGGTTTTCTGGTAAACTGAGGCAGATATAATTTCTGGAGGATCATAGATTAATCCCATTTCTGTTATGAACTGAGTGGGAAGAGGAGCAATGAAGCTAACGGAGGAAGGTTTTGATGTGCTGCTTGCCACATGGATTGTTGTTCCGCCAGGTAATGTTCTGTGTGACCTCTGTAATGCTTAGCTGAAAATCAGGTTAAATCAAGCCGTGTGGTGTGGTTCTGGACAAAAGGAAATATAGTGATATAGGTGAGGATTGAGGAGGATTACAAGGATGGAAGCGGCATCACATGATGACTGAGAAACGTTGTCTAAATGGGGCAAAATAAGATTTGTTTCTAGTATCAGGAACGCTGTCGGCAGCTCCTAGCTGGTTGACCAAGAAAGTATAAGGACAAGAAAAAGTTTCTTACTATCCTTTTCTCTTTCAATCTTTATAGAGAGAGGCTATAGAACCCAGCCTCTTGGATAATGGTGTTGTGCCAAGTGAAACTCCACCCCAAACCCCCATCTCTCCCACTTCCTCATTCATCACTTCAACAGGTGCTACTATGTGCCCTCTGTCTTCGAGTTCTTTGCACTTCTACTTTTAAGGCCCGCCGGTTTCTTGGAGATGAAGGGTGTGGAATGCTTTCTAATGACAACATGTCAGCCAGGTGTTGCTCTGGCTCTGACTGCTCATCCTCTCCCATGATTCCCCAACTTTCCCCCTCATCTGCCTCTGAGCTGTGACCTCCTGCAAACCCTTGTTGTAAATCTATACTGTCTTCCTCTTCCTCCTCCCTGGAAGGGTCAGGATGGGGAGACGGTCTCCACCGTTCCTCCTCTGCCCAGTCCCTGACAGCTAGACTGCTTTGAAAACTAAGAATGTGAAAACCTCTCTACGACTACTAGCAACAGCAACACTAGGGAAAAAACCCTATTGGAGACAGTGGGATTTGTAAAAGCTTCTGTAGTGTAAACATAGATTTATTTCTGTCTTTTTGTATTCCCCATTTCCTGCCCTCTCTTTTTGCTTTCCTATAGCTCAAGATGAAACTCCTTTGTTGTTCCCCCTGATGCCTTGCTGTGATTCCGATGAAAACAAGGCAGATGTAACCTTCGCCTGCCTCCTTGTTGCAAATATGGTAAACTTTGCAACTATTGAGTGGCAACCCAGCAGCAGTCAAGCAAAAACGTTCCCAGCAACACAGCCAAAAAAAGACAGCAGATTTTACAGTGCCAGTCAGCTGACAGTCCATTCGGAAGAACTTAAAACAAAATCTTATCAGTGCCTTGTGAACCAGAAGACAAAAAAGGGGGAACTACCATCAGCAACCATCCACTATAATGGTAAGATGTGGGATGGCAGCGGCGGGTGGGGGACAAAAGCAGATTGTGAGATCTTAAAAAATGCTGCACACAAACAAAGTCAGCTATTCTTTTGAGCCAATTGTACCCATGTTTTTAATTCACTTCAGCATTTAAAACAAAACAAAACTGACCACTACGATCAAAAAAGACATAATTTTAAAAATCTGAATCTAATGCAGATTATAAAACAAAGTTGGAAATGTGAGGTCAACAAAAACTGAAAGCTGCAGAAATAGAATGCACTAATTAGGGAAGACATGGGAGAAACAGCTTCAACATATACTGAAAGCATAACAGCGTTAGGGCTTCTGTCATTGCGTGTTGAGGTCCCCAAGACACCCCCCAATAAAACACAATTGACACATAATTTTAGTTTAAGGTTTTGGGCATAATTCTGGCCACAACTTTATTAAAATTACAAGGATGTGAGTGGTTGCTTAGGCATTGGTTGCGACTATCTGACCCCACATGGGGACAGACTGACATTCGCACACCCACGAAGTCAGAATAGGGAAAAACATTTGGGGGAGAGAGATGGGACTGGGAACCATGCCTCACCTCTCCCCAAATGCCCCCAGGGGCTCTTGCGTGGCCCTAGCCCCTTGACAGGGGTTTGGACAAAAGCATGGCGAGCCCCAGGGTTCCTTTAATGGAAAACCCCTGCAGCAGCAGCACTTTGGAGGGGCAGGCACAGCCAATCCATACCCCTCCACCAACCAATTCCAAAACCAATGCCTAACCGCAACCTTACAAGTTGTGACAATTTGCTACGCAGTAGGCAAAAACCAAATGGCACCAGCCAATCAGCCAAATCAACAACATTCCTACCGGGCCCCTGCCCCAAAAGCACATGATCCCATGACAGGTATAGCAAGGTCAAGCGAACAACCTGAAAACAGGGAGGGAGGGCAGGTGTTCCGATTCGTGCAGTGAAAAGAGGAGGCTCAGCGCTGCATGCAGGGTGTTTAAGAGCTATGGCTGTCAATAATGAAATAGCAACATTTAAATCCCCCAAGCAACAGGCAGCACAATGATAATGGTGGCCAAACTCTTTTTTGCCCAGCAACAGTGGGTGTCTTGCTAGCTCCCACCGCAACACGTGCTCTTCATGCAGGAGAACACACTTATTCAAGGAAGAACATTCCAGGGAACTGATTCAACAAGGCTAAAAGCACATCCTTCAATCACAACATGCTTTATCACATTCTGCCATGTTGACAACCATGATGTGACAGAGAGCAGCCACCGTTAAGGTGACATTCCAGGCTCCCCAATACATTTCCAGTCAATTTTGTAAAATGCTCATGTGAAGCATACAATTGGCATTATTAGCATGGGCATTTGAAAAATGAACCTGCCCCCTTTGAGAGGATGTTTGACATTAAACACAGAGATTATGGTTTTGTGCATCTTTTTTAAAAACGATATAAAAATCAGCTACTGGAGGCTCCAAGAAACAAGCAACCTCTTCCTCCTGGACTGTGATCCAATTGAAAATTGTGCCCCCCTCCCTTCTCCAGCTGCTATTTGGCATGAATTGGAAGCTACCACTGATGTCAATCTTATGTTCTCTCCCATGTGCAGTAGCAGCTTCAGGATGGGGTGATTTTGTCAGGATCACAGTCTGGAGGGAAATGATTAATCTCCTCTCTGTGTACACACCACATGCAAATCCTATTAGCCCACTTTCCCATGCTCCAGCAGCTGCTATTTAATATTTTTTTAAAGATGCACACCATATGAAAGAATGCACTTAATGTCGCACATAGTTTCTCCCCAGATTTCCTCTTTTTCTCATGCTGTTTTTGAAAGGAAGGACACTTTTAAAATAGAAACCTAAACCCCAACTCTTGAGGTATGGAGGGCATTGTGTGTTCTGCTGTTGTTTAAAGCACAGATGAGAACCTATGTTCAGTGGCGCAGCATGGGGGTGCAGGGGGGGCGGCCGCACCGGGCGCAACATCTGGGGGTTAGGGGGTGCAAATCCATGGGTTAGGGGGCGCAAATCCATGGGTTAGGGGGCACAAATTACTTGCCTTGCCCCGGGTGCTGACAACCCATGCTACGCCACTGCCTATGTTCCTCCAGAGGTTGCTGAATTCTTACCCCCATCATCCTGACCATTGGGCCAGACTGACTGGTGCAGAGAGGAGTCAAACAGAATCTGAAGAACCACTCCACCCCTGTGTTAATACTTTAGGTTATGTTTTACTTGTTAGCGTTTTCATAGCTTGTTTTTCTATCTTGCCTCATCTTATATAGGTTTTCTGTAGGCTTTCTTATACGAATTAATCCAGCAAACATAACAAAAATCTGCTCTCTGCTCTCAGATTGTACTCTACAAGCTTCAAAGCCAATCCAAGTTAACATCTTGACCCCAAGCTGCGGTGAGCAGGGCGCAGAGACCAGCCTAGAGCTGGTATGCTTCCTCCGGAGCCTTGGCCCTGGGAAAGCCTATGTGGAATGGCTGAGGAATGGAGAAGTGGAGCAGGGCAGAGTGCAGGTGTCACTGGCAGCGGACCAAAGGAAAAGCAGCAGCTACTCCAGATTTGTCCGACAGAATATCACCAAAGAGAGCTGGGACAGAGGGGACATCTACACATGTAAAGTAGCTCGATCAGTTCGCAGTCCGGACATCATAATGTACAACACCAGCAAGTGCCAGGGTAAGAACTACCAGCTCTTAAGGATAAGGGAATGATGGGTGGGTGAAGCGTATGTATTATTACCAGGGGCTTGCCAGGATGTATGCAACAGACCTATGTTATAAACAGCTTAAGACCAGGTCACCTAAAAGGGAGAGCTGTTTGTATGTTTGTTTGTTTGTTTGTTTGTTTGTTTGTTTGTTTATACCCCACCCATCTGGCGGGGTTTCCCCAGCCACTCTGGGCGGCTCCCAACAGAATACTAAAAAAACAATAAAACATCGAAAATTAAAAACTTCCCTAAGCAGGGCTGCCTTCAGATGTCTTCTAAAAGTCAGGTAGTTGTTTATTTCCTTGACATCTGATGAGAGGGCATTCCACATGGCAGACACCACTACCGAAAAGACCCTTTGCCTGGTTCCCAGTAACTTGGCTTCTCGCAGGGAGGGAACTGCCAGAAGGCCCTCAGAGCTGGACCTCAGTGTCCGGGCTGAATGATGGGGGTGGAGATGCTCCTTCAGGTATACAGGGCCGAGGCCGTTTAGGGCTTCAAAGGTCAGCACCAGCACTTTGAATTGTGCTCAGAAACGTACTGGGAGTTAATGCAGGTCTTTCAGGACTGGTGTTATATGGTCTCAGCGGCCATATTGGGGGGGGGGAGGTGATGGATATAATTGACAAAGTAGACAGAGAGAATACAGATAGTTTCTCTCTACAGTCAAATCAATCCCAATAAAATTATGCCTAGATTTTACAAATGAAAAAAGTAAAAATGGGGAAACATGATTTTATCCACATTTTACCTCAGAAAAGGGACATACATCCAATATTTGTTTATGCAACAGCCCTTTCATATCTACTGATAAACAAGACCCTCTGTATTTAATGGAGTTCATTTCCAAGTAACTATGGACAGGTAGTGTTCGTTCTCATCTTGGGTGGGTGGGTGTTTTGCACATTCAAGGATTTTAAAGGATCTTTCCCAATCTCTGTATCTTACCCTCCTCTCCAGCCTGCTATGCTTCACTGCTAAAACCTTCTGTCTCCATCATCAAGCCATCCTTTAGAGACCTGTTTGAAGGGACAGCCAATGTTACTTGTGCTGTGGTTGGTTTTGGCCTTGAAAACATTGAAGTTACTTGGGATGTGGATGGCAAGCCCAGTACTATGGGTCAGAAGACCATGAGTGGAGTACAGGAGATTAAAAACACCCACACGATATCTTTGGAACAATGGAGAAAGGGTACCAGATTCACCTGCAAAGTGGCTGGAGGTTGCTATGAAGAAGTCATCAAACAATTAACAATCAAGAAAGAGACACGTAAGTATGGATGTCTAGGTCTGGCTGCTAGAAGTAAACTCAGCTATCAAGTTCTCCTTCTGCTCTGATTACAAACTTTCTACATTATTACCTTTAAGGGCCAGTAATTGGCTGTGATTCTTCTTGGTGTTTGTGGCCTAACCACATAGTTCTGGTGCATGCAGTGAGAAATCACTGAGGCACCCACCTAATAATAATAATAATAATAATAATAATAATAATAATAATAATAATTTATTTCTTGTACCTTGCCCATCTGACTTGGGTTACCTCAAACACTCTGGGTGGCTTCCAATACAATACAGAGGGGAAAGGAAACAAAAAACAAACAAACAATGCATCAAACATGAAAAGCTTCCTGGAACAAGACCTTCAGATGCCTACGAAAAATCATATAGTTATTTAACTCTTTGACATCTGATGGGAGGACGTTCCACAGGGCAGGCACCATTACCTGCCTGGTTCCCTGTAATTATAGTTCTAGCAATGAGAGAACCACCAGAAGGTCCTCAAAGCTGGACCTCAGTGTCTGGGCTGAATGATGGGGTGGAGACAATTGCAGTTCAAAAGCATACCAGTGCAAGTAGATAAATAGGTACTGTACCACTGCAGTGGGAAAGTAAATGGTGTTTCCGTGCGCTCTGGTTTCTGTCACGGTGTTCCATTACACCAGAAGCAGTTTAGTCATGCTGGCCACATGACCCGGAAAGCTGTCTGTGGACAAATACCAGCTCCCTCGGCCTGAAAAGTGAGATGAGCATCATTCCTCATAGTCAAATTCAACTGGACTTAACCATACAGGGGGTCCTTTACCTTTACTCCTTCAGGTATACAGGACCAAAGCCATTTAGGACTTTAAAGTTCAACACCAACTCTTTGAATTGTGCTCAGAAACTCACTGGGAGCCAATGCAGATCTTTTAGAACCAGCGTTATATGGTCCCAGTAGCCACTCCCAGTCACCAGTCTAGGAGCTGCATTGTGGATTGGTTTAATTGGTTTATGAGTCTCTCTCACATACACAAACCATGTGTGTGAGAGAGAGAGAGGGGGGGGAGAGGGAGAGGGAGAAATTGTCCTGAGCAAGTTTGCTAGCACAAAGCTAGGCACTTCATTAATCATGATAGTCTCCCTCTTTTGAATTCAGAAACCATAGAGCCCTCCATCACCGTTTCAAAAGCCAACCTTGACGTCTCGCTCCAGAGTACCCTGGCCCTGATTCTTGTCTGCAACGTGAATGGGTTTTCCCCAGAGGAAATTAGCATCTCATGGAAGAAGGACAACAATATCCTGAATGAGACACTGTATGACAACGGACCAGTGACACCAGCTGGGAAGGGGTACACCACTTACAGCATCCTTAAAATTGGCAGAGACGAAGCAGGGGGGAAGGGCGGCAGCTACAGCTGTGTGGTCCACCATTCCTCGTCCAACCAGCCACTCACTAAGAGTGAAAAGGTACCCATTGGTAAGTGAATCTCCCAAGGTGGGTGCTGAGGTTGCAACGATCAGTCAGGCTCTTTGTATGAATGATAATCTTCTAACATTTTCCTCTCTAGAGAAGGTTGCGTTTTTTAGTAGGTCACAACATTGGGGGTGGGGGGCACATGGTCATTGCTAGGAGATAGATGCACCAAAGCTAAGAAATGCCTGTTCACAGGAAAAGGTCTTGTTCCTTTCCCTTATCTCTAAATATTATAAGTTGCTATATTCATTTTAAAAGCCCCGACAAGTGACCTGAAGGGCCCTGCCCTGCTTCTCTCCACCTGGCTTGGGGCGGGGCCTGACAGACTCCATAAAGGAGTGCTGCTGCTGCTGGGAGGGCTCTGTTTTTTGTTTGTTTGGTTTTTTTATTTAAAAAAATGCTTTTATATTTTATCTATGTCTTTTTAAATTGTGATTGATATTAATGCTGTATTCTTAGTTTTAGATTTTATGATTTATGTGGAAATTGCTTTCCATTTGGTTGTGTATTTCTTGGTGTGTTTTATTTACTGTTTATGACTTTTGTTATGTTGGTAATTGTGTAAATCTTGCCATGTTGTAAGCCGCCTTGAGCGTTGTTTTAACTATGGAAAGGCGGCATACAAATAAAATGATGAATGAATGAATGAATGAAAAGTAAAAGGTAAAGGTAAAGGTACCCCTGCCCGTACGGGCCAGTCTTGCCAGACTCTAGGGTTGTGCGCCCATCTCACTCAAGAGGCCGGGGGCCAGCGCTGTCCGAAGACACTTCCGGGTCACGTGGCCAGCGTGACATTGCTGCTCTGGCGAACCAGAGCCGCACACGGAAACGCCGTTTACCTTCCCGCTTGTAAGCGGTCCCTATTTATCTACTTGCACCCGGGGGTGCTTTCGAACTGCTAGGTTGGCAGGCGCTGGGACCGAACGACGGGAGCGCACCCCGCCGCAGGGATTCGAACCGCCGACCTTTCGATCGGCAAGCCCTAGGCGCTGAGGCTTTTACCCACAGCGCCACCTGCGTCCCATGAATGAAAAGTAGGGTATGGTAAAAAGTTTGGGATTTGGTACAAGGGTTCTTCTGCCAGTGCAGATTTCACACTGCACACTAGTGCAACCAGTGTTACATCAGTGTTACACCAGTGCAACGCTACAGTTGGGATGTAGCCACCTATTCAGCAATATAGGAAGAGGCAACTGTGCCTTGATTCAGAGAAGAGTAGATGGAGAACACGGAAGACATAGGACAGAGGAGAATCAACACGGAGCCACTGGGTTCCCTTCAACAGGGCCGAGAGTGCTTGCATGCCCCTAATTTGCAGTGGTTGCAGCTACAAATAATAGAATCATAGATTAGAGTTGGAAGGGACCCTGCGGATTATTTAGTCCAACCCCTGCATGCAGGAATATGCAGCTGTTTCTTACAGGGATCAAACCTGCGACCTTAGTATTATTAGCACCACATTCTAACCAACTGAGCTATCTGAATATTTCTGTGAGGAGGGGGCAGTGGCAGAGGAAGCCTCTCCGACACCTGGGGCGGTGTGAACCACCTATAGGGGTGGGGCGAACTGCCCATTGGGAGGGACGGGACGGCGAGCGCAGAGCCCACCAGGAGGGACAGGATGGGGCGTGTGGCACCCATTCCCACCATCCTCTGTTTTTGCCCACCTGCCTGCTTCCCGTCCTCTCCCCTGCCTGCCTGCCTCCTCCAGATGGGAGCACAGGGTAATGGCACACTGCCCCTGCGACTCCCAACCCAGGGTGCGGGACGATCACACCTGGAGGGAGGGTTCGATCTGGCCCACATGGCCAGGTCAGGGGACGCACTCCGCCGTCGTGGCCGGGCCAGGAGGCACGATTCGGCGTGGCGGTCTGGGCCGGGGGGCATGGTCTGGCGCGGCAGGGGGACGCAATCCAGCCCGGCCAGGATTTTTGTCACCCCCGTCAGGGATGGCACCTGGGGCGCCCCACCCCCCACCTTGCTCTGCCTCTGGGAGGGGGTGCGTGTGTAACAGGGACCAAAGCATAGACTAACAGTGGGATGGTAATCCACTTGGACCAGGGCAAAGGATCGCATACCAAGAGTACACACTCACAGGATGCAACCTAATATACAACGAATTTGAAGTCAGGATGTAACTAAGCCTCGGTAAGATATCTCCTGAAATTTCATTCATGGTGTGAAGCTTAACCCTAAAGCCCGTGCAGGCAGATGTGTTGTGCAGCACTCTCAGCAAAACCTCACGGCATGTTTCCATGCATATTCATTGTACAAACGTTTCTGGTGTTGACTTGCATGTGCAGGGTGGCTATCAAAAAACACCACAGGCAGAGCATTCTTACCACCTCGCATCACTTCTCTGCTTTTCAATGAGGAGAAGTTTACACATTCACCTGAGAAAAACTGGGCGCATCTGTGGATCAGAGTTCAGGCTTTGGTGAGTCTCTCCAAACTGTTGATACTGGAGAGAATTGTCTTGTCCTCTGAACTCAGCACACAGACAGGATAACCTTTAGGCGTAAGCAGTTGTGAAGACAATATATCCTCATTCAAACACAACTCTTAACTTCATTGACCTAAGGACCTCTGCTCTGCACCTAGCATTGCTGGGTTCACCCAACTGATTCTTGACCCCCTGCCACACTTTGTGCACATGCTCAAAATTCAGTTCTGTCAGCTTCTCCCACCTATCGCACAACAACACTTCTACCGCCTATGCCAGGAATTCACACAAGGTCCTGTTTGCTGTTCCACTTTGTTTCACTCATGAAGAATTTCTTCATTTCTTTCGCTTATGCTCCTGAGGACTTCCTTTTTCTTAATACAGGTAATTTGATGTCTTCCTAACCCACCCTGCAATGCTACTCTTTCCCATTTTATGATGGCTACTTATAACAGAAGTTTCTTCACAGACCAGCTTCAAGCACCTACTGTTGAACTCCTGCAGTCAATAGACCAAGAAAATAAAACCATCACGCTGAAGTGCATCGCATCTAACTACAGACCCCCAAATGTGAGCATCGAGTGGAAGGCTGGTCCACAAAACAAGAAAGTAACATTTGTGGAACAAAAGATGGCAGACGGGACATACAGTTCCAGCAACCAGTTGAAAATGCCCATCTCTCAATGGCAAGAAGTGGAGATCAACACATGTGAGGTGGTGCATGAGGCAACAAATACAAAGGTGGTCAGGAACATCTCGAGAAAAGGTAGTGTTGAACAATAAACCACACAACAAATTGCCAGAATTTCTGGGCTGAATCCCTCAGTTAGACAATGAAAATTAAGTAAGCCACTTAAGTCAGGCCTAGTTAGCCACCCATCATCAGAGCAGCCAATGAGTTTTCTGGAGTTGGACAGAAAATAAGAGACAGAGTTCTTTGGTTTGGGACAGCAGGTTCTGATGGCTGAACCATGGACAGAAGCAATAGTGAAAAAATTGAGATACAAAGCTGAATATGGGAGAGGCAAAGCAGGAAGAAAAAGAATATAGATAGGACATACTATTCCCAAACCACTGGTGGTTTTATTCCAGTGTCACTAGTGTTATTTTGAAGAATCCAACGCTCACCACAGTCTTACAAAATAGATTTGTCTTTCCCTCTCTTTCTCTTCAGACTGGATTGTGCCGACAGCTCTCTCATTGACTCTCAGCACTGATCCACTCTGTCCCAGCACAGGAGTGGGGAACAGTGGTAACATCACTTTAGTCTGCTCCATCTATGGCAACTCCCTAGAGAACATCCAAGTCACCTGGGAGGCCAGTGGGAAGGCTCAAGAGGCCCCCAAGCCTGCAAACCTTCTGAAGAATGCTGGCCAGTTTTATACCAGGAGAGACTTGGTTGTGCCCCTGGAGGAATGGAACACACTACAGAAATATATCTGCAAGGCAAGGCAACCTGATACAAGTAACATCCAGACAAGCAGCATCAGCAAGTGCACAGGTGATTTTCCAAGCCCACTGCATAATTTCTCTCTCTCTCTCTCTCTCTCTCTCTCTCTCTCTCACACACACACACACACACACACACATACACACTTTCTCCCTCTCTTGCTCTCCTTAGTCCATTTCACTCCCCAGAGAGAAAACTCATGCTTTTGCTCTACTGTCCTGCTCTCCTACATTTTCCCTGGTTCCTATCAGATCTAAGGCAAACAGACTGCCAGGCAATCAGGTGTCATCAGTAGACAATCCCATCCTGCACTACAATAGTGTGTTGGGCATAGAATGTATAAATCACATTTCTGAGGACTTGACTAATATAGGCCATCTGAAGGGGAAATGATTGGCTTCACCAGATACAGCTGCCATATTTCAAAAAGTGAAAATCCGGAGACAAAAATTGTTGAAGTTGTGGTTTTTTTTAGTTTTGCCCAAAGTTGTTGAGCATTTTCACCGAAAACGACACTGTTGACATGGGACACTGCTTCTGACTGCAATATTCTGGCTATGTCCAGGAAATTCCAGGCGTATGGCAACCCTACACCATGGGGAATTTGGTGCAGTTTCCAAATGTGTTGTTGAAAAAGTTGGGACCTCCCTTCACCCCTCAGCTCCTCTTCTCCTCACAGTGCCCCATTTCTCTCTATCTTCCTGCCAAGTGCTTTACTCTGACCATCATAAAAATCCATCTTTGTCTTTTGTTCCCCTCTAGCATGTAAAGGGAGCATCCCACCTCCCAGTCTCTACCTCCTGAAGCCACCTCTTGAGAAACTACTAACCCAAAATAAAGCTCTCTTTATTTGCCTTGTTGTGGGATATGAACTGGACCATGCCATGCTCACTTGGATGGTGAATGGCATAAACTATACCAAGAATGCCGAAAAAGCAAACATCACAAGCCACACAAACCTCACCCAGAGCTTACAAAGCCAGTTGACCATCACCAGAGAGGCCTGGGATTCTGGAAATGCAATCCAGTGCCTAATTTCTCATCCCTGCTCATTCTTCCCGGACATGAAGCAGACCACCCAAAAAAACAAAGGTGAGGGAAGATATGGAAGAAATGTGTGATAAGTCAACAACTACTGGTTATGAAAATAGCATCACCAAAGGAAATAGTATTCTGCATACCAACGGATGGATAGAGGAAAATGTATGTGGTGCCTGTCCCTCATCACTCAACCATCAGAGACTAGGCCTCGAATTTATGAGAAAGTAATGGGGCTTCAGATGGACATAGATCTCATAGTTTAGCATGAAAATTAAATAAAGTCTTCAGTATATCAATACAGTGGTACCTTGGTTCTCAAACTTAATCCGTTCCAGAAGTCCGTTCAAAAACCAAAGCATTCAAAAACCAAGGCGCGCTTTCCCATAGAAAGTAATGCAAAGAGCCATTCCAGGCTTTTAAAAACAACCCCTAAAACAGCAATTCAACACGAATTTTACTATCTAATGAGACCATTGCTCCATAAAATGAAAGCAATAATCAATGTACTGTAATATAAAATAAATAAAACAGTATTGCAGATGATAAAAATTGAAATTATTTTTTTCTTACCTGCACTGATGATAGTCATTGTTTGGATTGAGGGGGGGGGGCTTTTTATCCATTTCTGCAGTCACACAATCAATCAATCAGTAGCTGAGCTGGGTTTCACACAGCCACAAAAACAAATTAACCGAAAAAGCCTCAAAAACAAAAACTCAAAATATAAGCTCCAAATATCACCTCAGAACACTACAATTACAATGGGGGAGGCAAATTAGAAGTGGAACTGTAAAAACGGAAGCTCAGGACTCAAAACAGAGAATGTTCAGCTTCCGAAGCAAAGTTCACAAACCGGAACACCTATTTATGGGTTTGCAGTATTCAATTTCCAAGTTGTTCATTGTTGCAATTACAATGGGGGGGGACACAAATTTGCAGCACAACAGGAAAATGGAAAGGGAAGACTTGGATTACAATGGGGGGTGCAAATTAACAAGCACAACAGTAAAAACGGAAGCTCGGGACTCAAAACGGAACACGTTCGGCTTCCGAAGCAAAGATCACAAACCAGAACACCTATTTCCAGGTTTTCAGCATTCGATTTCCATGTTGTTCATGAACTGAGCTGTTCGAAAACCGAGGCACCACTGTAGTGTGATTCACTATTCCCCACCACCACCAACATAGTGCTCTCTCTTCGTGTGTCTTCTAATTGAATATCAGCCTTGTCAGCATTTCTGTTTTCATCCCCTTCCATATAGATTCCAACCATGTTAAAGCTCCATCTTTCAACTTGGTCATTCTGTCGCCAAGACAATTCATACAACCTACATCCCAAGCTGTAGCTTGGTTGGCTTGTGAGGTCTCTGGATTCTCCCCAGCTGAAATATTCATCAGGTGGAAGAAGAATGACACAGACATTGATGTCTCTGAATATATCACAGGGCCTCCAACAGCCCAAGCTGGAAGCCCCACTTTTACCATCCAAAGCATTCTGAAAGTCCCAGCATCTGAGTGGAGAAGCAGAGCCCTCTATTCCTGCATTGTGGGGCATGAGTCCTTAACTCTTATGAAGAATGCCAGTGAGCATTTGTATGGTAAGTCTGGTAAGAAAATGCTCCACTAGCCAATGAAAGAAGGCGGCTTAACCTTGCACAGAAGAAATTGTTGTGTGGGTCACCGCCACTAAAAAAGAGAGTTGAAGAATTGCTCAGCAGCAATTCTCACCACAATGAAGGTTAGTTCATACACGCATGAACTCAATGATAACAACTCAACATTCAGATGAACACTAAACTTCCTCCATCAAAAAGCAGCACTTCTCTGCTGACTTCGGAGGTAAGATAGCTCTGTCTGTGGTGTTATGGCAGGAATGTGGTGTTTGCAGCAGTCATCAGGTGCTGAACATGTATGTGTGTGTTCATCACTTGGAAACAAGCCTCCATTAGTTGTTTCCACTGAAATCATTGGGAAGAGGAGCTTTACTTCTTAGGAAATGTGTGTACTTCTCAGTGTTTAAACTCAGTGTTCATTAACCAGGCACTTGAACTGACAGGGAACTCTGCTTTCTATCCGTGCATGTTCTCTTTTGCAACCAAAAGGTCAACCCTTTCATTTCAGATTTTCTGCAACCAGCTCCCCCACAGGTGACAGCATTCCACACCTCGGAAGATGGGGGACGCCAGAAACTTGTTTGCTTTGCTACCGACTTCTATCCCAAAAATATAGACATTGAATGGGCCACCAAAGGACACAGGCTCAGCTGCAGTACTAATTCCTCAGCTCTGGTCCCACTTGGTAATGGGAAGTTCCAGAAGACCTGCAGTTGGGTACTCAGCGGAGAAGAGTGGAGAGAGCCAGAAATCTATACATGCATTGTGAATCACAGCTCAACCAACACCATGATTAAGAAGGACTTGCATTATTCTGGTAAGTCATAATATACAGGTAAACTACATTGAAACCATAAGGAACCCAATCCTAATGGGAAACAGAGTGGCTCTGCAGAGTGCTTAGCCCTTACCACTAAGTAGCCACAATTATCATTATTCATACAAGCTCCTAAGATGTCATAGGGAATCGGAGGGCAGAAGGCAAGTTTAAGATACCACTTTTTTATTCTATGCCTTTAACAACTGCATACTAGCTAGAGATAAATGGAAAGAGCAGCCGTTTGCTGATAGTTGTGGCTATTGATTTGATGATCAATTGTGTGCACAGAATAGGGGGTAGTGATGGGTTGATTGGGGGATGAAGTAGATGTTTTAGGAATGTGGAAACCACATGCTCAGAGCACTTGACTATATTTCTAAATGTCAAATCCCTGTTTCTACCCAAAGGTGGTAGAATCAGTTGGACATAATGCTGGACCACATATTTCTCTCTCTCTTGAGCTGGTTTCACAAACACACAATTTGTCATTTCCACCTCAAACTGGACGATTCTTCCATTTTCTATAGAACTGGTTATAGCATCCAAATCATAAACTTCTTTTGCTTAAGACTCATGAGCTAGTCCAACACAGGGTTCTCTTGTGAATGGATTAGTCATTACAATACGGCACCTTAAACCAACAGATAGGGCGATTTCTGAAGAGCACATCTCAAACCCGTTCAATCTGATGATTATTTGTTTTTGAAGGAATGGCCCCACTTCTTAACAAGACAGCTATCAAAATGCAGCCACCGCTCTTTGAAGATCTCTTTATAAACAAAAGTGCCATTCTGACATGCATGATGCCCCTTGCAAATGCAACCATCAACTCAACAGTCAGTTGGACAATGGATGGAGAACCTGCCGACACAAAAGCTGTGACTACCACATTCTTGAATGAAACCAACAGCACTTCTTGGATCTACGGACAACTGCGCGTGAATCTGACTGAATGGAAAACCACTGTGAAGTTCACCTGTAGCATCCAAAATGGCCTAGGAGAAACCAAGCGACACTTTGAGCGAAGGAATGGTGAGGACTTACAAAAAGGGTGGGCAGGAGCATATGAGACACTGAGAGCAAAACAGAGTGATTCAGGAACACACCAAAGTTACTGGAGATTGAGTCAAAGTACTAACCCATTTTGCTCAATATGCTAATTCAGACTGCAGCCAACACTAAATAATATTGAGCAAACACAGCTGTCCATCACCTACATTTAAAGCCACCTGAGCACAGGATTGAAGCTACTAATTTTAACGATTTGTATATGCAATGAAGTTTTATCTCTTTTATGCCAGTTTCATTTTCATGGTTTCCACAAAGAATTATGGGTGTTGTACCTTTCAGAATGCTGAAAATACTATTAGAGAGCCACCCCAGTTGTAACAACAACAAATATAATTCCAATGGTTTTCTGGGGAAAGTGAAAGACTGATAAACAGGGTAAATCTCAAATATGTCCATAGTAGTTTCTTCTAACATTTTTTGTTTCCCTTTTTTTAACACAGGCACAATGAAGCCCCCAAAAGTCTACCTCCAGCAACAGTCCTCCAATGATGACTTAAATGTAACCTTATTCTGCATGGTCAGAGACTTCTACCCAGGAGAGATCTTTGTGAAGTGGGAGGAGGAGAAAAAAGGAATGTCACTGAAGGGTTATGATGCTCATGGTCTGAAATGTGACCATGAAAAACAAAGATGTTCCTTAGTGAGCATACTTGAAGTCCCCACAAGCAAGTGGCTGACAGGAGTCTCTTACGCATGCCTTGTAGCACACGTCTCCTCTGAAAACATCACAATCAGAAGAACCAATTCCCTTTCCGGTAAAATACATCTTATCTGCACCTTACCACCAGATAAATTCACTTCATTGCGAAGACAATGTAATTTCCTTGACATCTTGATTTGGCCTGCTTGCTGTCTTCACATCCCGCTAGATGGGATGTCCATTCTGTTATATCGCACAATGTTAATGTATCCTTCAGTTCTATATTAAAGTAATAATCAATGAGGTGTTTCTTTCTTTCTTCTTCAGTTGCATCTTGTGCCCCGATCCAATAACCAGATATAGCTTTTGCACAAAATCCACACTGTATGCTGATCCACTAAAGATGCCCTAGGAACACTGTTGGTCTTTGTGGGGTCTATATTCAAAAAAGAGAAACCAACATGCCTTCAACGCACCCTTGTCTCTTATTTGTTTCATCATATATTTGCTGCTGTACTTTGTTCTTGCTTTTCCGAAGACTTTCTCCTCCATCTGTTCTCCAAGGAGTAACCATATCATCTCACCTGCAGATTCCTGGGACTGTGCCATCATGGGTGCTGCTCTGTGCGATATCCGCAATGAAAACGAAGATGAGTACAGTGAACTCGAGGAGGCCAACAGCGTCTGGAACAAAGTTTCCACTTTCATGGTCCTCTTCACTGTTGCAATCTTCTATGGGGGACTCGTCACTTTCATCAAGGTAAAAAGGGAACGAGCTAGAGCAACGTTTCCCAAACTTGAGTCTCCAGCTGTTGCTGGACTACAACTCCCATCATAGAATCATAGAATCATTGAATAGAATCATAGAATCATAGAGTTGGAAGAGACCACAAGGGCCATCGAGTCCAAGCCCCTGCCAAGCAGGAAACACCATCAGAGCATTCCTGACATATGGTTGTCAAGCCTCTGCTTAAAGACCTCCAAAGAAGGAGACTCCACCACACTCCTTGGCAGCAAATTCCACTGTCAAACAGCTCTTACTGTCAGGAAGTTCTTCCTAATGTTTAGGTGGAATCTTCTTTCTTGTAGTTTGGATCCATTGCTCCATGTCCGCTTCTCTGGAGCAGCAGAAAACAACCTTTCTCCCTCCTCTAGCTAGCAGGACCAGTGGTCAGAAATGATGAGAATTGTAATCCAAAAACAGCTGGAGACTCAGGTTTGGGAAACCCTAGGCTAGAGTCAAACCTTGGAAGCACCACACAAATGTAGAAGGCACTGGCCAGTGTGGTGTAGTGGTTAAGAGCAGTAGTCTCGTAATCTGGGGAACCGGGTTCGCGTCTCCACTCCTCCACATGCAGCTGCTGGGTGACCTTGGGCCAGTCACACTTCTTTGAAGTCTCTCAGCCCCACTCACCTCACAGAATGTTTGTTGTGGGGGAGGAAGGGAAAGGAGAATGTTAGCCGCTTTGAGACTCCTTAAAGGGAGTGAAAGGTGGGATATCAAATCCAAACTCTTCTCCTTCTTCTCACCCAACAATTAATTGTGGACACCATCTCTCACGGTCCTAAATCGTTTTGTGTGTGTACATTTGACAAATGTTATTAAGTGTGAGCAAGTGAGGACAAACTTGCATTTGCAGACCTGTGTTAATATGGATATGCACATCTACCTACTTGTTTGACTTAGTGCTGATAGAATGTCCTCTGCCTGTCACAAAATGGACATGAGATCAATTGGCTTCTAACTCGCTGTTCTCCAGCAACAGCAGAACCAATGTCTTAGGTGTCCTGTCCTCATCCCCAAACTATTCAGATAAACATGCATGGATTGTTTAATCTTCTCCCCACCTCTTCTGTTTCCACAGGTGAAGTAACCTTCCACCTTATCTCACGATGAAGAATATGCAGAATAAGACCCTGCTTTCTCTCTCCATTATATAGTTCTCTCAGTCTTTTCTCATTATAATTTTTGTCTGCTATGATACAACAAAGCATTAATGTCAGAAAGCATTATCTTCAGTGTTACTTGGTTTGCTTTGCCATCTTTTGCAATAATCGACACAGCCAACTTTGCTTCAAAAAGATGGTTAACAGGTCACTGAAGAAAGCGACCTCAACTTTACATGAACATTATCACAAATAGTAAACAACTTTCTGTATCGATATTGCAAGTGCATGGAAACTGAGCAGCAAACAGCAATTTTGCCAGTGCCAACAATGTGGAGCTCAACAATTGTGAAAGAAATAAACAACAAAGAATAGCATATCAACCATCCATGAGTAATAAAATGAATGATTTATCTTTTCCTTCCAACTATAGCAACTTACGGGTTGCAGAAAACTGGATCTGAGCAGGAGCCATCCAAACTGGTGAAAAGCTCCAAAGCTATTTCGTTGCTCTACACTTTGTATTCATTTCCTCCAAATCCTGAGCCATTATTTCCGCAGCGGCAGTTTCTAGAAGCATTGGCATATTGATATGTTGCCAATTTGCAGCCCAGAGAGCAAGCATTTAGTCTTAAGTGTCCTGATAAAAGCAGAAGATGAGTAGCTGTTTTTGCTTTCCAAATTTAAGTCCTTTTGTCCACATTTCCCCCTTACTTGCAACAGAGGACTCCATTATTTGCCCTCCTATAGACAAACAGAAAAATGTGTACAAAATGACTGTGATCAAAAGGGGTCAGAACTGATGCAACCAATAAAGGCCCCTTCCTTTATCACCATGTTTAAAGAGAGGAGCCTGATAAGCAAAGAGTTTTTCATGGGTAGCAGCAAGCACACGCCCTTTCCAAGGCTATTGATTTCTACTGGAGAGAGTTCTGGGCATGTTCAAATCTCCAGCAGTCAAATCAATGAAGATTAAAAGTTCTCAGCTTTTTATCATTCCCACTTGGCTTGCATAGTGCAAAATATCATCCAAAGTTTCCCTGTGTTGTGTTGAATTACTTTTCACGGTTGCATTAGTTTCGTGTTTGAGAAGTGTTGAAACTTTATCCTGTCACATTTGCATTACATTGTCCTCTGCTCCTGGACCACAAGGCAGCAACAATTATAACTTGAGTTTTCCTAGGATCACAGTCCAGCTAAAAAAGAGATTTGCCGCTGCTGTTGATCAGCCATTTGGTGCTAATCAGCTCTTTAGCATGGTCATAGCTAACTGTATGAACCACTTTGCATTAGCAAACTGATTGGGCAGAGAATTAATAATAATAATCTGGCTCGAGATTTCAGTGCTATTCAGCTGTTAAAGCTCACAGCACTAAATGGTTGCTTTCTTGAACTCTGATTGTTCAGCGGGTAGATGCTGTCTCTTATTAACCAAGGTGTATATCTGGTGCATATGTTATCAGAGTTGTCGTACACATCAGCCGTGTTTGACTGTAGTTTACTAAACTGCCAGCACTGTGCAGCCATCACATTATCAGACTTCCACCCTCCCGTATCGTTTGCCATAATGTGTTACTATAATCTGTATAAAAAGCAATGCATTGTATTCTATTCTATTGCACTGTACCAATTTGCATTGATTTATAGAATGAACCTAAGAATGCACAGTATAAACATCATACTATAACATCCTTGTGTTTGGTGCTGAGTTTGTCTATATTAATTTCTGTCCTCGTATTGCTTCTGATTGTAATAATTTTGCCTTGTATGTGTATACTATTGCCCTCCATTGTATAAGTCTTTGTTCAAATTAGACATATCAAAACTCAGCTGCTACATAAACTTCTATTAACCATGCATTGTTGTCGATTCTCAGTCTTCTTCAAAGCACTGGAAGGGAGGGCACCCATTGGGACACAAATGCTTCTTTTCAGGGATTCTCCTAAAACAGGGATGGGGAATCTTTTTCACGCTGAGGGCCACATTTCATTCTGGGCAACCTTTCAAGGGCCACATGTTAGTGACGGGCAGGGCCAGAGGCAAAAGAGCAACAAATGAAAATGCTGCCTTTGTACAGTAGACTACCTTCTACGCATACTCACACACCTGCCTTTATTCTCCATCTGAGCAACCAAGAGATCAAGGCACATTCAAGGTGGGCAAAAAGAGCCCAGGAGAGTGCAAAACAGTGAAGGGAGTGGCCTGGGGAGGAGGTGGTGCTTGGGAGGGAGTGTGGTGTAGGGAGAGTTCAGAGGGCCAAGCAGAAACGCTTGGAGGGCCACATTCAGACCCCAGGTCTGAGGCTTCCCAACTCCAGCCTAAAATGTCTCTGCTGTATGTAACTCACCATGGACTAGTGGTTAACTTTTAACATACCAGAGTTGCATGCCACTCCAGTCTTTGAGTGGTGCAAAATTCAATGGTTCATCTTTCCTTTAAGGAACAGTGGAAACTGTGGTGTTTTTACAATATATGGTTTAACAACAACAACAACAACAACAACAACAACAACAACAACAACAACAACAACAATTTATTGTTTGTACCCTGCCCATCTGATTGGGTTCCTCCAGCCACTCTGGGTGGCTTCCAGCATATATAAAAACATAATAAAACCTTAAACCTTAAAAAAGCTTCGCTGTACAGGGCTGCCTTCATATGTTTCCAAAATGTTGTATAATTACTCATCTCCTTAACATCTGATGGGAGGGCATTCCACAGGGTGGGTGCCGCTACCAAGAAGGGCCTTACACACATATACAACCTGAGCCTACTGTGGAAGGGTACACAGCATTGGCACTTCAAGAGGGTTTTGCTTCTCCCAATCTACAATTGTAGATTCCAAAAAGAAACCAACCATCGCACTATAAGCCTCTCTCCAACTTGCCGCTTTTACCAGACTGCAACCTTTTTTCCTCTGTCACATCCCAGCAAACTCTAAATACTCTCCCTCAGGGAAGTTCCCAACAAAAAAATTCAATATAAAAACCACAAAAATCATAATAAAAATAAGAACAAAAACAAACACAGTTAAATGGACATCACATGTCAATCAGCCAAAGGCCTGGTTGAAGAGGAATGTTTTTGCCTGGCACCAAAATGTGTATAATGAAGGCATCTCATGTTGCAACCCTCCAAGCCTCTTGTGGAGGAGGCACACAATTCAGGGCCTCAGAGGATGACCTCAGGGTCTGGTTAGGTTCATATGGAGAGAGGCAGTCCTTGAGGTATTGTGGCCCTGAGCCCTAGGCTTGTGCCTCATTTATCCTTCAGAGTACCACATGTACAGCCTTTTCCAAGGCTTATCCAGTTTCAGGCTCCTGTCCCTTTTTCCTTTTGGGTTGTAAAACCTTACAAGGTTTCACAAAGTTTAACTCAAAGCAGCACAAGGTCAGGGTCATTGTGAGAAATGAAACGTATGGTGAGATCCAGTGACCTAATGTTGCTTGGAGTGCTGGCCTAGAATACATACATAAACATGTGTGTATGTGTATGTGTATGTGTATGTGTATGTGTATGTGTATGTGTATGTGTATGTGTATATGTATATGTATATGTATATGTATATGTATATGTATGGAGGGAGCTGGGGTCAACAGAGGCACCAGATGAAAAGTGGGAAGGACTCCTGCATACACAACAAGAGGAAAGAATTTCAACAGGTACAACCTGCATGAAATTTCCACAACTATCCTCTCTCCTACACAACCTTTAGTTCAGGTGCCCTGCACTTTTTCTTGCCTGGCCACCCTATTCATGAGGCATCCTTACAGGACCTTGCAGCTGCCTTAGGATACCGGATACTGACACCAAGAGAATTCTACATGGTGCCTTCCAAATATTGTTGGGTTACAATTCCCACCATCTCCTGGTCATTGGTGATGCTGTCTGGGGCTGATGGGAGCCAATAACATCTGGAGGGCTGCCCTTGCTGTAGACATTGCTAACACTGGAGCAGCTTCAGAACTTGCCTCCAACCTTGGTTTACACTCTCATTACTGAGGATTGGGGGGGTGGGGGCAGTGGCTAGCTCTGTCAGTCTATACACTGTAGGCAAAGGCATGACATTCTGCCCCATCCCAGTTTGAGCTGTGTCTCAGTTTCCTCTGGTAGATATGCTCAATTCATAGAGCGTGCGGCTCGTACCAAATCAGCAAAACATGGTTGTTGCTTTCTCAGGCGCTGAGAAACCCACCATTTGTTATCTGAAGTTGACTCAGAACACATCAATGTGAGTTTCTATTCAAAGCGCCACACATCATATCTGTCCATTTCCTTCTGACCGCCAGCACTCGCCTTCGGCTTAAAGGGGAAACACCAGTTCACAACTGTTGGTGAAAACAGGTTGCATCTGTTCTCAGGATGACTCATCAAAATGTCAGTGGGGGCCTTTCAGTCTTACCTATATTGCGATCAACAACAAACCATCAGGAGGGACATTCATGCCATGGTTTTCAGCCTCACTGCACTTCATCCACACATCCCTACCCTGAAAAACAATGTGCAATAGATTAGAGCTGGAAGGACTCTATTGAACATTGTTGTTGTTGTTTAGTCGTGTCCGACTCTTCGTGACCCCATGGACCAGAGCATGCCAGCCACTTCTGTCTTCCACTGCCTCCCACAGTTTAGTCAAACTCATGCTGGTAGCTTTGAGAACACTGTCCAACCATCCCGTCCTCTGTCGTCCCCTTCTCCTTGTGCCCTCCATCTTTCCCAACATCAGGGTCTTTTCCAGGGAGTCTTCTCTTTTCATGAGGTGGCCAAAGTCTTGGAGTCTCAGCTTCAGGATCTGTCCTTCCAGTGAGCACTCAGGGCTGATTTCCTTCAGAATGGAGAGGTTTGATCTTCTTGCAGTCCATGGGACTCTCCAGAGTCTCCTCCAGCACCATAACTCAAAAGCATCCATTCTTTGGCGATCAGCCTTCTTTATGGTCCTACTCTCACTTCCATCTATTGAACATAACATTAATCAAATGTGGGAGGGATATTTTAACTGCTTTCCAGAAAGAAAAATAGTAACCTCTCATCAGCACAATGACCATATGGTTAAGGTGCCATCCCCAGGCCCCATAAATTGTACATGTGTCTTTTATCCCCCAAGCAGTACTCCTGCGACTCAAATGGCAGCCCAAGACAGGAAAGTTCAGCGAATGAAGCTCCTTCCACCATTTTTTATCCATGCCAGAGAAGAGAAGACTCCCTGGAAAAGACCAGGGGACAATAGAGGACGAGATGGTTGGACAGTGTTCTTGAAGCTACCAACATGAGTTTAACCAAACTGTGGGAGGCAGCGGAAGACAAGAGTGTCTGGCGTGCTCTGATCCATGGGGTCACGAAGAGTCAGACACGACTAAACAACTAAACAATAACAACAGAGTTTGTCAGGTCTGTAGCAGTTCAGTGCTAAGAGCCAAACTTTATGTGGTGGGGGCAGCTACACTGCGGCCACACAATATTGGTTGAAACCGTCATGGTTCCCCACTAAGATTCCTGTGGACTGTTGCTTATTAAGGGTGCTGAGAGTTGTTAGGAGACTCCCTGGTCCTGCCCCCCCCCCCGACAGTTGCAATTTGTAGAGTGGTTTAGCAATCAAACCCTCCTCCTGAGGAACCCTGGAATCTTTTTGCCATACCTCCCAAACCACAGTGAGAGATGCACAGCTAGGACAAAACTTGGCCAGTTGTTTCATACATGCTCAGTGAAACCACAACCATTGTTCTTCTCACTCAGATCAATTTCCCGCCCCTTGGAAATGGTAAGTTCTAGAGGGCAGAAGAGTAATGGGGCAGCACCTCAGCCCACATCAGAATGTGGAGGCTATGAAGACCACTTTGATTACTTCAATATTGTTTGGCATTGAGTTGTAGCCAAATGCAATTTATTTCACAAAGACTGAGTGGTCAGGTTCTATTGAGTCTCAGCTTCCTTTCATATCTGGAGTCAGGCTCAATTGGATCGTCCTCCTGGAGTGGTTTGAGTCACTTACCCTAGCTACTGACACCTTACTGCGCTTACTCAGGATCAGGAGTTAGACCCTATCAACATTTAGTTTCTCCGCTCAGAGATCTGCACTACTTCCCCATCTGCTGCCAGATCCAGGTTCACAGTGTTAGTAGTCTTATATAAAGCCCTTAACAGCTTGGGACTAGTTTGTTTGCAGGATCACTTTGCCCCACATATGCCCAATAAACACCTGAATCTGCAGAAATGGTACTGTAGTTGGTGCCACATAACACTTGTTCCACAGCTGTAATAAATCTTTTAGTGTGGCAGCACCTACAGAAACCGGGACGGCTTCTCTAAATCAGGGACATCCCTGGAAAACAGGTACACTTGGAGGGTCTGACATTACACACACACTTCCAACTCTAAACTTTGGCTTTTGTCCTTCTCACTATGTCCCCACCCACCCATTCGCTGTCTCTCACAGAGCCCCCTCTCCTTTGCTTTCTTAATGGCCCACCACCCAGGTGATTGCCTCAACACAGTTAGATAGCCTGGCTTATATTTTAACACTTGCAAAGCTTATAGGTGCCTGGCACCCACAAACTCAAAATGATATAAATTGGCCCTCCACAAGGCAGTGAAGCACTTCCAAGCGTTTGTTCAAAGTGAGGCTACTGTTGGTGTAAGCAACTTGGCCCCAAACAACCTTGGAGGAAATTGCCCCCTCCCAGTTCTATGAAACAAAAAATGGGTGGTATTAGGTGGCACCGAAAGTGATATGGAAAGAGTCAATCACCAATAAATTCCAGACTTCTCAGGGTGAGGCCTGGTCCCAAATTCAGCCCAGAATTATCTGCTATGGAATACAGACCCTCCAAGTGTCCCTATTTTCCAGGGACGTCCCTGATTTAGAGAAGCCATCTCAGTTTCTGATTTGATCCCAGAATGTCCCACTTTTCCTTAGGATGTCCCTATTTTCATTGGAGGGTAGGGAGTTATCTGACCCCTGAGCTGTCTGAAGGCAATCCTGCATAGGGGATTTTTTTAAAAAATGTTTTATTATCTTTTTATATATGTTGGAAGCTGCCCAGAGTGGCTGGGGCAGCAGTAAGATGTGTGGGGTATAGATAGTAAAATCATCATTAGGGAATGGGATGTCCCTATTTTCATCGGAGAAATGTTGGAGGGTATGGGAATAGTTGGTTTACCATTTATACTTATAAGGCTGTTGGCAGAAAGGGATAAATTATTTCTTTTTGAAATAAATAAATATTAGGGGGCCATATCTCTCTCTTTGTGTGGAGGGGGGCTGTTTTGCCAGATTAACCCTAACTCTGGAAATTTGGTTAGTGAGAAACCCCAAAGTTTGAAAACAAGAAAACAAGGCAAGACAAATAAACTAGAAAAAGGGGAAGTTCTGCCTCGGCAACAGTTTCACGTGGCCACTTTTGGTTGCAAATTATAGCCCCCACCCCAGACATCACTCCACCACAATATGTTGTTTGTCTGTTTTCAGACCTTCATGTCAGCACCAAGGACATCTACCGTCACTTTCCTTTTTTGGAGACGGTTTCCAAGAACATTAGGAGAAAACACTGAAGACTTCATAGAACTAAGATGATTTTCAGGAGAAATGGACCATGCAAGGTCAACCTTTGATACGGTGAGTGAAAGGGGCCTACCTCCAGGCTTTGGGAAGATAGAAACATAAGAAAAGACTCTTTCTAGGATCGGTCAACTATCATGGAAAGGATGTAGGTTGTAATAGGCTTGGGCATAAGTATTAGTATTTCCATTTGAATTCTGGTTTCTCAAATTGATAGGCTTCCCAACTAATGCAGATTTTAACACTTGGTTACTGCCACCTCCCTGCTGAGCTTAAGAGAGACTTAAACACAACAAAAACTCCCCAATAGCCACCTTAGGCCCATGTTCAGCTTGGAGCTGCTGCATGTGATCTTTGCAGCACACTGGAAGGTAGCCTACTTGCAACCCATCAGCCCAACACTTAGGCCAACTTTTCAGCTGACAGCTTAAGGGGGAGGAGTAAGGAGTTACTGGGCTGCCTGCAAGATGCTCCGATAAGCAGCTTGTTTCTCTGGGATATTTCTTGTGAAATGTCGATTGATTTCAATTCTCACAATTTGGTATATATTCCTGGTATCAGTAACCTTTCTCCTCACCCCTCTGCTTTGACATGCGCAGCAATGGGGAGCCGGCATTCTATGGGGAGATGTGCAATGCCCCAACTGAATTATAGGTCTTCTGGCTGGAATTCTGCATGTCCTCCACCATCCCTAAATTGTGACAAGAAGGAAGCCTCCTTAGTCAGCAGCACCCCTTTGAGAGGCAACACTGCAGAAGCTCAGCTGGGAGACATACAAGTCTTCTACATCCATTGCCCATTGAGGTATCTAGGGCCTCTAGGCAGGGCAAGAAAAGCTATTGGAACATCTCTTGACATCCAGTGCTCAGTTGGGGGTGGAGTATGCAAGAGCTGGGTGGCACCCTGATCCTTTGCAGCTTTGGAAATGTTAGGGAAAGCACCCAGCAACCCACTACCTTCTCCGAAACTCACCAGTCAGTTAGAACAGCATCAAGCCTTTCAGATAGCAGCAATAATCAGGAGTGCTCAGCTAGGGAAAAGGGGATTTTGGCTCCTTCAGCTACAGCTTTGGAAATAATGGGAGGGGGAACTCCTAGCTTCTCTGAAGCACACCACCTACCCGTGAGATACTAGCTCTTTCAGATCCATAGCAGCTATAGCTAGGCCAAGGAAGCAACAGGGCTGGGTGACTCTTCTCTGAGCTGATGGAAGAAGTTCCCAGCATCCTCATAGCTTTTCTGTAGCTAACCTCAGAGCTGGGATAAATGCAAGCTACTTAGACTAGTGCAGAGGTAGAGGGAGCAGCTGGTGTCTTTCTGAAGCTCAGTGCTGAGCTCAGGAAAAGTGGGATGGCTTCTGCTCAGCTATGCCTTTGGGAGCAATCATAGGGTAAGCTTCTAGGATCTCAGAAGCTCAGTGCTCAGCTGAGAAGCACACAAGCCATTCAGATCTACAGCAGCTATACCTGAAGCAGGGGAGCAACTCTTTCCAATGACCAGTGGTCAGCTGGGGAAAAGTTTGGCATCTTGTTGGGCTACAGATTTATAAAGGTTAGGAGTAACTGCTGGGAGCCTTCCACTCTCCTCCCTCTTTTTCTCCAAAGTTGGGATAAGGAAGCTTTCAAGTGTTGCGCTCCATCCAACACACCACTAGGAAGACTGGAGGAATGCTAGGGATCTCAAGCTTCCTTAAAATCAAGCACTCTGCTTGGAGAGCTGTGTGGCTCTGGGCTTCAGTAAAGACAGAGATTGCAGAGAGATCACCTAACGCCTGCAACTTTACTGGCAGGTGTGCAAGATCTGAGCTCAGTGGTAGCTTTCAGTAAACTTCTAAGGTAGCAACCAGCTTCTGCTCCTCCCCGCCATTTGTGTAAGCAGGAATACGTGCTGTCCTTTCCATTCAGCCCAGTGAAGAGCACTAGGCTCTCTTGTTTCTCTGAAGCAGTGTGCTTCACCCCTAGACCCCAGACAGCGACTCTCTGGGGTTTCAGCCCAGGAATATATTCCAACCTTACCTTGAGGTTCTGTGAGTTAAACATGAGATTTCCTGCGTGCAGAGCAAATGTTCCATCACTGACCTGTGCTATTCCTGCTCTACCACTGAGCTACCCCTGTACCCCAATGTACAACTGTTGCTGAGTTTCTTAAGTTCTTTTCTGCTGAGCAACTTGCAAGCCCCCTGACTAATTGGGAGTCCTGGGAGGGACCATTGGAAGATGCTTCACCACTGAACTATGGGCCTTCTTGAAAGGGCTGGGAGAACAATGTGGGTCTCTGAAAGCCAGTGCTCCCCTTGAAGAATGGTGTGATAGTGCTCGCTTCGGCAGCACATATACTAAAATTGGAATGATACAGGCACAAGGATGGAAGACTGGTATGATAGTCACCCAACTACAGATCAGGTTCAGGAGTGGTAGGGGCTTCAAATTAACTCTGCCAGCTAAGGAGCAGCTTTAGGAAAACCTAGGGGCAAGCCACTGCCTTTCTTTACCCTTGTGGAAGGCTAACATAGAGCAGGTAGGTATGTCATAGAATTGTAGAGTTGGAAAGGTCATTGAGTCATTTATAAGCTTGCCTTATGTCCAGTTTCCAAGAGATCTCAGCTAGCCTCCCCAAACACTCCAGAATTCTCCATTTAGCTGAGAAGTATGAGAATGCTGATGAGCAACCAACACTCACTTAAAGGGTTTTAAGATAATATCTACCCTTGCTTTCTGCAAACCTCTAGGTGGTTGGGTTTGCACAACAGCACCAGAGCCTCTCATGTGAGTGTTATCTTTTGGAAGACTGGTGGGAGCCGCTGGTCTCAGCTGACTCCTTTCTGGTGTTGTAGACTCAGGTGTAAGTGATGCAGTTCTCTTTTTTAAAAAAAATAAAATTTTATTAAGTTTTACACAAATATCTCCAATTAACAATTTCCTAATTAACATATTTTCATCTTTAGGACTTCCCTCAGCTTCTCTGACAATCATCCGTATTTAAATTTATTATCTACGCATTCTCCAAAATTAATATCGCCTTTTAATATACCTTTACCAACATATTTGCATTTTTGCAATATTCCTTATTCTTTCACAAAGCTTCTTTATGACCCACTAGCGTTGTTTGCTCATCACATACACCCTTCAAATACTCAGAAAATTTTCCCCAGTCCTCAATGAACTTGTGATCTCGTTGGTATCTTATTTTTCCAGTTAGTTTGTCCAGTTCTGCATAGTCCGTTAACTTCATTCTCCATTCCTCAAGAGTCGGTAGTTCTTCATGCTTCCATTTTTGGGCCATTAATATTCTCGCTGCAGTTGTTGCATACTGAAAGAGTTTATGGTCCTTTCTATTTATTTCATTTCTTGTTATTCCTAAAAGAAAGGCTTCTGGTTTCTTTACAAAATTATATTTCAACATCTTCTTTAACTCATTATATATCATCTCCCAGAACCCCTTCACTTTCTTACATTCCCACCACGTGTGAAAAAATAATCCTTCTTTCTCTTTACATTTCCAACACTTGTTACAAGTTTTAAACATTTTTGCTAATTTAACTGGTGTAATGTACCATCTATATACCATTTTCAAAACGTTTTCCTTTAAGGTGGTGCATGCTGTAAACTTCAAAATAAAAAAATTCTTTCCAGTAGCACCTTAAAGACCAACTAAGTTAGTTCTTGGTATGAGCTTTCGTGTGCATGCACACTTCTTCAGATGTGTATCTGAAGAAGTGTGCATGCACACGAAAGCTCATACCAAGAACTAACTTGGTTGGTCTTTAAGGTGCTACTGGAAGGAATTTTTTTTATTTTGACTATGGCAGACCAACACGGCTACCTATCTGTAACTGTAAACTTCAAGTTATCATTCCATACTTTAACCCAATCTTCAAAATATATATTATAACCAAAATCTCTGGCCCAGTGAATCATTACCGACTTAACTTCCTCACCATCGTATACCATTCCAATAACATTTTGTACATTTTTGAGATTACCTTACAATCATTATTTAAAGTGATGCAGTTCTCAGAAAGCTGTGGAGATCTCTCTAGTGCAGTGATGGCCAAACTTGGCCCTCCAGCTGTTTTTGGACTACAACTCCCATCATCCCTAGCTAACAGGACCAGTGGTCAAGGATGATGGGAATTGTAGTCCCAAAACAGCTGGAGGGCCAAGTTTGGCCATCACTGCTCTAGTGTTTCTGAAAGCAGATGCTCAACACACTGAGAGCTTGATGGTGGGGGACAGCTTGCAGGTTGTGAGGCACCCATAAAACTGCACTACTAGCATGCAAAGACATAATAATAATAATAATAATAATAATAATAATAATAATAATAATAACAACAACAACAACAACAACAACAACAACACAGCTTGGGACTCTTAAATACTGTGTCCCAAGCTATTTAGGACTTTGCATGCTAGTAATGCAACTTTATGGGTGCCTCACACAGTAATGACCATTTGAGATCTATGATCAGCAGGGAAGGCCTGTTAATGGCACTGCTGTGGGTGCTGCCTAGTTGGCACTGGCAGGGCCTTCTCGATGGTGGTTCCCTATTTGTAGAATGCCCTCCCTGGTGAAGTGCACCTGTCTCCCTCATTCAGGAGGGATTTAAAAATACTGTTGTTCATCCAGACATTTGATGGTTGAAAGACATTGTCCTTGACAACCCTGAAATTATTAGCTCTGAGGATTGTGCATATCTATTGTACACTATACATTTAAAGCATATGGCTTTCCCTCCCTCCGCCTGCAAGACCCTGAAAATGTAGTTTACCACTCACAGGACTACAGCTCTCAGCTGGAATTGTAGTTCTGCATGTGGTAAACAAAGGTTTCCAATGTTATTTGAAGGAAGCCCTGTGCTTTAAATATATGGTGTTGCTGTGACTCATGTTTAAATGTTTTTATATGTTTTTAGTGTTTAATTAATTTATATCTTTTTGCTACTGTTGTTCCATTGGGATGAAAAGGATGAGGCAGAAATTTAACATATAAGTAAATGAATACAGTGGTACCTCTGGTTACGTACTTAATTCTGAAGCAAAGTTCTTAACCCGAGGTACTATTTCTGGGTTAGCGGAGTCTGTAACCTGAAGCGTATGTAACCTGAAGCGTATGTAACCCGAGGTACCACTGTACTCACTAAACAGTTCGCCAACTGACAACCCACCACAGAGAAATCTAATAGGGAGCAGGGCATTTTCTGGTACCTGACACCCATCTGTGAGGGAGATTAATAGCTTCAGGAAGGCCAGTGGGAGCAACTGGTCTTTTCCCAGCCTCCCTTAAGCTTGGCAAGAGACACATAAGCCTTCAGCACCAATTCTGGAAAAGCTGTGAGGCGTCTAAGCTCTCCTCACTCAGTACCCTTGTGGAATCAGCACTTAGCTAGGAGGTGAACCAGTCTCAAGTCCCTTCTTTGTGAAGGCTCCTGCAGAAGTGCTGTATATCTCTCTCTGTGTATATATGTTTTGAAGGGGAAGATATTCTGCGACTTCTGTGACTGCCAGAGTTCAAGGCCTTGTATTGTTATTCGTATGGCCGCATTCACACTATACTGTTGAAGCATTCCAATACCACTCTAAACAGTCGTGGCTTCCCCCAAAGAATTCTGGGGGCTGTAGTTTGTTGTTAAGGGTGCTGAGAGTCAAAAGGAGGACCCCATTCACCTCAAAGTGTTATTGCTGACAAAGTTCCCTTTTGAGAGGGGCTGGTTGTTAAACCACTCCAGAAATTATACTTCTGGGATGGGGCTAGCAGTCTCCTTACATCTCTCCGCACCATTGACAAACTATACCTCCCAGGATTCTTTAGGAGAAGCCATGACTGGCATGGTGTAAGAATATGGTACATATTTCAAATAGCAATAGATGCTTAGTGATTGGTTGTGGGGTGTGGGGTGAGAGAGAGAATTTCTTTGAGAATTTGTTAGGGTTAAATTTATTCTGATTGGGCTGGATGATAGAAGATGCTGACTGGCCAGAGGTTATAGAGTGGTGAGTTAATTGTCAGTTAGGAAACATGAGGCATAGGCAAACTTGGCCCTCTAGATATTTTTTGGCCTACAACTCCCATCATCCCTAGCTAACAGGACCAGTGTTCAAGGATGGTGGGAATTGTAGTCCCAAAACTTCTGGAGGGCCAAGATTACCTATGCCTGGGAAAGTTGTTGGGATGTGACAGCTGAGATGGGGAAAAGGGAGTTGAAGAGAGACATGTGAGGAAGAGACGAAAGTACAGCTGAGGCCTGAATATTCTTACCCACTGTTTTATTAACGCTTGTCTGGTGAAGATCAGTGGAATGGATCCAATGGTTGAGATGGGGCTTGTCCTGTGTCTAGAAATCATAAGTTCTACTTTCTGAGCATGGGTCCTATAATTTATCCCTGCCACATCTCCCAAGAAAACTTGTTCGCCACTGAATCAGAACAATCCACAGAAAAACCGATTGATGTTTGTTCTAATTCAGTGATAAACAACTGTGGTTTTTTTCCCCTGGAGATAGTGACGGGACAAGTGGAAGTGTCGATGAAGAAGCCATCCTGTGTAAAGGTCTTATCAAAATAAGGTTGAAGAAGTTGGCTAAACTGTCCAACCTGTCAGAAATGCAACCACAGAATCTTGGGCGGTCAGAGGTAGACTGCGCCCAAGGACCTGGCCTAGATTTATGTATTTTACTTTATTTAACAAAAATTATATACTGCTTGATTGTAGGAAAACCTCAAAGCAGCTTACAATAAATATTAAAGTTATAAATAAAAGCAGTTAAAACAATTTTAAACATTGAGAGATAATTAAAATAGCTCAGCTCAGATAAGCAATCCCAGCTAAAAATGAAGCATCTTCCCCCAAAAACCTATTATTATTATTATTATTATTATTATTATTATTATTATTATTATTATTATTTGTTTCCTCAGCTTGCCAATCTGCCCCGCATGTCTTTCCTCTCATTCCATCTTCTGGGAGTATCTCCAACAATGAAAACATCACTATTGGCTGCTTGGCCCAGGATTTCCTGCCTGGCTCACTCACTTTCTCCTGGGATAATGATGAAGACAAGGCAATCGAGTTTACAGAATTTCCTCCTTTCTTCAACTCCCGTGGGACTTTCACTGCAAGCTCCAAGGCAGTTGTCCCTGCTGCAGCTTGGAAGCATTTTAATCCATTCTACTGCAAGGCTGCTCACTCTCTTGGAAATAGAACAGAAGAAATTGTCCGTCCGAGTAAGTGAATTTATTTGACTTGTTGTCTACAAAAAACCAAGATTTCCCAGCAGCCAACAGCAGCTCAAACCAGGAGATTAGCATAAAGGAGTCAGAAAGTGCTAGGGAACTCTTAAAAGACCAAATGCTTGATTTCTGCATGGTCTTTTATGGGAAGTGGCCTCTTGTGATAAGGACCAGCTATATATCTTCCATCCAATCAGTGGCGTAGCGTGGGGGGTGCCAAGGGTGCCGGCCGCACCGGGCGCAACATCTGGGGGGGCGCGAGTCCAGAGGGAAGGGACAAGTTCCTTCCTCTACCGGGCTCCCCGCAGCCACCGCCAGCCTTGCGCCCTAGCGCGCGCGCGCCCCCCGCCGCCGCTGCGGCTGTGCTCCACTCACTGCTCGCAGGAGGAGCAGCCGCTGCAGCAGCACCGACGCCGCCACCGACGCCTGGCCGGCACGGGCAGCCTCCGCACCCCGACGCGCCACCAGGCCTCGCCGCGCCCTGCGCTCCCCAAAAACCTCCGAGAGGAAGCCGGTGGGCGGGCGAGGCCCGGCTAAGCCTCTCGCCAGCGGGTTAAGAGGCTTTCGGTTTCGTCAGCAAGTTTGGCGGGCTTGCTCACGAGTAAATGAGTGGTGGATCATCCCCCTAAGGGTGTGTGTGTGTGCTAAAGAAAGGCTTCCGGTTTAAGTTCTTTGTTACGCTGAATGTTTATCTTTTAAAGATACATAGTAATAATAAAAATAAATGAGAAAAACGAAAGGCGTTGGATTTTGCTGTGCATGGTGCCCTTTGGGAACTGGCAAGGTGGGTTTTGAAGCTACTGCTGCAGAGTGGCGTAGCGTGGGGGTGCAGGGGGGCCCGGCCGCACTGGCCGCAACATCTGGGGGTTAGGGTTAGGGGCGCAAATCCACTGGTTAGGGGGCGCAAATTACTTGCCTTGCCCCGGGTGCTGACAACCCACGCTACGCCACTGCATCCAATAACTAGCTAGGGTTGCCATATGTCTGGATTTCCCTGTTGCATCAGCAGTGTGTGTGTGTGCGCGCGCGCGCGTGCGCGTGCATGTGTGTGTTCTTTTTTGCCCTTCCAAATATGGCAACCCTATAACTAGCTAGTTCCCAAAGGACCACATACCTGTCTGTATTCTTAACACACTGAATAATTACCTAAGTTCAGAACTAATGCTTTTCTGCATAGGGTGAAGATTAATTTATGTAAAAGAGGGAAAGCATTTCAAATCCATTTGAAACCTGGCCCCTAATCCGAGATATAGGTGAATAGGATATGATTGCCTTGTAGCACGGGAAATGAACTAGTCGTGTGCTCAACAATGCTCTTACACTGTCATTCATTCTGAGAGTGAGCCTTCACTCTGTGGGATGAACCCACTGAAATGGATAGGGAAATGCTTGTCAAGACGCACAACCTTCTAGAAGTCTTGTGAATGAGGGTTCCTCGATAGACCTGGATCTGCAGTTCCCCTTGAGTTGCTGGATTCATCTGCAATAAATTTGTTTACCTTCTGCCACTTTCCTTCCTTCTGCAGTAGTGTGCCCAGACTCTCCGCCTAACATTATCATCAGTGCACCACTCCTAAAGGATTTTGCAGGGTCCCCCTTGAATGCCACCATCACCTGCACTGCTATAAATCTGCACACTCAGAAGACCACAGTCCAGTGGCTGAGGGATGGAAAAGTTATTGAATCTGATGAGCCCACCACCATACGGATCTCAAAGCGCAGGTACAGCGTGAGGAGTGAGCTAACAATCACCAAGAACGACTGGGACAATGGCAAGAAGTTCTCCTGCAAAGTGTCCAATGAGAGATTCAGTGGGATAAAGAACATCAGCAGACCCCTTATTTGTGGCGGTAAGTTATTATATTCCATCAGAGCACCGGAAAGCC
This sequence comes from Podarcis vaucheri, assembly GCF_965113315.1. Taxonomy (NCBI): domain Eukaryota; kingdom Metazoa; phylum Chordata; class Lepidosauria; order Squamata; family Lacertidae; genus Podarcis; species Podarcis vaucheri. Next base: position 8,004,340 of record NC_138751.1, on the reverse strand, counting down.
GATTGAAACATTCAAGACAACAGGGGCATCTTTCATTTCTGCCATAAGGAAGGAGCGCTCAGTATATATGGTTGCATTCTGAACATGGGAGAAATATTAGCTTTGGGCTAAAACTGAGGTAAGATTTCATGAAAATCTACATATGCCAAAACGCTCAACAAGAGGTGAAAATCCTCTAGAAAGCAGAATTATAATAGGTAAGCAGATTTTACGGCAAGGTCTAAAGGCACTTAAGCACTATAGTCCAGCAATGTTATCCTTCAGCGTATGCTGGTATACCGCTGAGATATGTAGATCCAACCTTGGCTTCAGTGTTATGTGAGACCTCAGTCTATGTTATGGTACTCATGGTCCCCATACTTTCTGCTGATCCAATTCTGACATTATTTTTAGTGGGGGAGGAATCAAATTTCCTTGTGATTCTTGATATTCTTACAAATGAATGCCTTGTGCATTTGGGATTCTACCAAGAGCACAGTGTAGAATCATTGACTCTGGCAAACCAGTGGATCACCAAGGAAAGGAACTTGTGCAGCAACTAGCAAGGTCTCCCACCCAGAAGCCCTCACACACAAACCCCTTGAAGATGGCACTATTGTGGGAAAGGGAAATTATTCTGACTTGGACATAAGCAATGGAACTCTTTGAAGACATTGGATGTTTGAATCAAATATACGTTGAGGTTGTCATAAGTGTTGTCCTACTATGGATCTCAATGCTCTTCTTCTTAGGTCTTTCCATCCCTGTCACGGTTGAGACCATCCAACCTTCCTATGCTGATATTTACCAGACCAAGTCAGCCAAGCTGACCTGCAGAATTTCCAACATACCCGATGAGCAAGACCTTAAGGAGCTGAACATCACCTGGACAAGAGCATCCGATGACAAACCCCTGGACACTGCACTGGAAACGTACCACGATGAAGAAAACAGTGATCTGATATACGCAGATGCAGTAGCTACTGTGTGTGTCGACGAGTGGGAAAAAGGAGAAACTTTCAACTGCAAAATTATTCACCCAGATTTATTTCCTTCAATGGAAGTCAGGTCCCTGCACAAGCCTCAAGGTAGGTGCCTATTTTACATCAGCTAAAAAAAAAGAAAAAGATTAAGCGAAAAAGATTTTAGCAGTTTCGTTCTGTCTTCACAATCATTTAACACAAGCTATCCTAGCATGGTGGTCTCCCCAGATGTTCTGGACTATAACTTCCAAAATCAGCAAATATGGGGCTTAGTGGCTGGGGCTGATGAGCTTTGTGGTCCAAAACATGTGGAGGACACCAGTTTGCGGAAGAGGGATTTAACACGCATCTGAATCTAAGCAATCGTTGTTGGAATTAATAAGCTATCCTTCCAATGCCTGCCCAGTGGACATGTACAGTATGGGCTTCTGTGTACCTAAGGGCAACAAAAAGAAACATTGACTTAGCCCCCAGCATGCTGTCAAAAAATCCATATGACTTAATGGGTTATAAGTTATATGAGGCTGCTCTTAGAGTAGATGAAGCCCCTACTCCAGGGGTCAGCAAGGTTTACCTCTCCTAGGCTGGTTCACTCCCACGGAGATCGCTACGTGGGCCAGATCGCATCTGCGCAGACGCGATTTTCGGCATCTGCACATGCACAGACGTGTTTTTCAGTGCGGCGGAAATGAGTCCCTGCTCCATGCTGCACCAGTTTAGCGCAGCACGCGGGGGCTCGCCAAGCGGGAAGCTTGGTTTGGGGGCAGCTCATGGGCCATTTAAATAACCCCTGTGGGCCCCTTGTGGCGCATGGGCTGCAGGTTGCTGACTCCTGCCCTATTCTCAGCCCACCTTAGCAATGAAGAGATGAGTTTGTCCCCACTTACTTCATGGGACCATCTCTGTAAGCCATAGTCTCTCTGTCTCGCTTATGCTCTTCCACTCTTTTTACACACACAAAGCAGTGGACCATGCCACCACAGTCTTTAATAAAAATCCAGATTTAGAAACCCATTGCATCAAATCTCTGATCTGGTCATCATTGGTCATTGTCGATTTCACCTCCTAGAAGGCTTCTACCAATCTTCTCACAGGTTTTTCTGACTCTCTCAAACCATACAAATGAGGTCATAGTTAAGAAAAGGAAAGGGGGGAAAGATGGTTAGCAATGTACTTAAAAAACAAAACCATGCATTTGATATTCTCTTCACACACACCCTCCTTTAACCTTCCAGATGGCAACCCCTCTGCTCCACATATCTATATCCTTCCTCCTCCTTCGGATCAGCTGGCTCTGCAGGAAACAGCCACTATCACTTGTTTGATGAAAGATTTCTCCCCTCCTGAGTTCTTTATCAAATGGCTGCGGAATGATGAGCCCGTGGATGCTTCCAAATACTTCACCAGCACAGCCACCCAGGAGTCCAAGGCACCCAAGCGGTATTACGCCTATAGCATGCTGAACGTCAATGCAGAAGAGTGGAATTCTGGAACTACTTACACTTGCATGGTGGGGCATGAGATGTTGCCCCTCCAGACGTCTCAGAAGACCATAGACAAGAATACGGGTAAACCAACCGTTGTCAACGTCTCCCTTGTGCTCTCCGACACCGCCAGCACTTGCCAGTAACCATTCTTGTCAAGCCTACTGCATATCTTTCACATCTCCCTAATTCTACCAGCATCTATTTTCCTTTTTTGTGTCTCCATTTGTTTAATTATTGGCCTTTTTGTGGGGGAAAAGAGGGGTGATGTGCCCTAAATGATGTAGAATTAACTGGCCACATCTTTCTGAAATAAAACAATAGTTTGAAATAAAGAAAGGAGACAAATCTGGATTGTTGTTGGAAATTCTGATAAAAGGATAAAAAAAAATAATTTGATAGGATATAAAGCTTCCACTCTCAGCATTTTCTCAGCTATGATCTGGAATTTTCAAGGGATGATAAAAGCATTAGACATTAGACACCCAGTTAGACACCCAGCCCTCCCTTGTGTATAGCATTGCAAGTATCAGATTTGTCAACCTCACCATACCTTTCCCTTGCTAGCTCTTCGGCCTTTACTTTTATAGCTTTGTCTCCCATTACTTTCTCTTCTCCACAAACACAAACGTCACTGTAGTCTTTCTTCAAAATGATTAATTCCTCCATGTGGGACAGAGAATATCTGTTTTAGGTGTCTAGGACCGCACATTTATTATTTCACTCCTAAGGATATAATGGTGCTGACGTTGTTGCTTAATTTAGAGCAATCCAAGGATGTTTCAGTGTAAAATTCCCCTAAAGAACCAAAAGAAGTGGCTCAGGACCATGCAGAGAGTGCTTCATGACATGTCTTGCATGTTGCTTTTAAAAGTGTGGTTGTAAAAGCAAATTGACATCTTTGATGGCTCTTCAGAGGGAACCCTATGTCCACACTTTGCAGGTGCTTTGAAAAAGGGGCTTAACACCAACACAAAAACACCAACTTTGGCAACACCTTTTTAACTTAGTGGGGATTTCCCCCCCAAAAAAAAAAAAGTTAAAGGTAAATCCATTTTAAAGGAGGGATTAGGGTAGCATTTCAATGCTAATGACATCATGTGGAAGAAGCCAACAAATTCCACAGACAAGGAACAGCCTTCCCACTAGAACAGCTGGAAGTGCTCCTGTCTTTCTCACACAGCAATGACATTGCAAAAACATTTACATAAGCACACAAAAAATTAATATAACATGATAGCAGAGTTCTTCTACTATCAACACACTGATGCACAAATAAATATTTATAAATATCATGCATAGAAAGCAGTCGTTTTCAGTTTTTGCAAGCACACACGGGTTTATCATTCTGCAACCCTGATCCATCTTATCTTTATTTTTATATTGCATCTCAAAGCAAAGACTAAAGAAAATATTAAAACATGTGTGCATAAACAATCACAATTTAGGTGGACCTAGGACACTGGATGCTTCCATTTATGTTCACCACAGCACACATTTAACAAGTTCCAAATGCACAATATGATAATGGTGGCATTGATGCCATCAGAGAAGTTTCCCATGTGTCAGTGAATTGCATATTTGAGGTTTCTTTGCAAATGCTAGAGTATATACCTTTAAAAAAGGATCATCACTTTGTCCGTGATCTTCTAAAACTTGAAAAAAGTAGCACTGCAATTTCCAAAAATCACTTTGTCCATTGTGATGAAAAGATCTAGAGCTTCATTAACATAGGAAGTAATCTAAACCTCTGCTAATACAAAGTAAAGAAAAATGTGATGGTTGCATTTGTTATGACTGACAATGGCTACTACCCACAATGGCTGGGCTCCACCTCTGCTATTGAAGGCAATATGTCTCTGAATACCAGTTGCACACCAATACTCTTTAATTCTCTCCCAAGGCACAGCAAGAGAGACACATAGGACAAAACTAAGCCAGTTGTTTCATTTCAGTTTGACAAAAGTGCAGTCATCGTCCTTCCCACTCAGAACCATTTCCCACTCCTTCTTGGAAATGGTGGATGTAGACAGCAGAGGAGCAACTGAGCAGCATCTCAGTCCACAGCAGATTGTGGAAGCTATGGAGAACACCTTGATAACTTCAGTCATTGTTTCTTGGTAATGAGTTGCAGCCCAATTGCAATTTCTTTTGGGAACAGCCAGCAGATGGGTTCTATTGATGCTCAGCTTCCTTTCATATTTGGAGACAGGTTAAATTGGATAGTTAGTGCTCCTGGAGTGGGAACTGCCTTCTCCTGTAGCATGTGACTTGAGTAATTTGTTCTCCTGAAACCTTACTGCTCTAAGCCCACCATCTGCCTCTGTTAAACAAAGGTTTAGATTGTGCACTTGTATTGCTGAGGATAAAATCTGAAACAGGGGATAGGCGAGGCTAGTAACTGCACTCATGTTCACAAGATACAGCACACCAGTATAATGGAATGAGCTGAGTTCTGAATTTATAAATGTAAGTTCAACCTTCGCCTCAGTTACAACGAATACTGTGGCTTTAGGCAAGCTATTTTATCCCTCATTCTATCTCATGTGCACTACTAGCAACAGTTGAGATACTCATTGGAAGGCAATTTGTAGGTTCCTAAGTGTTGCACAAAATGCTAAAACATTCAATCATTTTGGAAGGTGGAGAGCCATATTCTGCGGCAGACCATTGGTTGGAAAATTCCAAATGAAACCCATGTGTGATTCATAAGATAAACTCTCAAAAATGCACCTCAAGGCTGAGACATCTGTTCACTCTGAAGAGTGCATTTCAATATTACTGTCCACTCACGGATCCTAAACACTGCAAAAAAAAATTTTTTTTACAAAAATCAGTATGATAGGCTCTGCTTGCAACTTATAATACAGTACAATATCCAATGCTGTCAAGAACGACACAAAAATCATTCGGGCCAGGTGGTCAGTTATTGCAAAACTCCTGAGGGCTCTATGTGGTTTAGAGAGCATCATTTGGAGAAAGGGCTCCTTGACTCCTTTCAGCAAGTAAGCTGTGCCATGCAGAACTCCTAAAAGTGCTATAGTTCCCTCAACATGAGCTCAGCTCATGTTGGATATAGGCCAAATCCGCAGCATGTTGCCAGCACAACCAAAGGCAGAGACACTAAAGCGTTTGCAACATCTGTGATTTTGCCCTTTGGTGCAGCATGTCACCGTTCCATCCCTTTGCTAAATCAACTCCTCTTTCTCCTGCCTATCGCCGACTCCACACGCCACTTGGCATTGTCAAGATTGGATTTTGCCCAGTCTAAAGATGGAATTGCCTTGTTTCTCAGTGTGCCTCTTCCACATTCCTTTCCCAGTTCCCCACAAAAGTAACCTACTTTTCCCTCCTGTGTCACTTCGCTACACTGAGACCTCCCCATCTTTCTAAACTCCAGAAGAATCTGACCTACATGTATTGTCCAAAGCTTACCTAGATGGGTTCATAGATGCTGACGACGATGAAGAGCTTGAAAGCCTGTCATCGATCCTTTCCACTTTCATCATTTTCTTCCTCGTGAGCCTTTTCTACAGTGTCACCGTGACTGTCTTCAAGGTAAAATGCAACAGGGGGTACTGAAGCAAGAGGCCTTTGATCGTGCTTTGCAACTGAGGACCAATAGTAACTCACTTATAGCTGGTAGGGTAAGAAACTACAATGGTTTTCAAGGGGGTGAGACCAAGCTAAGGTTCAAGAAAATGCGATTTAGTGGTACCTCAGTTTAAGAACAATCCTGTTTACGAACTCCGCAAAACAGGAAGTAGTGTTCCGGTTTGCGAACTTTACCTCGGTCTACAAACAGAAACCGAACAGTGGAAGGGCACTGGTGGTGGGAGGCCTCATTAGGGAAAGCGCACCTCAGTTTAAGAACAGATTTGGTTTAAGAACGGACTTCAGGAAAGGATTAAGTTCATAAACTAAGGTACCACTGTATTTTGCAAAGTGTTAGGGTTATATAAGTCAAAGGACTATTATTCTTAGACAAGTAATGTGTGTATATCATGTAAACATAGGACTATTTTTCAGAAATGTAGATTAAACTCTCCCCCTCACTGTGTGGATATTTTATTTCAGCAATTTCATATAGACCCTCTGCAGATCTAACCATCTAACTGTGAGTGAGGTAGATGAGCCCTGCCAGTTCTGATTGCCCAATAAAAATATCACCCCATGCTATTGGAATAGAGTTTTATTGCATCACTAAATCGCAGTGATGAATGGGACAGCAAGTTGTGAAAGAGTGGAGGGCTGTACGGCTTTATTTTTGTCCAGGCAAACATTAATTATGGTTGTTTTCCAATTCCAGGTGAAATAACAAAGTGAAGGGTCATCTGAAGAGGGACAATAAGTTGCCTAACATAAAGGACTGGATATTCTTTCAGTTTCTTTCATCAGCAGCATAATCAAGGACTTAATATTTCTCCCTTCACTTTTGGGGGAAGGTCGACTGGACAGATGACATTTCTGTCTCACTTTGTCTCATCATGTATCTGGGAGCAAGTCCTATCAAACTAAACGGGACTAATATATGATTAGACATGATTGGCCTTTTGCTGCCAGTGTTCCATTTGAACTGGACCTATTGGACTGGTTGTTTATCCTTCAAACATGTATGCTTTAATTTTGCCTTCCTTCAGTGTGTGTGTGTGTGTGTGTGTGTGTGTGTGTGTACTTAAAGCAGACCTACTGAAATTAATTAAACTCAATTATCCCTTTTAACTCCAATGGGTCTACTCTGATTTAGGACTAGCATTGCATACCACTCATTGCTGTGACTCTGTCATTGTCCTATTTCGTTTTAGCTATTGTTGCCTACCTAGTCTAAACCCAAAAAGAGGATAATGCAATTTCAACTCTGAATGCAGTAGACAGAGTATTGTACCACATATATCAAATAGAATGTTTGCCTTTATCCTGTTGTACATTAAGCTTACATTTCACATGAACATTTTACATTCCTTCTGAATTGTTACTCTAACTAATTTTCTAGTTTTAAGTGTATCCCACACTGCATCCAGAGGCAAGAAAGGGTTCAGTTTATTCAAGAAACACCCTTTTTATAACTAAAATGCATTACACCACAGGTGAACATGGGTAGCTGGCGGATGCTAGATACCTTTGTTGTTGCCATGCATCTATAAAGTCATCTGAGTCTTGAGGAACGTTTAATACTTTAACATACTTAGCTAGTTTCTCCATCAGTGCTACCATCCACATGTTCTGTCTCCACGGAGAGAGTTGAAGATGACCCAGATTTTTCCATTTCTGCACAATATGCTGCCAAGCCACCACAAGGAGGAATGTAATTAGTTCTTTGTGTTGTAGGTCTTTATCAATGCTCGATGAAGGTGCTCATTAAAGCCAACTGTAGTGTGCAATGCACAGTCTGTTGTGTTATGAGATTTATTTCATTGAAAATATTCATCCAGAATGGTTGGTGTTTGCTACATGTCAACCACTTACCATATACAGTCAGGGACTGATGGAGGGTACCGACTCCATCACAGGGGAGAGGAGGATGGGTCCATGTGACTGCCCTTTTGTGGAGTTAAATACCACCAAGGCAGAATTTTCAGTGTGTTTTCTCTGATATTACTGGAGACAGACCTTAGCGGCGTTTTTGGCCCACGTATTACACCCGTCTGCTTTCTCCAGCTCTATTCACAAATCCAACTCCCAAACTTGTTTCGTTGAATCAATCAGACCTAATTAGAGATCACCGAGTATTTTGTAGATAACATCTTTTCTGGAGTCAGATTCGTGTTGAGAATCAAATTTCTCAATGTTGCTAAAGACATGGTTGCTTGCGGACTAATTGTTGGGTTCAAGATGAAGTGAAGTGCCTGGTACAAGTGCAGCCATTGTTAGAATTCCTGGTCCATGATTGCAGTCATGGGATTGTTGTCTTTCACATGATGGTGTATGTTTTGACTCCACAAAGTGGGAAGTGACGGAGACAGGATGTTTGTGTTACTGTGTTCTGTGTTCTGTGAAGTGGGACTATTGTCCTTTGTTTTTTCTTTGCTGTCTGATGCTAGAGAGAGGGGGGGCCATGTTGCAGTGCTCTGTGTGTGTTTATATGCAAATAAAGTAGATTAGTCAAAATGCTGAGTTGCTGAGGTCTGTTACGCAAGCTGCGAAGACTCTGCGGATCCCTAAGTGTGTCGGTATCTGTATCTGGCATTGGTCGCTGTGATGTTCGGGCTGAAGAAAGCTAATGAAGCTCCCGAACGATCGACCAGAAGGGAGAGAACATGCCAGCTGGGCATGTGTCTCTGCCAGTGTCCTACTCAAATGTAGAACAAGCTCCTGACAGCCATCACATCTTTCTGTTCCCTAATTCATGTATAACTTATTCGCCTATCAGGTGCATGCCCCCATCATTAAAAAAAAACACCTTCCAGCCTGTACAACCCTGCATGTTTCCAAACATTATATATTAAACCTCCCTCCTCGGAGAGGAGATTGGAGGTGCTAGATGCAAATACCTTTTATGCCATACACAGGAGTTGGCTGCAACAAATGGGTTGAAGATGGACTTCAGAACATTTTTGTGTACAATGGTGTACGACTGAGGATCTCAGCCTCAAATGTCTCCCTATATATACAAATTGGATGAACAGCTTTTGCCACTTTTTGAACAAGTCTGGGGATAGATAAATGGAGATAAATGGAGAAACAAAAATAAAAACCTTGGGACAACCATTAATTTCAATGTGGAATATGGACCTCAGATTTTCCACCGCTGGAAACAGGAAGTCTTTGATGGCACCCAAAATCAACTCCCTCCACATGAGGAGTAACTTTTTAAAAACTCCTCAGAATGGTGCAGGAGGTGATGTGCATCAAAGAGTTTGCTCAATTGGAAGTGATTTCTTCGTGTGAGCATCTTGATGCCAAAGCAACCTGGTGGAAAATGAACCCTCCCAGTTCCATGAAATGAAAATTGGAAAGTGTTTGGCAGCCCTGAAAAGTGATATGGAATTAGATAACAAAAATAAATTCAAGGCCTCTGGGGGTAAGGCCTAGTCCCGCCTGAGGTATTTGCTTTCAGTGTTTTTAATGCTCTGGAATAGTTGGTTTCTTTATCACATATACTTTGCCTAGACAACTCTTTGCAGCAAGTGATAATTCAGGATTTTATTCATTTCTTAAATAAATAATGTTAGAGGGTGGGGTGTGTGAATGTGGAGGGAGGCTGTTTTACCAGATTTTCCCACCAACCAAATTTCTGAAGTTTGAAAACAAGTAAACAAGGCAAGACAAACTATAATAGGGAAAGAGGAAGTTCTCTCTGAGCCAACCTTCATGTGGGCATCTTGGGATTCCAATTATAGCCCGTACCCCAGACATCACTCAACCACAACAATGTACTGCATCTGTTTTAAAACCATCATGTTAGTCCCAAGGACATCACTAGCTACAATTTTCTTTTGGAGGGCAGTTTCTGTGAACATTAGGGAAAACTCTGAAGGCTTCATACAGCAGAGATGACTTTACGAAAGAAACAGACCGTGGTGGCTTGAACCTGGCTGCCTCAACCATTTAATGGCAGCCTTTGATGGGGTAAGTCAAAGGGAACTTTTTTGTAATACAGTGGTATCCCGGGTTAAGAACTTAATTTGTTCTGGAGGTCTGTTCTTAACCTGAAACTGTTCTTAACCTGAAGCACCACTTTAGCTAATGGGGCCTCCTGCTGCCGCTGCGCCACCACTGCATGATTTCTGTTCTCATCCTGAAGCAAATTTCTTAACCCAAGGTAATATTTCTGGGTTAGCGGAGTCTGTAACCTGAAGTGTATGTAACCTGAAGCTTATGTAACCTGAGGTATCACTGTAGGCTTGAGCATAAATACTAGTATTTCCATTTGAGTTCTGGTTTCTCGCATTGATTATTGCTTCCTGTTTTAAGGCTTGCTTATTGCCACCTGCCTGCTGAGCATAAGAGAGACTGGAGAGTAACTGGAGAAACAGCCTTCTCAGCTTGGCACTGCTGCAAGAAAAGCAGCTGGAACTTCTCTAGCATCCAGTGCTCAGCTGGGGGTGGAGTATGCAAGGTCTAGGTGGCTCCCTGATCCTTTGCAGCTTTGGAAATGTTAAGGGAAGCACCTAGCAACCTTCTAGCTGCTCTGATACTCACTGCTTGGCGGAAACAGCACCAAACCTTTCAAACAGCAGCAGCATTTGTAGGAGAGCAATCAGAGGCTCTCTAAAGCCCAGTGCTCACTTAGGAATAAGGTGGGCAGTGCCCTTGGCTGTGGCTTTGGAAATAATGGAGAACATCCTAAAATCCACCTAGCTTCTCTGAAGCATACAACCTTGCGATGCACCAAATCTTTTGCCTAAGTAGCAGCAGGGCTGGGTGGTTTTTTGCTGAGCAGGATGGGAAATTCTCCTGGCATCCCCATAGCTTCTCTGTAACTGGTTTCTGAGCTGGGATAAATGCAAGCTATTTAGACTATTGCAGATAGTGCAGAGGTTAAGCCAGTGTCTTTCTGAAGCTCATTGCTGAGCTCGGGAAGGCTTCAGCTCAGCCGTGCCTTTGGGGACAATCATGGGGTAAGCTCCTAGGATCTGCTAGGATCCCAGTGTTCAGCGGAGGGTCATGCAAGCCATTTGGATCTACAGCGGCTATACCCGAGCTATAACATGCTAACTGGTGGGAAGTGTTGGGCCCACACTCAGCTGCAAATTTGCAGAGGCTAAGAACTACTACTGGGGTCATACCCTTCTCTTCTCAAAAGCTCTGTGCTAAGCTGGGATGAAAAAGCTTTCAAGCTAAGCATTGGGCTTCAAAGAAGGGCACCATCCAACTCATGGGCTGGTAGGAAGATTGTAGGAGAGCTGGGGTATCCAGCCTCCTTGAAATCAAATGCTCAGCTAGGAGAGCTGTGTGTCTCCTGGATTCAGTAAAGGCAGAGATTGCAGATAGGGCACTTGAAGTACAGCCTGCAACACTACTGGCAGGTACGCAAGATCTGAGCTCAGTAGTAACTTTCAGTAAATCTCTAAGGTAGCAAACAGCTTCTTTCCTTCACCACAGTTAATGGAAGCTCAGCCTTCAGCTGGAATATGTGCCGCCCTTTCCATTCAGCCCAGTGAAGAGCACTAGGTGCTCCTTACACCTCTCCCCAAAGCACTGCTTTTGGATAGGCCTTAAGCTAACTTTGCAAAAGCTGGGAAAGTGCAGAGAGGTTTTCCACACCTCCAGTCCCACCATACAGCTGGGATAGTCGCATGCAAGTCAGGTTGCTGCAGGTAAAAAAAAACCTGTTCTCCCTGGATCTTGCCAATGAAACTCAGGAGTGAGAGCCCAGCATTTATTAGTTTGTGCAAACTAACTGATTCAGCAGGATATTTCCCAAAATCTGAACACTGGGCGTTGTCCAGTAAGACTTTTTATAGGATTTACATGCAAAGAATACATACAGAGCCCCCAAACAGCTGGCAAAAAACCATTGAATATCACTTTCCCTGCCTGCACCTTGATGTGCCAGCCCTTGGTAGGCCCTTTGTTGCTTACTAAAAAATGCTTGCATAGACAAAGTTCTGAAGCCTACATGCCTACTAAGACGGAGTTGTAGCCTTTATTTAGCTAGCATAGCTGGTTCACTCCCAAATGCTGCCCTTATCCTATCTTTTGGTGTCTCCAGCAACGAAGCAGCAAATTCGGCTGTTTGTGTCTCTTATGGACAAAAGGGAGCTTTTGTGAGCCAAGGGGTTTTAACAGAACCCCAGGGTCTCATTAAAGGGGCTCTTTTACAAAAAGCCCCAAATTCCCTCCAATGCCTCAAGGTGAACTCCACCTGAGATTCCCCTAGCTCAGAAACCTATTGCTTTGCACAGAGAGCAATTCAGGGTGTCCTAGGGATACAGGAAGCAGCCTTATACTGAGTCAGACCACTTAGTCCATCTAGCTCAGTATTGCCTACACTGACTGGCAATGGCTTTCAGCCCAGAAGTGTATTCAGTCCTATCTGGGGATTCTCTCAATTGAGTCTGGGATGCTTATCTGAGAAGGGAGGTAAATGGCATCAGGAAGGCCAAGAGGAGCAACTGGTCATGTCTCAGCCTCCCCAAAGCTTGGCACACTCAACCAAGACACACAAGCCTTCAGCACCATCCCTGAAACAGTTGTGGGACATCTGAGCTCTGTAACTCACTCAGTAACCCCAGAGATTTAATGCTTAGCTAGGAGGTGAGCAAGCATCACAACCAAGTCCCTTCTTTGGGGAGGTTTCTGCTGGTCCTCTGGGGCCAAAGACAGCAGAGGGAACTGTGCACAGTTCTTCCAAGCATGTGGCTGCTAAGTGAGCAAGATACTGCTCACCGAAATAAATTGCAGCAGTACAGCATAAAAAGTGTTTTAAAATCCCTTCGTACATTGCATGGGAGAGTTTGGGGATGAAGAAAGTGTCCTCCTGGGACACATCTCCAGACCTTTCTTTTATCCACACAATGTAAAGAAATATTGTCTAAGTGTATATGTTTTGAAGGAAAATATATTCTGAGATTCCCGTGACTGTCAAAGCTCAAGGACTTGTGCTTTGCTTTACTGCTATGCTGCAAGCCTGTTTAGCAGTAAATACATGGGGGCAGACTCTGAGAAAAGGGAGAATGTGTTAGGAGTAGGGCTTACATTTTTTCAGCTGGAACTCAGTTCTGGCACCCCTCAGGTGGGTGCCATTGCCATTCTAAGAAAACAAGTTCTGGCACCTCTTTTTTTCTAGAAAAATAGCACTGATTGGGAGGTGCATTAGGTAAGTTCATTCTGATTGGTCTGGGTGATAGCAGACTCGGATTGGCTACAGGTTATAAAGTGAGGAGTTAATTTCCGCAGTTGAGCTAGAGGGAAATGAGTTGAAAAGAGAGATGTGAGGAAAAGACCCGAGGAAAGCTGAGGCCTGAATATTAATACTTACCTGGTGGAGATCAGCAGAAGGGAGCCAGGGGCTGAGTTTCTTTCAGAGGCTGCACTATGCCAAGCCCTTACTAGATGAAGATTACAAAGCAACTGCATCTGCCTGCTATGATTAGGAAGGGAGTCCAGTGCCAATTTAAAATGTGTGTGTTTTTACAACTGCAGAATGAGTGTAATAGTGCTGATTCTGTAGGTCAGGTGGGCACATGTGGCGTAAGGCAATCTTGTGAGTAAATAAACCCAAGGATTGTGGACATAGATGGCTAGGGTGGAGGTTTAGGGGATGTCAGCAACAGAATCGCTTGAGTCTTTATTCTCTTGAGGCATGGGCAGAGGGCAGTTAGCACACCAAGCGAAATGTGCAATTGAACCCAGGACATTGGTTGCAGAAAAAAATATGCCAGACAGTTTAGTAAGGTCAGCAACAGTGTATTTTACTGACAGCTAAAAACACAACTATATACAAGTATAAAGTGATCCTACCTCTGTCTGCCTCTCGGAATAGAGCAACTAAAGTCTTTCCAGGAAAAACACTTTCTGCCAGAGATCCAACACAGGAATGCTACCTTCCAGCAAGTCACACTACTTGTTACAAACACAAGGCTAGTTATACTCTCTCATGTGCTGTGTCATTTGTGGCACAGGTTCCTTGAGCTCATGACCTCGAGCTGAGCTGTAGATGCAAGCATTTACACTTAATCAGCCATGACTTGGCTTTTCATCTGCAGGCATAAATTTATGAACTCCAACATTCCAACATCAAGCACCTTTAAGACCCCCGTGTAAGCTTCCCTGATGTACACAACATCTCCTTTCATAAGCCAACAACCTTGGCTAAAAGCTCATCCTGTAAAGAGTGAGGGTTCCCATCCCATGCCTAAATCCCCACTACCAGCTACTAGGAAGTTCTCAAACATTCCGAGTGAATAGGTGGCATTGGAAAATTGAAGAAGCACAAATACTTAAGCATGGTGAGGCTGAGGAAACTGGCTTTCCCATTGCACATGCACAATCCAGGGTGTTTTAGCCCACTAGAGACTTTAACTGTGTGTAGCTGGAAGGGTATTCAGGAGAGTGATGGGTTGGAATCAGAGGAGCACTTTGTCTACAAACCTTATCATTTTTTCTTTGAGCATGAAGGGGTCATAATTCTCTAAATAAAAAACATTCTGTGAACGTTCTTAGTCCTCTTTGGAGTGGGGGTGGTTGCTATTTCAGTCCTTTTTCGTTTTTTGTTTGTTTATCACCTGAGTGAGATTTCTCTTTATACAGTGGTGCCCCACAAGACGAATGCCTCGCAAGATGAAAAACCCGCTAGACAAAAGGGTTTTCCGTTTTTTGATACGCTTCACAAGACGAATTTCCCTATGGGCTTGCTTCGCAAGACAAAAACGTTTTGCAAGTCTTGCGGTTTTTTTCGCTTCCCCCCTTTTTCTAAGCCGCTAAGCCGCTAATAGCCTTTTAGCCGCTAAGCCTTTAATAGCCACTAAACCGCTAATAGCGCTAATCCGCTAAGCCGCTAATAGGGTTGCTTCGCAAGACGAAAAAACCGCTAGACAAAGAGACTCGCGGAATGGATTATTTTTGTCTTGCGAGGCACCACTGTAGCTGGGAGTGTCAGCATGGTCTGTGGACACTTCAATCTCACTGCCCTCCTGAATGGTCTGCTAGAAAGAAAATAGAAAGATTATATACTCTTAATACACATTAAGAGTAGCCAGTGTGGTACCCTTCAGATGTTGTTAGGCCCCAGTTCTCATCATTCCCAGCCAACATGCCCAGTGATGGGATTCATAATCTGGCAATATCTGACAGGTACCACATTCTTTGCCTTGTCCTACATGCCCAAAGTCATGAGAAAAGCTTTGACAATCTTGTGAGGCCGACCAAGCTTCCCCTACTCCCCGCCCCATATTCCATATTAACAATGAAAACCAAGAAACAGTTGAGCAGTTAAGAACTAAAAACAGAAATACAGTGGTACCTCGGGTTACACACACTTCAGGTTACATACGCTTCAGGTTACAGACTCTGCTAACCCAGAAATACTACCTCAAGTTAAGAACTTTGCTTCAGGATGAGAACAGAAATCATGCTCCGGTGGCACGGCAGCAGCAGGAGGCCCCATTAGCTAAAGTGCTACCTCAGGTTAAGAACAGTTTCAGGTTAAGAACGGACCTCCAGAACGAATTAAGTACTTAACCCGAGGTACCACTGTAAGGTGATACCTCAGGACCCTGAAACATGCCTCTTGTAGTCAAAAAAAAGCATCAGAATAACTCATCTCAGCAATAGCACACATACGTTAATGTTTCTTTCTCTACAAAACAATAGTTCATTACCTTTCAGATAACCAATCTCAGCTGAAGATTTTACATCTTCCAAAAACACTCTATCCTTTTGTTTTTCTTCTCTCCCACAGTTTCTCCAGGTGCTCTCACCGTTTTCCCACTTATTCCGTCTTCTAAGTGCATTACAAATGATGCAAGAATCACCGTCGGGTGTTTGGCCAAGGGTTTCACTGACCCAGTCATTTTCTCCTGGAGCAATGCCACTGGCGGGACCTTCGAGATTAATAAATTTCCTTCAATCAGGTCCTCCAATGGGGCTTTCACCGTAAGCTCCCAGGCGGTTATTTCTTCTGATGCTTGGAGCAATTTCAATCCCTTCTATTGCACGGCTGCTCACTCTGCAACAACCAGGACAGTACGAGTGGTTCGTCAGCGTAAGTGAATTTATTTCTTTTCTTTCTTTTTTTCTTTCAAAAAACAACATTACCTAGCAGCCAACAGCAACACAAACCAGGAGATTAGCATCAAGTATGTATCTTGCATCCAATTAACTATCTAGTTCCTAAAGTGCTTTACAGCACATCATTTTATCTTCTTGACACAATGAACAATTATGTAAGTCCAGGTCAGAACTAAGACATTCCTGCATTGGATGTTTATTTATTTATTTCAAGGAGAGAAAGGAGAGGAGAGGATCTTGCCCTTGATTTAAGATGAGAAATAGTGTTTCTTTCCCCTTCCCCTTGTCCCATGTCTAGAAAGCATGGGTCCGAGCAATTTTCCTTTTCCCAGACAAAAACCGCTCTTCACTGCTGAATTGGAGCAAATGTCAAACCAACGAAACCTGACTGATGTTTCCTCCTATTCAGCAACAAAGACTGGGTTTTCCTGGGGGGAAGCAGAAGTTTGTATGAGCCCTTGCATATGATTACCCTGTAGCATGGGAAATGAACTCTTTACCTTCTCTGTTTTTACTCTTAAATTTGTTCTGAGGCTGCGCCCTGCCTCTGCAGGCTGAACCCAACTCACATTTGGTTTGCCTCAAATGAAGCCCTGCTCCAGTTGATTTAATATGAACATGTTTCTCTAGAGTAGGCCAGGCACACAATCTGCTAGAAGACAATCTCATGAATTTGGTCTGCAGATCTCGCCACATAGGAATACCTCCAGATGTATATCTTACCCTTGGGTTGCTGGATTCATCTGCGATGAAACAGTTACTTTGCACTGTTTTCCTTCCTTCTCAAGCACTGAACCCGGCCACTCCACCTAACATTATCATCAGCGCACCACGCCTAATGGATTTTGTGGGGTCCCCTTTAAATGCCATCATCACCTGCAATGCTATTAATTTGCACACTGAGAAAACCACACTCCAGTGGCTGAGGGATGAAGCAGTTCTTCAATCTGGTGGCCCCACTACCATTTCAACCTCAAAATGCAGTCACAGCCTGAGGAGTGAACTAACAGTCACCAAGAGAGACTGGGACAACGGCAAGAAGTTTTCCTGCAAAGTGTCCAATGAGAAATTCAATGGGATAAGGAACATCAGCAAACCCCTTATTTGTGGCAGTAAGTTGAAAATTCCATCCAGAAACTGGTTAGCCATTCCAACGCAACAGGGGCAGATCTAATCTTGTCCTCAGGAAGAAGCACTCGATATATTTGGTCACATTCTGGAAATATTTGTTGATTAATACAGCAGAGATTGAGGTTTATTCACTAAAACTCATCTAGGATTTCATCAGAATCTATACATGCCTACAGGCTAAACCAGAGGTGGGCTTGCTCTAGAATACTGAATTATCTTACCTAAACAGATTCTAGGGCAAGATCTGATGACACGTACTGCAGAAACAGTATCCTTCAGCCTATTCTAGGATACTGCTGGAGTAGATCCAACCTTGGTTTTAGTGTTACATGAGATATTATGGTAGTCGTTGCCGCCATTTTTTTCTACTGAGAAAATACTGACATTATTTTTATAGACAAAAAACAAACAAAGTCTCCTTGTATTTTGTTTTTAATATTTCCCCTGATGAAGGCTTTGTGTATTTGGGGTTTTACAAAGCACAGTGTAGAAACTCTAGATCTGGCAGATCAGTGGATCACTAAGGAAACACACTTGTGCAGCAGCTGGTAAGGACTCCCATCTACAAGACCTTCTCCAATCTATATGGTGCACACAAAGGATGGGGAAATTCTCAATTTTAGTTGGCCAAAAAAATAGAACTCTTGTGTACTTTGGATTTTGAATCAGATATATGTTGGGGATTAAGGGTTTTGAGGTGCCAATAGAAGTTGGTCTGCTGTGGAATTGAATCTTCTTCTTACTTTTTTTAAGATCCTCCTATCCCTGTCAAGGTTGAGACCATCCAGCCTTCCTTTGCTGATATTTTCCAAACCCAAACAGCCATTCTGACCTGCAGAATTTCGAACATACCTGAGGACCAAGATCTTAAGGAGCTGAAAGTCACCTGGACACGAGCAGTTGATGGCACACCCCTAGAGACTATCCTTAAACCATCCCAAGAACAAGAAAGCAATGGGCTGCTATTCAAGGATGCAGTAGCTACAGTGAATGCAGATGAGTGGAACGAAGGGGAAACTTTCAAATGCAATATTATTCACCCAGCTTTATTTCCCTCAATGGAAGTCAGATCCCTGCACAAGCCTCAAGGTAGGTGTCTATTTTACATCATCCTACAAAAATGGCTAACAACCCTCAATGTCACTTTTTTAAAGGACTTTGGCTTTACCAGACTCCAGGAGGCTCATAATAGTTTTGCTCTGCCCTAACAATCATTAAGTATAGATTTTTCCCAACCTGGTGGCCTCCAGCTATTCTGGACTAAAATCTCTAATGGAAATGAGTATTTGGTTACATATATCACCAGTCTTTTAGATATATATTTATTTTTAGCAATCTTTTCTTTCCTTTTCTCTTTTTCTCTTTTGTTATCTTTATTTGGTATTTGTTTGCATGGCATATATGTTTGTCAGCATATGAATAAACTGAAAAATTGTTTAAAAATAAAAATAAAATTTCTATCACCTTGGACTATTGGTCGTGCAAACTATGGCAGCTATCTTTCATAGTCCAAAATATCAGGAGACTAGCAGTTGGTAATGGCTGATTTGATACCTGAGTCTAAGCCTTTGGCAGACCTAAAGATGTCTCCATTTCAATTGATTAAATTCCAGTTAGTACTTTTTTATCACACTTATTATTTTAATAGTTCCTCTTATTTCTCTGGGTGCCTAATGAGATAGACCAAACTGAGTTACAATGGTGTGACTGAGGCCAACCAGTGTGAACTTTAAGAAATTCAAATGTGGGTTTCCAACTTCCAAAGCAAAAATATTTCACCACAGTTTCTGTTTGCAAATTTCAGGTCACACTAATCTGCAGCGTAGAAACTGTATTCATGGCCTTTAGTTTAGGGACAAGCTGTGCCCACGAAGACAAAGACAACCCACCAGCCATGTATTGTGTGGCATTTCATGTGCCTTTTTCAGACAGGCAACCAAAACAGAACAACAATTTAGCTCCTAGTAGGCTATCAAAAATCCTTGGTATTGTCCATGTGGCTTAATGGGTCATAAATGATACAAGACTGCTCTTAGAGTAGATGAAGCTCCCATTCTAAGCCCACCTCAGCAATGAAGAGATGATGTGTCTGCATGTGCTTAGTGGGAACGTGAACCATAGTCTTTCTGTCTCTCTTATGCGCTTCCACTCTTTTTACGTACATGCACACACTGAGCAGTGGGCCATGTCATCCCAGTCTTTAATAAAAATCCAGATTTAGAAAGCCATTGCATCTGGTCATCTTTGCTCAATGTCCAGGTCACCTGATATAAGACTTCTACCATTCATCTTATGTCTTCATCTGACTCTCTCAAACCATACAAATGAGGTCATGCTTAAGAAAGGAAGGCAACAAGATACTTTTAAAACCATGCATTTGATATTCTCTTCATCCCCCCCCCCCCGCCTTTAACCTTCCAGATGGCAACCCCTCTGCTCCACATATCTACATCCTTCCTCCTCCTTTGGATCAGCTGGCTCTGCAGGAAACAGCCACTATCACTTGTTTGATGAAAGATTTCTCCCCTCCTGAGTTCTTTGTCAAATGGCTGCGGAATGATGAGCCCATGGATGCTTCCAAATACTTCACCAGCGCAGCCACCCAGGAGTCCAAGGCACCCAAGCGGTATTACGCCTATAGCATGCTGAACGTCAACGCAGAAGAGTGGAATTCTGGAACTACTTACACTTGCGTGGTGGGGCATGAGATGTTGCCCCTCCAGACATCTCAGAAGACCATAGACAAGAATATGGGTAAACCAACCATTGTCAACGTCTCCCTCGTGCTCTCCGACATCGCCAGCAGTTGCCAATAGCCATTCTTGTCAAGCCTCCTGCACATCTTTCTCAGCTTCCTAATTCTGCCAGCACCTACTTTCCCTTCTTGTGTCTCCATTTGTTTAATTATTGGCCTTTTGTGGAGGAAAAGAGGGGTGTTGTACCCTGAACGTTGTAGAATTAACTGGCCTCATCTCTTTGAAGTAAAACAATAGTTTGAAATGAAGAAAGTTTATCAAAACATAAGAAGATAATTCTGTCTTGTGGTTAGAAATGGTGATAAGGGGGTTAATGTTAACCCCCAGTCACACAAACGTGAGATGAGGTCTCTACCCCCCTTTGAATTGGATGGGAAATTAAGCTTCCACCCACAGCATCTTCTCAAATATGATCTGGAATTTTCAGAGGGTGATAGAAGTAATAGACACCCAATCTTCCATGATTGTGCTTGCAGGACTTACTGTTTCCAGAAATCACTTGGTCCATTAGGTGCATCATGATGGAAGAATCTAGAGCTTCATTAACAAACAGGGCGTATACACATATAGCAATCAATCAATCAATGTTATGGTTGCTCTTGTTATCATTGACAATGGCTACTACCTACAATGGCTATGTTCCCCATTTGTGAACCCCTTATTTGTGGCAGTAAGTTGAAAATTCCATCAGGAAATTTGTTTGCCGTTCCAACGCAACAGGGACAGATTCAATCTTGTCCTCAGGAAGAAACACTCAATATATTTGATTGCATTCTGGGGATATTTGTTGAGTAACACGGCAGAGATTCTAGTTTATTCACTAAAACTCATCTAGGATTTCATCAGAATCTATACATGCCTACAGGCTGAACCAGAGGTGGACTTGCTCTAGAATACTGAGTTATCTTACCTAAACAGATTCTAGGGCAAGCTCTGAAGTGAAGACACATACTGCAGAAACAGTATCCTTCAGCATATTCTAGGATACTGCTGGGGTAGGTCCAACCTTGGTTTTAGTGTTACATGAGATATTATGGTAGACATTGCCCCCATTCTTTTCTACTGAGCCAATGCTGACATTATTTTTATAGACAAAAACAAACAAAATATTCTTATATTTTTTTTTTAAATATTTCCCCTAATGAAGACTTTATGTATTTGGGGTTTTACAAAGCACAGTGTAGAAACTCTAGATCTGGCAGATCAGTGGATCACTAAGGAAACACACTTGTGCAGCAGCTGGCAAGGACTCCCATCTACAAGACCTTTTCCAATCTATATGGTGCACACAAAGGATGGAGAAATTCTCAATTTTAGTTGGCCATAAAAATAGAACTGTTTTAATTGTCTGTTTTAATGCGAGTCTTTTAGTTCTGACCCTCTTACAGTTGTTTTAACTGAATGTTTTTATTTGTTTTTAGTTTTTATCTGTTTTAATTATCAGTTTTGTTTCTTACCCACTTAATATTCTATTCTCTGACTGCTGGTCTATGACTGTAATAAACTGATTGATTGATTGAATCAGATATATGTTGGGGATTAAGAAAAAACAGGTTTTGAGGTGTCAATAGAAGTTGGTCTGCTGTGGAGCTGAATGCTCTTCTTTCTTTTTTAGATCTCCTTGTCCCTGTCAAGGTTGAGACCATCCAGCCTTCCTTTGTTGATATTTTCCAAACCAAGATGGCCAATCTGACCTGCAGAATTTCGAACATACCTGAGGAGCAAGATCTTAATGAGCTGAAAGTCACCTGGACACGAGCAGATGATGACACACCCCTAGAGACTATCCTTAAACCTTCCCAAGAACAAGAAAGCAGTGGGCTGCTATTCAAGGATGCAGTAGCTACGGTGTGTGCAGATGAGTGGAACAAAGGGGAAACTTTCAAATGCAAAATTATTCACCCAGCTTTATTTCCCTCAATGGAAATCAGATCCCTACGCAAGCCTCAAGGTTGGTGTCTATTTTACATCATCTTAGAAAAATGGCTAACAACGCTCAATGTCACTTTATTAGGAGTTTGGCTTTACCAGACTTCAGAAGGCTCAGAATAGTTTTCTTCTGCCCTAACAATCATTAAGTATAGATTTTTCCCAACCTGGTGGCCTCCAGCGATTCTGGACTAAAATTTCTATCAGCTTTGACTATTGGTAATGCTAACTAGGAAAGATATGTTTCACAGTCCAAGATATCAGGAGAGTAGTATTTTGGGAATGGCTGATTTGATACCCGAGTCTAAGCCTTTGGCACAACTAAAGATGGCTCCATTTCAATTGCTTTAATTTCAGTTAGTACTTCTTTTGCTCATACTTATTAATTTAATAGTTCCTTTTAATGCACTGGATGTCTAATGAGGTAGACCAAACTGAGTTACAATGGTCTGACAGAGGCCAACCAGTGTGAACTTTAAGAAATTCAAATGTGGGTTTCTGTTTGCAAATTTCAGGTCACACTAATCTGTAGCATAGAAACTGTATTTGTGGACTTCTGTTTAGGGACAAGCAGTGCCCATGAAGGCAAAGACAATCCACCAGCCACGCATTGTGTGGCATTTCATGTGCCTTTTTCAGATAGGCAACCAAAACAGAACAACAATTTAGCCCCTAGTGGGCTATCAAAAATCCTTGGTGTTGTCCATGTGTCTTATTGGGTCATAAATGATACAAGACTGCTCTTAGAGTAGATGAAGCCCCCATTCTAAGCCCACCTCAGCAATGAAGAGATGATGTGTCTACATGTGCTTAGTGGGAACGTGAACCATAGTCTCTCTGTCTCTCTTATGCGCTTCCACTCTTTTTAAGTACATGCACACACAGAGCAGTGGACCATGTCATAACAGTCTTTAATAAAAATCCAGATTTAGAAAGCCATTGCATCTGGTCATCTTTGGTCAATGTCCAGGTCACCTGCTAGAAGACTTCTACCATTCATCTTAAGTCTTCATCTAACTCTCTCAAACCATACAAATGAGGTCATGGTGAAGGAAGGAAGGAAACAAGATGGTTAGCAATGTACTTTTAAAACCATGCATTTGATAATCTCTTCATCGTCGTCCCCCCTTAAACCTTCCAGATGGCAACCCCTCTGCTCCACATACCTATATCCTTCCTCCTCCTTCGGATCAGCTTGCTCTGCAGGAAACAGCCACCGTCACTTGTTTGATGAAAGATTTCTCCCCTCCTGAGTTCTTTGTCAAATGGCTGCGGAATGATGAGCCCGTGGATGCTTCCAAATACTTCACCAGCACAGCCATCCAGGAGTCCAAGGCACTCAAGCGGTATTATGCCTATAGCATGCTTGACGTCAACGCAGAAGAGTGGAATTCTGGAACTACTTACACTTGCGTGGTGGGGCATGAGATGTTGCCCCTCCAGACGTCTCAGAAGACTGTAGACAAGAATACGGGTAAACCAACCGTTGTCAACGTCTCCCTCGTGCTCTCTGACATCGCCAGCAGTTGCCAATAACCATTCTTGTCAAGCCTCCTGCACATCTTTCTCAGCTTCCTAATTCTGCCAGCATCTGCTTTCCCTTATTGTGTCTCCATTTGTTTAATTATTGGCCTTTTGTGGAGGAAACGAGAGGTGATGTACCCTGAATGTTGTAGAATTAACTGGCCTCATCTCTTTGAAGTAAAACTATAGTTTGAAATAAAGAAAGTTTATCGAAACATAAGAAGATAATTCTGTCTTGTGGTTAGAAATGGTGATAAGGGGGTTAATGTTAATCCCCAGTCACACAACCGTGAGATGAGGTCTCTACCCCCCTTTGAATTGGATGGGAAATTAAGCTTCTACCCACTCAAATATGATCTGGAAGCATTAGACACCCAATCTTCCATGATTGTGTTTGCAGGACTTACTGCTCCCAGGAATCACTTTGTCCATTAGGTGCATCATGTTGGAAGATTCTAGAGCTTCATTAACAAGCAGGGCATATAAACATATAGCACAAAATAAATAAATAAAGGTTATGTTTGCTTTTGTTATCATTGACAATGGCTACTACCTACAGTGGCTATGTTCCCCAGAGCGGCTGGGGAAACCCAGCCTAATCGGCAGGGTATTATTATTATTATTATTATTATTCCACCTCCACTGTTGGAGACAATCTGTCTCAGAATACCAGTTGTTGTTGCTGCTGGTGGGAACCACTGTTGCATTCAGGTCCTGTTCATTGGCTTCCCAAATGTATCCAGTTGACCACTGGGAGTATCCGATGCTAAATGGGACTTTGGCCTGATCTTGCAGGGATCTTCTTTTATTATTCTTACTACATTTAAAACAGAAATATTGACAAGAACTAATTTATTGAATTCATTCAGACACACGCACACAAATCTCTGACCTTCAGAATCCTTGGCCAGGTCAAATCTTCCACTATCCTTACAGAAAGATGTAGTCACTCACAGGACTATAGAAAAGATTAGAGGGACCCAGAGCTGCTGCTACTCCAGCACTCTTCCTTAAAATAGAATATATTGTCCCTGCCTTCCCACCATCTGCTCCCCTCCCCCCAAAAAATAATCCATGTCAGATCTTACACAGGATTTCCTTTTCCATAGTCACTGTCTCAGGACAGCAAGCGCAGTTGCCTCTAGCATATCATGAGCTAGGAAAATAAACAAGGCTGGGGACACATGCCTGTTTGGAAGTATAGGTCTCCCATGTGCCATACCTCCTTTCCACTCTTCCAAACAACACTGTGGAAGGCAAGGCTCTGGAAAAAAACAACAACTAGGCCAATTCTTTCATTCATGTTAAGCAAAAGTTGCAAAAGTTGTCCTCCTTGCTCATAACAATTCCCCACTTCTTCTTGGTAATGGTAGGCTGTAGAAAGCCAAAAGCAATATCAGCAAGCATCTCAGCCACAGTAGAATGTGGAGCCCAGGAAAGCACTTTGATTTCTTCAGTACTGGTTGGTGTTGAGGTGCAGCCCAAAGGAATTTCTTTTGGGAAGATCAGTGCTTTTCATTCTTAGGTTCCTTTCATATATGGAGTCTGGTTAAATTGGATAGTGCTCCTGGAGCAGGAACACAGCCTTCTCCCACAGAGACTTGCCTCAGGTACCTGGAGTTTTTTGTTCTGCTGACACCTTTGCTGCCCAGAATCCCCTATTTGCTTCTAATAAACAAAGGTTTAGAAGGTCCATGCTTATTACTGGAGATAAAAACTAAAAGGAATCTACAGGATAAAAGGCTTGTATCTGTACACACATACACAAAATGGGTCACACCAATATGATGGAGCAGGCTGAGTTCCGAATTTATGAACAGATGACAAGTGTTCAACCTTTGGGCAAGTGGCTTTCTTTCTCATTTTGTCACACATACAGTACTGATGACAGCTGAGATACAAATGTAAGGTCATTTGTGGGTTCATAAGTGTTACACAGAATGCTAAATGGGATGCTATTTTGGGAAGATGGGCATCCCTACTCTGTGGCAGAACATTGGTTGAAAAATTCCAAATGATCCCCATCTTCGAATCATAAGATAAACTCTTATAAATGTGTCTCATGGTTGAGACATCTCCTCCCGTATATTTCATCATTAATGTACGCTCATTATTCATTAAAGTTGCATTCTACTTTAAAGATGTAGGCTCAGTAAGACAGGCTACACTTGCAACTTACTGTATAATACAATACAATATGCAATCCTGTACACGATGCCATGCCAAGAACAACTCAAAAATCACCCAGGCTGGTTGGGCAGTTATTGCAAAATTCCTGAGGGCTCTTCGTGGTTAAGAGAGCATCATGTTGAATAAGGGCTTCTAGACTCCCTTCAGCAAGCAGGTCATGCCATGCAGAACTCCTAAAAGATTTATGGCTCCATCAACATGAGCTCAGCTCTTTAAGTTAACTGCATATTAGATGAGGCAAAATCAGCATCATGCTGCCAGCACAACCAAAGGAGGAAACAGTAAACCATTCACAATATTTAATGCCCCTTGCTGCAGCATGCTACCATTCCAGTCCTTAGCTAAATCAGCACCCCTTGCCTTTTCTCAACACCACCTGTCACCCGTCAGCATCAATGTTTGATTGTGCCCAGTCAAAAACTCTTTATGTAACCCAGTTTTGTCCCCTGTGTCGCTTGGCTACACTGAGACCTCCCCATGTTTCTAAACTGCAGAAAAATCTGATCTGCATGTATCATCTAAAGCTTACCTAGATGTGATCGTGGATACTGATGACGATGAAGAACTCCAAAACATCTCATCAATCCTTTCCACTTTCATCATCCTTTTCCTCATGAGCCTTTTCTACAGTGTCATTGTAACTGTCTTCAAGGTAAGATATATGGGGCAGAGGGAGATAGTAAAAATGATCAATAGTAACTCACTTGTACCAGACAGGATAAGGGAGAAATAAGAGAACACAAAAGCTACATGCAGGTACTATGGTCTTCATGGGGTAGGCCAAGCCAAGATTCTAGAAAAGACAATTATTTTGCAAAGCGTTCAGGTTATACAAGTCAAAGGAATATTTGTCAAAGATGCAGATTAAATATTCAGAGCTTTGATAATGCATTTCCCCCTCACTGTAGGGATATACAGTCGTACCTTGGAAGTCGAACGCTTTGCGACTCAAACGTTTTGGCTTCTGAATGCCACAAGCCTTGAAGTGAGTGTTCCGGTTTGCAAACATTTTTTGGAACCCAAACGTCCTGCAGCCAATCAGAAGCCACACCTTGGTTTCTGAACGTTTTGGAAGTTGGGTGGACTTCTGGAATGGATTCCGTTCAACTTCTGAGGTACGACTGTATTTCAGCAATTTCAAGCAGAACCTGTACAGATCCAGCACTCTAAGCAATGTAGATAACCCTCCTGTCAGTTCCAGTCTTCCAGGATCTCCAAACCATTGTTTCCACCCAGCAAAAAAAACCCTCCCTATGCTGTTGAAAGACAGCTTTATTACATCACTAAATGGCAGTGGTGAACGGGACAAGAGGTTGTGAAACAGCGGAGAGTTGTGTGACATTATTTTCTTCCATGACATTAATTATGGTTGTTTTCCAATTCCAGGTGAAATAACAAAGTGAAGGGTCATATGAAGAGGGACAATAAGTTGCCTAAGATAAAAGACTGTACATTCTTTCATCACCAGCACAATCAAGGATTTAATATTTCTCCATTCACTTTTGGGGGAAGGTTGACTGGACAGATGACATTTCTGTCTTGCTTTGTCTCATCATATATCTGGGAGCAAGTCCTATCAAACTAAACAGGGCTAATATATGACTAGACATGATTGGCCTTTTGCTGCCAGTGTTCCATTTGAACTGGACCTATTGGACTGGTTGTTTATCCTTCAAACATGTATGCTTTAATTTTGCCTCCATTCAGTGTGTTTGTGTGTGTGTGTGTTGTATTCAACTAAGTACTACTTAAAGTAGACCTAATGAAATTAATTAAACTCAATTATCCCTTTTATCTCCAATGGGTCTACTCTGATTTAGGACTAGCATTGCACACCGCCCATCGCTGTGACTCAGTCGTGGTCAAATTTCATTTTAGCTATTGTTGCCTACCTAGTTAAAACCCAAAAAGAGGATATTGCAATTTCAACTCTGAATGCAGTAGACAGAGTATTGTACCACATATACCAAACAGAATGTTTGCCTTTGCTCTTGCTGTACATTAAGCTTACATTTCTCATGAACATTTTACATTCCTTCTGAATTGTTACTGTAACTACTTTTCTAGTTTTAAGTATATCCCACACTGCATCCAAAGGCAAGAAAGGGTTCAGTTTATTCAAGAAACACCCTTTTTATAACTAAAAAAAAGCTTTATCTCTTGAAAAGTTTTTTTTAAAGAGCTTCCCAAGAACAAATAGAAAAAAGAACTCCCTTTCCCCACAGTGGAGCAGGCAGCAATGCCATCAAAATGCGTTACACCACAGGTGAACATTGGTGTGTGTGTTTTTTGGTTTTGTATTCAACTAAGTACTGCTTAGGGTAGACCTATTGAAATCAATTAAACTCAGTTATGTCTTTTAACTTCAGTAGGTCTACTCTGATTTAGGACTAGTCGGGAGCTCCTCAGAGTGCCAAGGAGATGCTCAGGCTCCCAAACACTAGACAGGACACTCAGGAGCGATCGTGTCAACCAAGTGATGGGCTCATATATTTGTTATTTTTCTCTGTGTGAGAATGCACTTTAACCATGATATACCCCAAGCATAAGCTGTGCCTCAGTTTTCCATATCGGACATGGGGATATGCCAGCCTCTCTTTATTTCATATAGTGCCACACAAAATTAAGAAGTGTATTTTTTGCAAAGGAGGGTTTCCATTACCAACTTGCCATTCACTTTGGTTTCCCACAGCAAACACATATCTTATGACATTTTTAGCTGACTCACTGCACATAAGGAAATGAGTTTCTATTGAAAGCCCCACATATCACATCTGCCTGTCTCCATCTGACTGGCAGCACTTGCCTTGGGCTGAAAGTGGAAACGCATACCTAGCCACATTTGCTAGCATAAACAGGACACATCTGTTCTGGGGATGACTTATTCAAATGTCAATACCAGCCTTCAGCCATGTTGCTGTCAGTGGCAAGCATCAGAAGATGAAATGTGTGCTATGGATTTTAGCCTTGATGAAATTAACCTCTTTATTCCTTGCTTGAAAAGAAATAAGTAATAAATTAAAGCTCTGTTGAACATGGTTGTCCACTGCTGTGGAGAGTCCTTTTTAAGAATCAGAATCAGAACCTTGCTGTCCAAAATAGTTAATAGGCACTTCTCACTTCGCAGAATTTTTAGACTTTTATGGAGCCATCTGAAGACCCAAAACCATACCGTTCAACTTTTTCAGATTAAAAAATGGGACAACCGTCTTCCAGGATGTGCTCCTGGGCAAGTCATGTGACCCGTGCTGCAATCTCATTCCCCCCAAGTGATTTTTGTGGGGTGAGAGTGTGGCATGACAGCACACGAGATCACGGCACCCAAAACGGCCTCCACAATCTCACTGAAAAACTGGGATGTCCTGTTTTTCCCGGGACACTTGGCGGGTATGCAAAACTTTCCTTCTGACCGGACTCCTAAGCTTCTAAGGGCAATACTCAACAATTTGGAACACAAGATTTTGGGAAAGATACATAGTTGCCAATTCATGCCCTATAAACACACCCCAAAGGTACCCATAGCATTTTCAGTTGAAAACACTACAGTGGTACCTCAGGTTACATACGCTTCAGGTTACATATGCTTCAGGTTACAGCCTCCGCTAACCCAGATATAGTGCTTCAGGTTAAGAACTTTGCTTCAGGATGAGAACAGAAATCGTGCTCCGGCAGCGCGGCAGCAGCAGGAGGCCCCATTAGCTAAAGTGGTGCTTCAGGTTAAAAACAGTTTCAGGTTAAGTACGGACCTCCGGAATGAATTAAGTACTTAACCCGAGGTACCACTGTATTTTAAAGGGAAACTGCTGCAGTCTGTTGACTAACCCACCTTGCTGCAGGAACCAGGGCAGGACAAGCTATTGCAGTGTAAATTAATTTCAAGGTACAGAAGGGGGGAAAGAGCTTATGAGGAGCCTCGGCCAGTGGGAGAAAAGCATGAATATCTGAAAAGGCTGTGAAGGGGGTCGATACCACTGCTGCCCAAGTCCTCTCAGAGGGGTGATTTTTTGCAGAAGGGAAGAATTGGTTCCAAAAACACGTCTTGCAATATGTTGGAGTGTGGGACAGGGGAGACATTCTGCTGGTTGCCATTTTATGTGTTGTTTGGCTATTTCGTTTCTAAATAATAAATAGATAAATGAAATTTCAAGCTGCTGAGTACATTTTTCCATAAACTGAGAAAACGAAGCAAGCAGACACCTGCTCACACAATGGGTCTCCTCTGTTTTCTGCATGGCCCAAAATCTGTTCCATAAGGTTGAGGGACCCTCTACAGCAGATATGAGGGGGCATGGAGGGGGCGCTGAGGGCAGAAGAAGCAATGGTGTAAACTTTAATAAAATTTTGGGGGGACCTAGGTAAGCCCCACCATGCATAATCAATCACATGATGTGGTGCATGCACACCATTTGAACAGCAATGCCCATCAACTTGGGGGGACGGGTCCTCAAATATTTTATTGGGGGAGCCAAAGCTCCCTCGGCCCCTAGGAGTTGGCTCCTATGGGAACAAGAGAAACCAGAAGAAGTCCTATTGTAGAATAGATATATTGTCTTCACAATTCAATCAATATAAAGTACTGAATTGGAAGTAGGAATTTACAACTATTGGAGGGAGCAAAATCTGCTACCAAAAAATGGTTAATATCAATAAATGGGGGGTGAGGCCTAGCACTAAGTAAGGCCTAGCATGGCCCTTGAGCTTGAGTTGGCTTCTTTGACAGCATTGTCCTTATACAGTGGTACCTTGGGTTACAAACACTTCAGGTTACAGACTCCGCTAACCCAGAAGTAGTACCTCGGGTTAATAACTTTACTTCAGGATGTGAACAGAAATCACGCAGTGGCAGCAGGAGGCCCCATTAGCTAAAGTGGTGCTTCAGGTTAAGAACAGTTTCAGGTTAAGAACGAACCTCCGGAACGAATTAAGTTCTTAACCAGAGGTACCACTGTAACTTGGGTGTAAGTTCCATTCACAACAAAATCATACTTCACTAAATTCGCCAGGTTGGATGGTGCAAACCTATACATGCATGCGCAGAAGAAAACCCCACTGGGGTTTCAATGGGACTTTGAACTCATTGGTGGTTGAGGTGAACAAGATGAATGACAACAGGCCTGACTCCCTGCCAAGTCCACATAGGATTGCAGTCTGAGTTTGTTTGTTCCTCTGGAATCCTTGATATCTTTGCATCACCTTGAGTGCCCCCAAGACCAGAAAAACAAACACCTGTTAAGCTTAACTAACTACCGGTCAAGCCCAGGGAAGCAGCCAAGGAGGCCAGGATTACCATGAAGAGCATCTTCTGGCTCTTCAACGTGGTTTTGAGGAGAGCAGGGGTGCCGGCAGCTGGAGGAGGAAAGGAAAGGGCCTGAGGCCTAGTTGGTGCACAGTGGTGAATGGAGCCCAAGGGATGGATGCTGAAAGATATAAATGCATATCCATATGCCACTGGTGAATACATTGCTCTGTTTAACTGGCGGGATGAACAGAATTATACCATGAGCCAATTACGTGATGAAATGTATTTTTTCCAAGTTTTGGACAGAAGAAAACAGGGTGCGGCGGTTATGTGGCGAAACACAATGACTAATTAGTGTGAACATGGCTAAATAAAAACAAAACGGTTTGAGTTTTTGCAAGTGAGATTCACCCGAACCGTGTAGTTCACACAGCCTTGTTTTTCTCAGCAATGAAATCTTTGGGTTTTGAAAAGGTGTCAAACATGTGAGAGAGAAAAGAGGAAGTTATTAGCTCCCTGGACCTCAATTGTTTGTTTATTTTCACACCTTTCCTTCACACCTTCAGGCCAGTTAGGACGTCACTAACTGGAAATTTTCTTTTTTTAAAGCACTTCATAAGAGAATGGTTAAGGGGAAACTCTGAAGGCCTCATTGCAACAGAAATGAATCCCGAACAGAAACTGTGGGTCACTCGGCAGAGGTCGGGTTGCTTCGATCAACTCCAACCTTGGGATCGGTGAGGTAATTTTAATCTGTTTAGCATTTAAACTTCTGTATGTTTTAAAGAAGAGTTGTAGATTTATTACGATTTTACTGTTTGAAAACTGCTTTGAGGGTTTTTTTACAATAAATAAATAAATAAAATAAAAGAGAGCTTTATTTTTACATCATGGGTCTTGAGAAGATAGGAACAGAGATACCCCACAGGAGAAGGGACTCTTTGGAATGTCCTAACCTTTCCGGGAAGGAAGCGAACGATACAATGCCTGAGAAAGAGGAGAAGCATTTTTATCCTGTCCTCAAGGGTCTCCTGTTGATTCTTGGGCTTCCTAGCTGATGCTGAATTGCAAGTCTTCCTTGCTACCATTTTCCAACTGAGCATCTTTATGTAAGGGAGGCTGGGGGAGTAGATGGGGCTTGGAGCTGCTGCATGTGAGGCTTGGAGAAGGCTGCAAGGTAGCCTTGCTGTATCCCACCAGCTTCCCTATAGACCAGCATTCAGTTGATTCTTGGAGCTGAGAACTTCAAGAATAAAGAACAACTGGTCAACCTTCCAGAAGCTCCACTTCAGCTCCTGTTATCAGAGCCAAATGGGAAAGGCTGAAGCTCAGTGGTAGAACATCTGCTCTGCAAGAGGAAGGTCCCAGGATCAATTCCTGGCATCTCCCGGGAGGGCTGGGGGAGAAGCTCACCTGCAACCTTGGAGAGCCACTGCTGCCAGTTTGTGTAGGCAATACTGGGCTCAATATAAGGCAGCTTCCTTATGTTCCGATACCAGGACAGAGCAACAGCTGGCAGGGAACAACATAGGCACATGAACCTTGCACCAGGCACCATATTCAGCTTGAAGACTTCCCAACAGAGAGGTCTAAAGAAGGTAG
The DNA here is from genome assembly GCF_965113315.1 of Podarcis vaucheri. Taxonomy (NCBI): domain Eukaryota; kingdom Metazoa; phylum Chordata; class Lepidosauria; order Squamata; family Lacertidae; genus Podarcis; species Podarcis vaucheri. Next base: position 7,971,849 of record NC_138751.1, on the reverse strand, counting down.
GTGAGAAAAGCCCCAGGGTTCCTTGCTAACTTCTCCCAAGCTTGTTACTCAGCTATGTCCCAGCTGCTGGGCTACCTGCCAAGCTGCTTCTTGCCTCCAAGCTACGGATTATGCTAGGAAGCTGGAGGAGGGCAAGGGGGCTACCTGAGAGTCTGGCTGAAGCCTCATGCTTTATTGAGAGATTCCAGAGCCCTCAGATGAATATTGGGCTTCAAAGAAGTATGTAGGGGAGAAGAAGGCTATCGGAAAGCTTGCTCAAATACTAGGCTTTTGTTTTCTATGAATTGGCTGCGTGGAAGGAGGTAAATGAAAGTCAGGTGCTCAGCTGTGAAATTTCTCACCTCACCGTTCGGCAGCAGGCTTTAAACTAGTGGGCCAGGGAAGGTACCTGAAAGCTTACTCCAAGCCTAAGGACTCCTGCTCTCTTGAAGGGGTGCAAGGCTTATGGGAAGCTGGTGGGGAGGAAGGGAGCTACCCAAAAGCCTGTCCCAGCTGGGAGATGGCAAGGACCCAGCTGAGCACTAGGCTTGCAACAAGCTGGACAAGTGCAAGGGAGTGCTATAAAATCCATGTCAGCTGTAAGATCCCCTTACACTCAAAGGGGTGTAAGGCTTATGGGAAGCTGGTGGTGAGGAAGGGAGCTAACCGAAAGCCGGAGGAAAGCATGGGATCTAGCTGAAAGTCTGGCTGGAGCCTCATGCTCTACTGGGAAACTCCTGAGCTCCCTGAGGAGTGTTGAGCTTTTAAGAAGTAGGTTGGGCAGAAGGTTGCCTACTGTAAAAGCTTGCTCAAATGTAATGGTCAGCTAGGACAGACTTTTGGATAGCTCCCTTCCCAATGAACCTTCGGCTTCCAGAGAATTGGCTGAGGTGACTGAAAGTCTACCCCAGCCAGATGCTCAGCTTAGAAATTTCTGACCCCTCCAGTTCAGCAGCAGGCTTTAAGCTACTGGGGGGTAGGGAGTACCTGAAAACTTGCTCCAAGCCTAATGATCATTTGGGAGACTCCTGCTCTCTCTAGGAGGAGCGTAAGGCTTTTGAGAAGCTGGTGGAAAGGAAGGGAGCTACCTGAAAGCTTGCCCCAAGCCTGATCCTCAGGAGGGAAATCCCCCAAACCCAGCTAAGCACTAGGCTTAAAACAAGCTGGGTACAAGTAGTTTCTAGAAAATCCATCTGCTGTGAGACTCCCTAGCTTTATGTAATAGCAGCAGGCTTCATGAAATCTGGAAGGGAACAAGGAGGAAAACTGGAGCTCTGCCCCACCTGATGCTCAGCTGGGAGATCATTCAATAACTAGCTTAGCATCAGGATTCAGGGATGCTGACCCTGGAGCAAATGGGAAATCTGAAGCCAGCCCTGAGTGTAAGGTTTTACAGGTGCTGGGGAGCATCTGGAGTGGTGGGAGGGCTGCCTGGAGCCCTGCCGTGAGCCCAGTGCTCAACTGGGGGATTATTGACTCCCCCAGCTGAAGGCTGGCCTTCGGGTAAGCTGGTGGGGAGCATCAAGAAGGGGGCTACCTTCTATTCCTGATCTGAGCCCGGGTCTCAGCTAGGAGATTCTTGAGCCCCAGCCAGGTGCTAGGGGTCACAAAAGCTGGTAGAGAGCAGCCGGGGGGAGGATCCAGATCCCTCCCAGAGCCTGATGCTCAGCAAGGAGATTCTTGATCACCTACCTAAGTGTTGGGATTCACATAAGCTGGGGGAGGGGAGCAGCTGGGGGGGTAGGCTGCCTGGATGCCTACCCACATGCTTGCCACAAGCTGATGCATCGCTGGGAGATACGTGACAACCCACTTAAGTGAAATGCTTCACAAAAGCTAGTGGGGAGCAGCTGGTGGGGCACCAGCCTGGATGGCTGGCCAAGGGCCTCATGCTCCACTGGGAGACTCCTGTCTACCCAGCTTATTGTTGGCCATAAGCGTGTGGGAAGCAGCAGAAAAGTGGGGCTACTTGGATTTTTGCTCAGGCTTGATGCTCACCTGGGGGATAAGTTGGTAGGGAGCAGATGAGAGGCTACCTGGATGCCTTCTTTGAGCCTGGGAGATTCTTGACTACCCAGCTGAACATTAGGATTTACAAAAGCTGGACGGAGGCTGCCTGGGTGGCTGCTACAAGCCTCGTGCTCAGCTGGGGGGAATTTTGGCCATGCAACTGTGTGTCAGGCTTCATATAAGCTAGTGGGAAGCAGCCAGAAGATGGCTGCCCCAAGACTGATGCTCAGCCAAGAGATGCAATCAGAAGGTTCCAGGACTGGCTGGGAACAAAGGGACTGCCTGAGAGCTTGCTCTCACCTTATGCCCAGCTAGGAGTTCCATCTGCAGGGAGGAGGGTGGCTGAAAATCTTCCCCAGCCAAATGCTTAGCTGGGAGATTCCTGAAACCACTACCCCCAGGTGAGCAGCAGGGTCTAGCCTGGCAGAGAACCTTGCCCCAAGCCTAATGCTCAGTTGGGGAACCCCAAAACCTCTCAGATTATCATCCGGCTTCAAATAAGCTGCTGGGGAGATGCAGGAATCTCTGAAAGCCTGCCCCATGCTCATCTGTGGGGCTTGAGCTTCCCAGATCCACAGGTGGCTTCAGAAAGGCAGCAATGAAGTGAGGAGGTATCTCAAAGCCTGTGCAAAATAAAGCCTGTGTTAAACAGAGTCGCAACCTTCCTGAGCAACAGCAGGTTGCGGAGAAGCCAGCCGGGAGTAGCCAGGGTATGGGGTAACTGGCTGAGAGCTGGGAGGTTCCAATGATGGGTTCCTTGCCATGTAGGCAGCAGGAGGTGCTATCTGAAACTCTGGTTCTAGCCTGGTGCTCAACTGGGAGATTCTTGACTATCCAGATGAGCAGCAGGCTTCATGGGGGCTGGGTGAACAAGGAGTTATGGGGGGAAATCTGACCCAGGCCTGAAGCTCTGCCTGGAGACCCCCCAATTCCTACCAGAAGTGTCTTTGAGGTGCCCAAGTTCTACTCCATGTTCAGAAAGTATTCTTTGGAGCAGAAAGATCTCCAAGCTTTGCTGCACCACAAGCACTGAAGCCCTGGAATCTCTATCAAGTGAGTTGCTATCGATGAGTGGGCTGAGCTGGTTAGGGCAGGAGGCTTGTCAAAACTCCTAGTTGCAGGGAAAGTTTCAGGAGACCCACTGAAAGACCACTTTCTGGGTTCTGTACCCAGCCCCGGGATGGTAGAGTAATCGAGAGGTTTAGCTAAGCAGGAAAATGCAATTTGGTATACCTGAGAAAGGCAGCCCCAAGGAACTGCACACTCCTGGGAGATGGAAAAGGACCATAACAGTTTAAACCTAGCATGATTCTTAGTGGTTGCAAGCTGAAGTGAGAGCAAGCTAGGTTTGATCCTCAGGATAGGAAAGATGCGTATTGAACACTAGAACTTTTGAATTCTCTCCTAGGGAGGTAAGACTTCCAGGGTTACTGTGTGAGAAGCAGACATAACCAGGACTAGACCAAGAGGGCCTTGTCCCTAGCTTTGGAAGGGTAGTGGGTTTTAGGACAGGCATAGGCAAACTTGGCCCTCCAGATGTTTTAGGACTTCCACTCCCATCATCCCTAGCTAACAGGGCCAGTGGTTAGGGATGATGGACGTTGTAGTCCCAAAACATCTGGAAGGCCGAGTTTGCCTATGCCTGTTTTAGGACAAAGGCATTTCAGAAAGCTGGAACTGACAGGATAGGTTAGGGAGCTAGGAGCCATAGCTCCTAGCGTCTGTCTAGGGTTGCTAGCTGGCAGGGGTGGGGTGGGACAACCTCGCTGTGCCTTCAAAAGCAGCTTGAAAAGCTATGCCTGCTGAACTTCTACCTGCTTCGGAGATACTAAAGGCACAGGGAACATGGCAGGAGGAAAGTTCTCCTATGCTGTAGTTGGCTGGATTTTATGTATTGTAGGGCTGCCTTTTTTGATTTCATCATTTTACTGATTTGTTGCATGGTTGATTTTAATTTTGTCTATTTGATTTACGTACACTGCCTGGAATATGCTCTTTTTATTATAAACAACTTAGAAGCTAAATAGTTGAACCTCTGCTTTATCGGATAGAAGAAAGTAGCAGGCCAGTGCATCGTCATTTATGGAATAGGTTAGGCCCACAAACCACCATCTTTCACATTTAGAGCTCAAAAACCGTTGCAACTGACTATACGAACTGACTTGGCTTCATATTATGGCTGGATTTTATCTGTTGTGGATTTGTGTCTTTTTGATTTAATCATTTTATTGAGTTGTTGCAGGGTTGGTTTTAATTTTGTATATTTTATAACATATGCTACTGGGAGAATTATTATTTTTTAAAGTTACTCATAAGCTGAATAGTTGAACATCCACTTTTATCAGTAGGGGGGAAAGTATCAGGTCAATGTTTTGTCATTTGTGGAGTAGGTTGGGCCCATAAACCACCAGCTGCTGATACCCCGTAGACTAGATAATCTTACACATTTATAACTCCAAACAAGTTGCAATTGGCTGTACAAACTGATTCGGCTTCACCTTCATATTATTACTGCCAGTTAATGAAGTTCAAAATCTCAGTTTGCTTGCCTCTCCATTTTTGTTTCTTCTGTTGACCAGCACTATTTTATTGTCCTCTTACCCAGTTTCAGTCAAATTTGTATGTGAGACGGCACTAAGCAGGATGCAGGACATCTGCAACCTGCAGCTGGTGCTGAACAAAGAGGAAGTGAGAGAACTCGCACAACTAAAAGGAGGCCTGGAATTTTGAGATGTGGGCAATGCCAGCCAAAAATGCCACCCGAGAGAGTGAGAAACATGCGCTGACTCAAGACATAAGTCTATCAGTGTTCAAGGAAGCTATGACACATTCACACCATACATTTAAAGCACTTTCATTCCACTGTTTCATAGCTTCCCCTAAAGAAGCCTGGGCACTGTAGTTTGTTAAGGGTGCTGGGAACTGTTAGGAGACACACACACACACACACACACACACACACCGCACAGAGCTACACTTCCCAGCATTCTTTGGGGGAAGCCATGACTTTTAAGGTGATGTAAGAGCACTTTAAGTGGATGGTGTGGGTGTGACTGTTTTCTGAGGCAAGCACATTCAGGACTGCAGCTACAGCAGTGGCGTAGTGTGGGGGGTGCAGGGGGGCCGTCCGCACCAGGCGCAACATCTGGGGGCGCTTGCACTTGCAGCTCTCTGCCCCTACCTGGCTCACTTACTCTCTCTCTCACTGCAGTGCTGGCTGTGTGAATCCGATCCAAGCCGCTGGGTCGCCGCCCACTGTTGGAGGGGGTGGGTGCCAGGCATGCGGTGCGGAGAGAGAGCGAGGGACTATCTGGGGGAGGGACAGTGCAGCGGCCGCCCAGCGCAGTGCTGAGCGCAGGAGAGAACCACACCAGACCAGACCAGGCAGCAGCAAGAAGAAGCTGGCAGCGGCAGCAGGTTAGGGGTTAGGGGGCGCAAATTACTTGCCTTGCCCCGGGTTAGGGGACGCAAATTACTTGCCTTGCCCCGGGTGCTGACAACCCACGCTACGCCGCTGAGCTACAGATCTTGAGCCAGAATTCAAATCTTGATTGCTTCATCCCACTGGTTTCGGTTAGATGAAAGGGGCTCAAATCTAATGGCTTGGTCTCAGATGAGTGGCGAGTCAGCCATCAAAGTGGCTATGACCTTTTCTCCTTCATCTTACTCCGAACCAAGATAACTCAGTAGCTAAAGGCTTTCTCACTGTGGCAGGAAAAGCTTCCCCACTTAACTTTCTGGGGGACACCCAAGCGCAGCCCAAAAGCAGGGAAGGAGCTGCCAAGCTCAAGCGTAAATGTATCTGGTCTAGACACTTGTGATTTGCAATCTGTTGAGCAACTGGAAGCTTTTGTCATGGGGCAGGAGTCCAAAAGCACCCTCTTGGCCTAAGGCTCCACACCTCCTAACGGACACAAATACCTTGTTCTCTTAGAGGTAGTAAACCTAGGTCTCAGAGGTAACACGCAGCTAATACTCATTCATAAAAACAAAACAAATCCCCACATTGTTTTTTTAAAAGCACTGTTCATTTTCCACTTGTGAGAACACTGGGGAGGTTAGGAACTTCTTGCCAAGGTGCCAAATGTGGCCCTCTGTCCAACTTTTAAAACCCTCCCCAGACCTTTCCTTTAGTGTTTTTCCCTCGTTGGAATATGCCAATGAATTGGGATAATGGCTCTTGCTTATCTGGGTGGGGGAAATAGAGAGGCATGTGTGTGCAGAATTCTGACTTTCCTACAACTAGGATGTACAAAGTTAAGAATTGCATGTGTTTTTCTGTTCACCCTTGTTGCCTTTATGCCTTTGGTCCTGCCCGCGAATGAAATGTGGCCCCTAGAAGCCTGGTTACAAGGGATGTGGCCCTTTGCTATAAATATTTCTTCCCTTTCCTTTGGGCATAGGCAGATGCGGATTTGCCACCACAGTGACAACTAGACCAAAATGACAGCCTTTCTCCTTACTGCTTTCCCCCACGCCCCACACTCTCTCACACTCCTTTCCCTTTTGCATGAAAGGATCCCCCATCTAATGGCTGCAAGATTCTCTGCTGCCATATCTTTCTCTCTGTTTTGTCAACGTACCATGTAAAATAAGAAATTCTCCAGTATTGTCATACTGTACGTGATGAACTTGCAGCCCAAAAGCTGAGGTGGAATTCACTGAATAACAGTGCAAATGCAGCCTAAGGACAGACATCAGGCTTTCGGCAATTTTTAGAGAAAACCAACCTGCCAGTGGGTGTTGAACAGGGCTGTGTCTATTCTGCAAATAATTCAGCACCCTAAGCTTTCACTGTTTTTAAAGCAGGTTTCTAAATCTCATAGCTGAGAAAATAAGCCTGAAAGTGAACAGATATTTCCTCCCCACCCCCTAACAAATAGCAGTGAGATCAATCATGGAACCTTCTTCATTCCAGGTGAGCTTAGCACTTGTCGACAATGGCAAAAATAAGAATGACCTCAGACGCGCCCAAGTGTCTTCAGGTTAATGCGCTACCTCAAATAATGTTTACCAAACCCCTTACAGGGTTTGAGGTTCATATTGTTAATGCTGGCTCTAAGAGGAAAGGATTTGTCTTGAGGATTAATAAGATCTTAATCGAAATTTGAGCAGGTGTCCTTGCATGGCTGAGAGGAGGCAGATATGAGTGCACAGAGGGATGAAGCGTATATATCTATGGTGCTCTAGACCAGAAAAGTCAATGTCTCCCTGTATAAGGAAAAACATATAAAGATTAACCTACAGTACCACTGTCACCTATGGAAGATAACATAGCACCAACAGGTTGGTGTGAATGTGATGATAGAGGCACTTATTACCACTCACTGTGTTGTGATGAAGGCATAAATGAGGCGATGAGATCCTGCAACTCCCGCTCAGCTCATGGAATCATAGAATAGCAGAATTGGAAGGGACCCCCAAGCAGCATCTATTCAAACTTCTGCATTGCAGGAACACAAAAACATCCACCCTCAACATGCATTTCTGTCTTTTTTTTATTGCAGCGAGCACCACAGCCCCGACGGTCTTCCCATTGCCTCCCTGTAGCCAAGACTCCTCTACTGCCTCCCAGGTCTCCATAGGTTGTCTGGTCTCTGGCTACTTTCCTGAACCGGTCACAGTACGGTGGAATTCAGGAGCCATCTCCAGCGGCATCCGGACTTTCCCTGCAAAATTGGATTCATCCAGGGGCCTCTACACCCTCACCAGCCAGCTCACCATCCCAACCAGCACCTGGGAATCGGAGAAGTTCCAATGCAATGTCGCCCATGCAGCTTCCAGCTCCACAATCAACAAAGACATTGAGCGTGAGTCTGGCTGGGCCTTTGTTATCTGCTTCCTCTTTAACCTACAAATGGATGGTCGATCTGGCAAAAGAAAGAAAAGTAAAATACAAGGGTTGGGAGAGACGGGAAATGAATACAATATATTTGGGTAGTGTTATTGTCTAGTACCAAGGCATGTTAAGCGCAGCAGCAGCTCAACGTTGGCTCACAAACGAAATGTGGGAGACAACTTCGGAGTTGTCTGTTCAGCACTAAAAGTGATGTTAGGGTTGTGCCATTTAAGATTTCAGTCTTCGGGGGCTAGGTACAGCAACATCCAGCAGCATTTTTTTAAAAAATACACTTTAGTTTTAAATTGTTAAATTTGTGGTGATTTATTTTTAAAGTTTATTTATTGCTGCTTTGTTCTCAGAGCAATGTTACCAGCATGTGTACCACACACAGTGTGTGCTGATAATAGTATTCATGACCTACTCCTTTAAACTGCTTGTATTCACTTGTGCAACTAATAGTAGGGAAGTATCTTGGTGAGGCTGTTCAAAACTTTGGGATTAGTAGGAGAGAGAAAGGTGGCGAATGGCAGATGAATTAGTGGCCGCTCACTCTCCAGTCTTCTATCGAAGTGGGTCCCTCAAGGCTTACATTGAGTAGGAGACAGGTCCCAGACTAGAGATCACTAAAGATCACAGAGAAGTGGTATTAATGCCCCTCACATATGGATGGGTTGAGAAGATCAATTTGGTTCATATTTAAAGACGAATATACATAATTCGCAGTACTTGAACCAAAACATGTCCATCATTTCCAACTTGCACTTCTTTAAATTGTGCAAAGCTGTTCATCAGCCAAGTAATGTGCACAAAGAATACATATCGTGTGTGAGTGAATAATATATAAGAACGTGTTACATTAGGAGCACTGTTTTACAGGAATGTTTATATTAGGCAAAATATCACTCAGAGGTGTGTATATTAAGAGAAGTTTGAATTAAAATGCAGATGACTTTTCATGAGGACTGGTTTGCTGATTGGTGTGGAAAAAAACTTGAAAAATAAGCAACTGAGAGGAACCGTAACTGACAGATTCACCCATCTCTGCCTTTCTATAATGTAGGAACCTCTGCAAAATCACCAGTGGCCCCGGAAGTCCGCCTGCTCCATTCCTCCTGCGATTCCAAATCCAGTGGTGCCACCATTGAGCTGTTCTGCATTATCTCCAGCTTCTACCCCAAAACGTTGAGGGTGGAATGGCTGGTGGGTGGGCAAGCCGGGCTCCTGCCTTCATTCACTGAGCAGCCCAAGAAGGATGCCCACGGATACACTTTCAGTACCACAAGCACAGCCAATGTCAGCCAAGCTGACTGGCAGGCTGGGAATGTCTACTACTGCCAGGTGCTCCACGAAGCAACACAAACGAAGGTGAAGAGCAAAGCCAAGATATGTGAAGGTAAGAGCAGCTGACTAAGTTGGCACTTGAGTTTCCCTCTGTTTTGGTGGGCATGGACTGGAACGTGAGGGGGAGGGCTGCTTCCAGATTGCAGCTTCCTCCCACTTCATTTATACATATATAGATATAGCTGCTTTCAATTATGTCCCATTGAATTAAGCCTTGAACACATGACCTTACTAGTAGAGTAGTTGTTTTCCATTTCTGCTGGAAGCAGGACTCAGGGAAGACATAGGGGAGTGGACATCAGAGTGCCCCAGATGTCCATGAAAAGTCTTGGCAAATATGCTATCCTCTTCAGGGTCAGAGGATGTTTTCCATCCTCTACAACATGTAGTTTGAGTCAATGGTGTAAACCACCTCCTGGATAGAACAATGTAGTCTTGATAGCAGAAGCTGATATTGTAGAAAGGGGTGACAGGGAACTGTTTGTTCCTGCTCATTGTTCACAATGGAATATGGAGCTTTTTTTAATTTTAGGACAACCAAGGGCAACAAACACCAGCTTCGTTCTTTTAATATTTGTACCAAGTCTGGAGTTTTTGCTCCCTTTTACTCTGGAGCAAGGAATGCCCTCGTTAACAGATTATTATTATTATTATTATTATTATTATTATTATTATTATTAATTTATATTTGTACCCCGCCCATCTGACTGGGTTACTCCAGCCACTCTGGGCTGCTCCCAAAAAATAGAAAAGCATAATAAAGCATCAAACATTAAGAACTTCCCTATACAAGGCTGCCTTCAGACATATTCCGAAAGTTGTATAGTTATTTATCTCCTTGACATCTGATGGGAAGAAGTGAGAGCCAAATAGAGAATTAACATGAAGTTTGTGCCTCCAGATGCTACCTCCTGCCCTTCCACTGGCATTGATGTAAGAATCATACTCCCAACTCCAAAAGACCTGTATGTAAACAGCGACCCCAAGCTCATCTGCGTGGTGGAAAACTTGATAGATACAGATGGGCTGATAATCACCTGGTCACGGCAGACACCAGGACCTGTGAGCCAAGAACTACTGGAAACAAAAGAAGAGCCTAATGGAAAGTTCACCGCTGCGAAGGCCCTCTCTGCCACAACGTGGCTACAGGGAGATGAATTCACCTGCAAAGTGGAATATCCAGGACTAGCTGCTCCCATCATTAGGACCATTGCCAAGACGATAGGTAAGGGGGAAACAGGGTTGGTCTCCCATCCCAGGGCTGGTGGTTTTGTGTTACAGAAGGAAAATGCAACACAACTTGGCAAATCTGCAGTTTATGCTAGAGACACAAGTTACAATTTCAAGCAGTCTAGTGGAGGTCTTGTGCAGGTTTGCACAATCATTCTACTACCCTTGTCTCTGCTCAAAGGTTTTATGGTGCTAGAAAAACCTGCAATGCATTTAAAAAAAAATCAGAAGGCAACACTGGAACCAAGGAAAGAAAGGCTTGTGTCCACTGTAGGGGCCAAGACATCTCCCATTACTCTTTTCACTCTCATGAAAACCATTTCATCTCTAGTTACAGATCCTTCAAACCCCTGAATCTGTCTGTTGATAATGTTTACCCAACATTGGTTGAGCTGGATGAAGGATTGAGCCAGTTCTGATGAAGGCAGATCTTTATGTCCTTGCCCTGGTGGCCCACTCCACAAATTTAACGAGCCACCAGGGTAACTGCTTCGGGGGCAACTGTGCAGAGCTTGCTCCTTGAAGTTTGCAAGATCTTCACCTTTCAACCCCAAGCCATGCTGCAACTTGAACATGCCAGTACCTTCTCGGGAAAGACTGGGATTCTGTGTGGGCTGGGTGACTTCTGTATATCTGTTGAGAAACTGGGCTGTATAAATATACCTCATATCTCTGCTGTCCCAGTTTGTGCTCCTATTCATTCACCCAGCTCAAAGAAGCCCAACACATGCTATAGATCTTCACATAGATCTACACACTGGTGGTGACTTCAGCTGAAGGCACTTCAACTCATTGGCAATTGAGTATTTACCCCACTGTGTCTACTGTACAGACATAAACTGCTCTTCAAAGAATCTAACAGATAACATTTAGAGTCAAATGACATTAAAAGCCAGGTGGAGCAACTACTGGGAACATACTGCTGTTACGAAGTGCATATGAACAGGCCAGAGGTGAGAGACGCTCTCTGCAATAACCCTGTCTGGAGTACCTATGTTCAAGAGAACAAAATCACAGGGACCCTCATTGTCAACACTGCATCCACTCATTTGGTCTAAACTTAACTACTGTTGCCTCTCCTTTTCTCTCACATATATTGTCCCTGATCTCAAAAAGGAACGGTCCATGCTCCTGAGGTGTACCTTTTCCGACCCCACCCTGAGGAAATCCGTACTCGGCCACCTATGGTGACCCTCACCTGCCTGATCACTGGGTTCACCCCAGAGGCAATTTCTGTCCAGTGGCTGAAGAATCACAACGCTATACCTGACGATCACCATGTCAACACCCCAGTCATGAAGAACAACAACAACCATTCCTACTTCATGTACAGCCACATGAAAGTCGCATTAACTGACTGGAACAATGGAAATGCATTCACCTGCATGGTTATCCACGAAGCCCTCCCCATGAAGTTCACCCAGAGGACTGTGGAGAAATTCCAGGGTAAAAAATGATGACCATCCCTCCTACGGCATTGCAACCTCTTCAGCCTCTCCCAGATTTTCCTCTAGCATTGTTAGATAAACCCTGGTGTAAATAATTTCCATGCATGCATGTTTGGCCTATGGCTGAATAAAAAGAGAACCAACTCAGATATATCCCATGTTGTGGTCATTTGCAGGAAAATCGATGACTAGAGTGAGTTTTGGAAAGTGGGGGTGGGCGGGTGGGTGGATTAATTAAGTGGGTATTCATGGTATTTGGAAGCAAAATGTATTCACCATTATCAGAGCTATGCCATGGGAGGCAGGGGTGCAAACGTCTGATGTCAGTATATATGTATTTTAATGCTCACAACAGGCCCTTGATAAGTGCCGGAAGTGAGAGGGATTTGGTCCAAAGACACCCAGTGAGCTTCATCTAGTTGGGTGGTGATTTGAATCTGGGTCACATTCCACCAGGCTCAAGTCCAATATCCCATCATCTGCTCCACCCTGGCTTCCATCTATACATGTCCATACACAGGAAGCTGCTCTCCTTTTTAAGTCTGGTGCTGAAAACAACAAACAAGCTGCTAATTCGCTACTGAGGAATATTTCTGTACCAGTCTCTGCCTCCTTCAGCCAACTGCCACCAGGCCTCAGATCCTCAGGGGTTGAAACCAACTGATCATAGCAGAGTTGCTGTGTTCACTGCATTCCAACAACATAATTACAGCTCAGTGCTCTTTATATTTTTTTATCTGCCACGCCCCCCCAAAAAATCAAAGCCCAAAGTTCATCCAATAAGTTTGCCTTTTTAGGCACCCATATATATATAGAAGGGAGTCCTGCCCATATCAGAATATTTTGCATTGCCTCTCCTTCCTCTGCCTGCTCCAAATATTGATATATGGTACATGACGTAAGAAGCTGGCTCATTGGTTTGCCTACTCAGAGTAGGCCCACTGAAATTAATTGATATGTGCAATTTAGGTTCATTCGTTTCAATAGGTCTACGCTGAGTATGATTAGCAATGGGTGCAAGCTATGCAGAGCTGGAACCTTGTTCCAATAAGAGGGGCAGAGCTATCTGTATGGAGGTGCAACACAGAGGCCAATGTCATCCTGTGGAAAGTTAGTTCAATGGGGCACAGCAGAATGAGCAGCAGGGACAGAAAGTAGGCAGAATTCACCTGGTGCAACATATGTGCACATTCCCCGCTTCAACACATGTAGCTTCCCTTCATATCAACTCACCTGCCCTGGATTACTGTGCATTTCAGTGACAGGGCAGAAGAAACGAGAGAATGCAAAACACCTGCATTGCTTGAAAGCAAAGAATAGTTTCTGAGGGCCAGCTATAATGTGATGCCATGGGGGGAGGGCATTTGGGGGGGGCAACCCACGGTTTGCTGGGGCTGCATTTCAGGTCACCGCACAAGGCAGCAGAATGCGTGTAAACCCCTTATGCCCTGTTACGCCCTCTTCCAGGTCAAAACACAGCGAGTGTTTACACAGCCGCATGCGCCTTGAATGTGCACAAAATGGTTGTTGTGTATATAGGGAGAGGTTTTCTCCCTTACCGCTCCCCACGGTTACAATAGAAGCACCATAGGGAAAGGTTATTTTAATCCAGAACCACATAAAAAAATAACCTCCCCTTGCACCAGGATCCTGACAAAAAAAGTGGCCTTCAAAGTGGCTATTAACTGTTAAAAAGAATCAGAAGAAATTTCATTTGACACCTTTAGCATCACATCAGTAAGACATGGGGAGTGGGGAGGATAATAATAAACCTAGTTTGACCCTGAACTTGAGATGGATGAGCAAACTGAGCCAAGCCTGGCTAGATGAGTACACAAGTCAGATGGAGCCATGAGAAAGAATCAAATTCACAGAATATTCAGGCCATAATAATGGATTGTTCATATATTATTGGATGGGTTATGAGAAATAAAAGGTCCAATTAAGACACATATGTACACAATGCAAAAAGGCAGAGCGAGGATATGTTTTCCAAAATGATAGTCAGGGATCCCCTCAGAACCATCCCATCAAATACGAAAAAGCAAAATCTCTGACATTTTACAAAATCGGAGAAGGGAGAAAATAGGACTTTCAAGTACACTTTTCCCCAGTCACCCCTCCTTTTGGAAACCAGACACAACATCTCCACTAAGTCACTCTTGTCCTAGTTATGCTGCAAGGGTCCGGCCTCAGCCATCACACACAAACTCCCTATCCACACCTGCTCCCTGGTTACTCCTTGAGTCAGTACTTAATGCACTGGTTAGTGTTTGTTTTGGTGCTTAGAACTCCAGATTCAAATCCCTCCTCAACCATGAAGCTCACTGCGTGGCCTCTCTGGACATCCCTCAGAAAACGAGTTAATTTAAGACTGTGCTAAAACATGCCCACATCCTCATTTATTGAGGATTATTCCATCCAGCCATCTTCTGTGACTCACTGAAAGTGTCAAGATTAGGATGTATTTTGTCATGTGGTGAAACGGTTAAGCAACTGTTTTGAACACCTCTGAACATTGCTATTCCTCATTGATTTATTACCTGAAAAAATGGAAGACAAATAGCATTCTGCAGATGAGTTGAAACACATTGCACAACAGGTTCATCCTAAACAAACTGACGAGAATTAGATGAACTGGTACTTTAGGCAGAGTGTCGGAAAAGGGAGAAGGGGAGAGAGAGAGAGAGAGAGAGAGAGAGAGAGAGAGAGAGAGAGAGAGAGAGAGAAGTGTTGCAACAGAGTGAAGTTACTCTGTAGGACAAGGCACAAACATTATGTGGGGTGAACAGAGAGAGTTCCCAAAGAACCAACACCAAGCCACTATTGCAAAATTTAGATAATATTAATTGTTATATAGGCCACAGGTGATCTTGCAGGTATATGGTTAGTGCATCATGGATTTTGTAGTCTATGTTAGACTGTACGAAATAGAAGGAATAATATTAGTAGTACGTAATTCGGCATAATTCTATATGTACAATTAGATATTAGTGGTGGGTGAAGGGATGGCTGAAGTTATGGGATATTTTTTGTTGAACACTGGAAATGACGTCTCTCTCTCTTCCCCTCACAGAGGTGGCTGTGTCAACAATTGATGATTACAGCGATGAAAAAGAGGAGGAAATGGATCGTCTCTGGGTCACCATCTTTGTTTTCTTCATTCTCTTCCTCCTCAGTGTTTCTTACAGTGCCACCATTACACTGTTCAAAGTGAGTAGAGAGGAACGTCTGTTATATGTCTACATTTGAATCTTACGATGTGGAGTGACAGAGGCAGCAGAAACACCACTGGGATGGAGGGTGGGAAGCAAAGGATATGGCTGAAATATTTGTACTCTTTATTGTAAATTAGTGAATGGTTCTGTGAAGGACTCGGCACATACCTTTACATATCCTTGATGCCAAATAGTCCATTAGATACCCCATTAAAATCAGATGACTGGGATGAAGGAAAATATTTGACTTGCTGATCTGCAAGAGAAGTTTAGGGATAGGAAGATGCTGGAGATGCAATGGTTGAGGGTACGTTCTTCCATATGTGGTGGAGCTGTAAAAGGTTAAAAGCGTATTGGGAAATAATCCACAATGAATTGAAAAAAATGTTTAGAAGTACTTCCCTCCCCCCCCAAAAAAAAAAAAACCAGAGTCCTTTTTGTTGGGGATAATTCAGATGGAAATTCCCAGGTGTCAGAAAAGGTTGTTTATGTATGCAACAACTGCAGCCCATGTTTGGTTAGCCCCAAAATGGAAAACGAGTGAGGTCCCAACTAAAGAAGAATGGCAACTTAAACTGATGGAATAAACGCAGCTTGTGGACCTAACATATAGAATAAGCAGCGGCGTAGCGTGGGTTGTCAGCACCCGGGGCAAGGCAAGTAATTTGCGCCCCCTAACCCGGGGCAAGGCAAGTAATTTGTGCCCCCTAACCCCTAACCTGCCGCCACTGACAGCTTCTTCTTGCTGCTACCTGGTCTGGTCTGGTGTGGTTGTCTCCCGCGCTCAGTGCTGCGCTGGGCGGCTGCTGCACTGTCCCTCCCCCAGATAGTCCCTCGCTCTCTCTCTGCACTGCACGCCTGGCACCCACCCCCTCCACAGTGGGCGGCGACCCAGCGGCTCGGATCGGATTCGCACAGCCAGCACTGCAGTGAGAGAGAGTGAGTGAGCCAGGTAGGGGCAGAGAGCTGCGAGTGCGAGTGCGCCCCCCCCCCAGATGTTGTGCCCGGTGCAGCCGGCCCCCCCTGCACCCCCCACGCTACGCCACTGAGAATAAGAGAACAAGAAGAACATATGTTTAAAGAAGATTGGGAAATGTTTATTGAATGTATGGGGGGAATTTTGTACACTTGAGAAAGTTGGCAGCATTAAGATAAATTCAACAGTGTAAACAAATTTTGTTGGATATAATAATGGAATACTGAATGGTTTAGTTTATGTAAAATATGCAGGGATTTATAATATGCAAAAAGAACCATGGAAAGAGAAGAAAGGCATTTTAAGGTTGTTTAAATGAATATTCTAAAGTGTAAAACAAAAAAATTAATAAAAAATATATTTTAAAATGGGATAGGAAGATGCAGAAGGATGGCAAGGAATGATGTTAGTATACAGTGCCAAAAGAAAGTACTTCTTCACGCAGCATAGCTAAGCTATTGAATTTGTTCCTACAAGAGGTAGTGATGGCCCCAGACTTTGATGGCTTTAGAAATGATCGCACAAATTCCTGGAGGAGGAAGGCTATCAATGGCTACCAACCTCAATGGCTAGGTTCCACCTTCATTGCTCAAGACAGTGTTCCTCTCAGTACCAGTTGCATTCAAATCCTGGTTGGCCACTGTGGGAGCAGGAGGCCAGACTGCATGGACACTCTTTGACCAGATCCAGCAGGGTTCTTCTATGTTCTTACACTTTCTTGTGAGCTGGTGGTTTATAAATAAATAAGTAAATATAAGGAATAAGTACAGGGTAAGTAATAATACATCATACAACTTGCAACCTGTGACTAGCAGGAAACAAGGAGGACAAAACCATGAATGACAAATAGAACATGCAGATCTTTCTTCTTCCACGCGCACTTCTGTTCTGTGTCTTCCTTTCTCCTAATTCTCATTCCTTCCTGCAGGTAAAATGGCTCTTCTCCACTGTGGTGGTCCTGAAAAAGCAGCCAGCAGGCCCTGACTATAAGAATGTGCACCAATGATTGGCCTAGAAGCATTTTCCTGAGAGCTCTTGTCCTACACTTTGAGATGTGCAAAGAAGAAGTCACTGGCTGGAGATAGGACTCCGTTTCCAGCATTAACAACCAAAGCTTCTCTCTGCTGTCTGCTTTTCTTCCCTGGTAGGGGGACAATGAAGTCCCATCAGATGAAGGACAGAGAGGCAATTTTGTTAGAACTTGGAGCTGGACTCGTCATATTATGTCATTTGCTGAGACTGGGCTCCCAAGACAGGAAGCCTACTGGCCCTATGTACATCTGTTTCCCACAGTGACTGTCAAGAAGAGCAACTAGTACTCCCAACCCAAGGTGTGGAGACAGTCCCACAGGCCTTGAGAAAGGAGTTTGGCACATCTACTCAGCATTAAGTCCTCCTGAGTTCAATGGGACATACATCTAAGTATACATATGATTGCAGGCTGGGTATCCACTGGACTCTCCCCATTTCAGAGCTTCAGATCTGCTCTCAACCCCATGTTCTGCCATATGCTCAACATACCCTCATCACTAGTAGGCATCCAGCCTCACCCAGCTATTGGAGACACTGACCTGTCCTGACCTGACCTAAGCATTCTACATAAATGTCCTATTCTGAATATTGTCCTTCTCTATAATGAATATTTCAATCAATCAGTTTAAGACCCACACAATACCAACAATTTGTTCTTCCTCAGCCCCATGACTGGCACTGAGGACATTTCTGCTCTTTTATATATTACATGATTTGTGGTCACAACCAGTGTTTTTTTTCTGGGCGGACACAGCGGGACGCATACCCCTAAACGTTTTGTTTTGCCCCGACTGACGGATGAATTGACATGCCAGCTGTCTCTGTAGTAGCAGCGCAGACTGGAGCTCCATCATTCTCCCTGCTGGTGCCTGGGGAGGGGAATCTGGGGTGGCCGCGGTGGGGGTGACAGCACTGCTGCTGCTCCTCTTGCCGGGCTAGAGCAAACCGGTGAGCACTCGCCCCTCCTCGCTCAAGCCAACCCCACCGCTGCCGCTGCCAGGGGCCTTCCTGCCCTCTCACCGCCGCTGCTATTTTCTAGCCATTTTTAGCTAGTTTCTGCTATTTTCATATACAGTGGTACCTTGGGTTAAGAACTTAATTCGTTCCGGAGGTCCGTACTTAACCTGAAACTGTTCTTAACCTGAAGCACCACTTTAGCTAATGGGGACTCCCACTGCCACTGTGCCACCGCTGCACGATTTCTGTTCTCATCCTGAAGCAAAGTTCTTAACCTGAGGTAATAGTTCTGGATTAGCAGAGTCTGTAAACTGAAGCGTATGTAACCTGAAGCATATGTAACCCGAGGTACCACTGTATTGCATGTTTTGCGGTCATAACTATATTTACTAGACAATAATAAAATAAATAAATAAATAAAATTGCCTTCTGGAGGTTTTTGTTTCATTTTTGCTCCTCCTTCACATACTTTCAGGAAGGAGCTCTTTTGAAAATTCTGCCTGTTGTCCCATAAAAATCAGTGGTTTGGGAACCTGCAGACTTGCAGATGTTGTTGGACTCCAATTCATAAAAGTCGCAGCCAGCATAACAAATAGTCAGGGATGGTGGGTCTTGCAGTCCAATAATCTCTGGAGGGCCACAGTTTCCTCACCCTTTATTTGCATGCCAAGACCCCATGACCCCGCAGTTCTCCAGGGAGTAAATTACCAAATAAGACAACAGGATATAGTTTATGGTTTCAAATAAGCCACAACTTTTATTGGTTACACATGTGAACAGTTTGGTATAGGCATTTGGGGAAACCAGTTTATTTCACTTCAGCCCGTCTGCTGGGAATGCAACTAAGGGTAAACCACCTCGGAGGGATATGACCTACATCAAATAGGGGTACCTCCCAAGGGGTCACAGTTGGAGCGGTGCTATGGCTGCAGTCCCTTCCTGGACATTGGACAGAAGCTACTTCTCCAGAGCTCTCTCCGTGAAAACCCGCTCTTTAAAGCTCATTTGGAGCAAGTGGTACTCCACAGCAACCCAAATGGACACTTTTTTCCAAATGAGCACTAAAGAGTGGGTTTTGTGGGGAAACCTCTGGGGTGAAAACAAAACAAAAAATAAAAAATATGGACTCTGGCAAGAGGATATATGATTTACTGCCTCATATACAATTAAAGAAAAGTTTGTAAAGATGTTCTATAGGTGGTACTTAATGCCAGTTAAGTTGGCAACGATATATAAATTGAAATCCAACTTCTGTTGGAGATGTGGTGGAGAAATAGGAACAACAATACACATGTGGTGGAGGTATGAGGAAATTAAGAAATTTCGGATAGTAGTACATGAAGAACTAAAGAAGATGTTGAAAATATCAATAACAAAGAAACCAGAGACATATCTCCTTGGATTGATAGATGAAGAGATACCACTGGTGGGATGTGTGTGGATTTTTCTATATGCAAGTACAGCTGCTAGAATAGTGATTGCTCCTAGGTGGAAATCACAAACTATACCTACAAAGGAGGAATGGATTTGTAAACTACCATAAATGAATATTTTATTTTGGCAAAATTAACTGCTATAATAAGAAATCAGTCAAATCAAAAATTAAAGAAGAAGTGGAAATGTTTTGATGAATATATGGCAAAATGTTGCTCAAAAAAAGATACGCTAATATGCCTAGATTACAATGTGAAGTACTAGATGGAAGAAAAATTAGTAAGGAAAGATAATAAGAATATATAGATGATTTGAGAAGATTGTAGAATGCAAGATTATTGTAAATTGTATAATGTGGAGGAAATCGAGTGGGGGCAGAGGGAAGTGGGAGGAAGGAGAAAAGAATAATATGATGGATTGAGGAAATATAAATGTAAATGTATGGGGGGATGGGGAGGAAATGGTGTTGACTCTGGTACATCTGTATTGTAATGTCATATGTGAAAACCCAATAAATAAATAAATAGAAAACATGGAGCTTTTAAGCATCTATCTATGCTTGGAAGGAGTGGGGCAAAGGTAACTGTGGATGAACCCTGAGATGTGCACAAGCTGTTACATTTTTGCCCACTGCTTCTGCCACCTCTGCCCGAGGTGGTCATCCAGCAAGGGACTAGCCAGACTCCAATGGCTCCTCCTCTGGCAAGCCCAGTGCTCTGAGGCAGGAGCTTCTCATTCACCTGCTTGTAGTACAAGTGAGGTGAGCAATACTGCTTTCTATGTCAATCATGGGGGGGTTCCCTCTCAGGAATATACTGCATTTACTAAGAGACAAAGGACTCCTTCATAGTAAACACAGCAGGGAGAGGTCATAAAATCATAGAATTGTAGAGTTGAGATGGATCTCAAGGGTCATCTAGTCCAAACCCCGCAATGCAGGAATCTCAGCTAAAGCATCCATGACAGATGGCCATCCAACCTCTGCTTGAAAACCTCCAAGGAAGGAGAGTCCACAACCTCACAAGGGAGACCGTTCCACTGTCAGACAGCTCTTACTAGAAAGAACAGTTCTTCATAGAAAGCCCAGAAGGGAAATAACGGGCACCATTTAGGAGGCATGAAAAGAGATCTCACAAATGTTCAAGTTCCTATGAGGTCCTGTTCCTGCCCCCTTCTCCAGCAGATGTTCTCCTAACATCATGGAGCCAGCTCAGAAATGTGCAGAGAGGGAAGATGGTGCTGCTGAAACGTAGCCTTCAAAGAGAAGAAGATGCACCCTTCAAAGAGAAGGGTGACCTTTCTGAGGGAGAAGTGAGAGTGGTTCAACTTTAACCAAGGTTGTTCTTCTGAGGGTTTATTTTAGCCCTTCTAGCAAAAGCACAGAGTGTGTTAATAGCTTACTGTGGATGAAGTTCCACTTCAGGTCTCTGGTTGCTGCAGAGTGCTGCAATTCACTGTATAACGCCAAATACAGAAGAGGAGTCTGATACTTGTGTAGCTACAGTATATCTGAAGAAGTGTGCATGCACACGAAAGCTCATACCAAGAACTAACTTAGTTGGTCTTTAAGGTGCTACTGGAAGGAATTTTTTTATTTTGACAACAGTATATCTGTTTGTGAAAGAAAATAAATACCGGTACTTGTATTAGTTTCCTGGCAATGCACAAGAACAATAAATATTCTGTCTTTTCTTAACCGCATTTCATTTGACCTACAGTCTGCAACCTCTTCCTCTCCTATGTAGTTCACTCTCTGCATTTTCAGACCCTCCAGGTGTCCCTATTTTCCAGGGACAGTCCTGGATTTACAGAAGCCGTCCCCGTTTCGGATTTGATCCTGGAATGTCCTCCTTTTCCTTAGGATGTCCCTGTGTTCCATCTGAGAAATGTTGGAGGGTATGCATTTGGTGTGTCAGATTGTGGTTTTCTGAACAATCACTGTGTCCCCTCTATGTGGAGGTCCCTCCTCCCACAGAGACTTAAGGTTCCTTAAGTCCTTAAGATGTGAGACACCTGGTAAAGACGCTAACAAGTTGCAGGATTGTTTCCGTAAGGAAGTTAGATGCTTCTCCTCAGAACACCAGGGATGTGAGCAAACTGGGGCAGAGATATGGGAGCAGTCTTCCAGCTGAGGGGGGTTTTTTCCAGCCTTTTTCTTTCCCCACCCCCATGGAGGTGCCAGGATTGCAGGATGTAAATGTTTCTCTCTCTCTGCCCTCTCAAGGCTCGGAGGGACAGGGAAGCACTTCCAAGAAGGCAAGAGCCTCTGGAAAGTCACAGAAAAATAAGTGCATCATCACCAATTCTCTCAGCAGTTTTTTCCATGAGGATTTGAAAGGCTCTAACGCCACCCCCACTCCCACATATTTTTCCTTCTAGGGGTAACTTATATATTTCATAAAATTCATATGTGCTTGGTTGTAAGAAAAAAATAACTCAAAGGAGGCTTTTACCATGGCAGTTTTAAATAAATAGATGAGATAAATAGATAGATGATAGATAGATGATAGATAGATAGATAGATAGATAGATAGATAGATAGATGATAGATAGATAGATAGATAGATAGATAGATAGATAGATAGATAGATAGATGATAGATAGATGATAGATAGATAGATATAGATAGATAGATAGATAGATAGATAGATAGATAGATAGATAGATGATAGATAGATAGATAGATAGATAGATAGATAGATAGATAGATGATAGATAGATGATAGATAGATGATAGATGATATAGATAGATGATAGATAGATAGATAGATAGATAGATAGATGATAGATAGATAGATAGATAGATAGATAGATAGATAGATAGATGATAGATAGATAGAGGATAGATAGATGATAGATGATATAGATAGATAGATAGATAGATAGATAGATAGATAGATGATAGATGATAGATAGATAAATAGATGATGATGATAGATAGATATAGATAGATAGATAGATGATAGATAGATAGATAGATAGATAGATAGATAGATAGATAGATAGATAGATGATAGATAGATAGAGATAGATAGATGATAGATAGATAGATAGATAGATAGATAGATAGATAGATAGATAGATAGATAGATAGATGATAGATAGATAGATAGATAGATGATAGAGATAGATAGATGATAGAGATAGATGATAGATAGATAGATAGATAGATAGATAGATAGATAGATAGATAGATAGATATAGATAGATAGATAGATAGATAGATAGATAGATAGATAGATGATAGATAGATAGATAGATAGATATAGATGATAGATAGATAGATAGATAGATAGATAGATAGATGATAGATAGATAGATGATAGATAGATAGATGATGATAGATGATAGATGATAGATAGATAGATAGATAGATAGATAGATAGATAGATGATAGATAGACGATAGAGAGAGAGAGAGAGAGAGAGAGAGAGAGAGAGAGTGCTTTGTTCTAAAAAAAATGTTTAGGGGTACTCTCATTTTGACTCAAGAAAATCACCATTTTATTGTTGAAATCGGGGAAAATAAATACAGTAAATGGATAAAAGTACAAAGATTTAGGGTTATGCGTACCCCTGAGTACCCCTAGAAAAAAGCACTGGAGAGAGAGAGAGAGAGAGAGAGAGAGAGAGAGAGAGATTACCTCATGAGGAGTTTTAGGGCTTTCCCTATAGGATGGCTTGGAATTACCCTACTGCCTGAAACTACAGGGTGGGTTTGTCCTTTTTTCTGGTTTCATCAGGCTTCTCAAAGTATAATTTATTCTCTTTTCTCCCAGTTTTCAATTCGTTGGCTTAAGGAATCCCTGAAATACTCCCAGTGGAGTTTAGTTTAATTTGGCTACGGCTTGCACATGCAACCGCAGATGCCAGTCTGTTTTTTTCAATCCCTGGTATCCTGAGAAAGGGCTGAGAGGGACCCCTGCCAGTCAGACCCTGGAGCGCCACTGCCAGTCAGTGTGGGCATTATTGGGCTAAATAAGGCAGCATCCTACATTCCCTCTGCTGACGGGAGTTTTATGTGTCATTTTGCTATTACGTTTATGAATGGTGATGATGATTTTTAAAATACGGCATACTGCCTTGTATATTTTTCTATCGATTGAAAGGCAGGATGCAAGCAGACACCTGGCCACACAACAGGTCTTCTCCTTCCCGCTGCAGCTTTCAATATGCCCCAAAATATGTTCT
This sequence comes from Podarcis vaucheri, assembly GCF_965113315.1. Lineage (NCBI taxonomy): Eukaryota > Metazoa > Chordata > Lepidosauria > Squamata > Lacertidae > Podarcis > Podarcis vaucheri. The sequence goes on along the minus strand of NC_138751.1, from coordinate 7,948,192 downwards.
TTAAGGTTGAGGGACTCTCCAGAGGAGATTTTAGAGGGCATGTTGGGGCTGGTGGCAGGAAAAGAGGAACCAGAGAGGTCCTGTTGCACAAGCAGCCTTACATTTCACAAGCAGGCGGATGTCATTGAATATCAACCATAGATTATAGACGTATTGCCCTCAAAATTTAATCTATCCCAAGTAAGAATTGGAAACCATCAGTGGGAATGAAGTGTGATACAAAAATGGTTACTAAATGAGGGTGAGGCCTAGAATGACACTCAAGCTTGGACAATGCCATCCTTATAGCTGGAAATAATTCCACTTACAACAACGTCACACCTCACTAAGTTCACCAAAATTGACCATGCAACCCTATACCTGTCTGCTCAGAAGTAATCCTTGCTGATTCAGTGAAGAAGAAGAAGAAGAGTTTGGATTTGATATCCCGCCTTTCACTCCCCTTCAGGAGTCTCAAAGCGGCTAACATTCTCCAGTGTGGTTCAAGTCTCCGCTCCTCCACATGCAGCTGCTGGGTGACCTTGGGCCAGTCACACTTCTGTGAAGTCTCTCAGCCCCACTCACCCCACAGAGTGTTTGTTGTGGGGGAGGAAGGGAAAGGAGAATGTTAGCCGCTTTGAGACTCCTTAAAGGGAGTGAAAGGCGGGATATCAAATCCAAACTCTTCTTCTTCTTCTTCCTTTCCCTTCCTCCCCCACAACAAACACTCTGTGAGGTGAGTGGGGCTGAGAGACTTCAAGGAAGTGTGACTGGCCCAAGGTCACCCAGCAGCTGCATGTGGAGGAGCGGAGACTTGAACCCGGTTCCCCAGATTACAAGACTACCGCTCTTAACCACTACACCACACTGGCTCTCAACCCACTGGTGAGAAAGAGGAACAAGGCAAGTTACTGGAGGTCTGGCTACCTGCAAAATTGTAGTAGTAGTAGTAGTATTTTTATTATTAATTCATTTATACCCCACCCATCTGGCTGGGTTTCCCCAGCCACTCTGGGTGGCTCCCAACAGAATAAAAAAGCGATAAAATAGCAAACATTAAAAACTTCCCTAAACAGGGCTGCCTTCAGATATCTTCTAAAAGTCAGATAGTTGTTTATTTCTTTGATATCTGACGGGAGGGCGTTCCACAGGGCCGGTGCCACTACCGAGAAGGCCCTCTGCCTGGTTCCCTGTAACCTCACTTCTCACAGGGAGGGAAGTGCCAGAAGGCCCTCAGAGCTGGACATCAGTGTGCAGGCTGAATGATCAGGGTGGAGACTCTCCTTCAGGTATACTAGGCCATCTACAGGTATACTGCTTTTTTAATACTTTGGAATCCTGTGTATCTTTACCTCCCCTTGGTATTATACATCGCCTTGATTGCCCCTGGACAAAAACCAAACTAACCCTGTTAAGTTTAATCAACTAATTAATTAATGTGTGCATAGGTAAGAGAAAAACAAGTGGTTTGAGTTTTTGCAGGCCAAATTCAGCCCAATTCAGGTACTTCATATAGCCTTGTTTTTCTGAGCAATGGAACTTTTGGGTTTTGAAAAGGTGTTAAACCAGGTGATAAAAAAGAGGAAGTGATTGGCTCCCAAATATATCCCCTGGACCTCATTTCTGATTATTATTATTTTCACACCTTCACGCCAGCTCTCAGGATGTCAGTGTTCTTTTTAAAGGGACTTCTTAAGAACTTGGGGGGAACTCTGAAGGCCTCATTGCGGCGGAAATGACTCCCCAACAGAAACAGACTGTGGGTCATCCAACAGAGGTCTGGTTGCTTCAATCATCTCCAACCTTGGGATCGGTGAGTTCAGAAGAGGGTTTGTTCTTTACGTTGGGGGGCAGGGGAGTTATAGTATGGAAGGTCGGGTGGATGCAGGTACGTTGACTCTGGACCAATTGATTAAGATGACTTTCATACATATGCTGCGTTAAAAGATACTTACCACTTTCCAGAGGTGGCCTAAAGTATCTGCAATGGCAGCATTTGTTAATAACCCTGTTTGGACCAGCATAGAAGACACCAGAAATATTAGAACAATTGGTTAAATCCTTTGAGACCAAAAAGCTGGTTACTATTTTTTTATAGAAATTTGGTATCAATAAATCAATTTGATATGCCGACTCTGATAAAAGAATGGAATTAAGAATTGGAGATTCCTATATTACCTAGACAGTAGGAGAATGTTTTAGTTTCTGTAGCAAAGATGTCAATGGATTATGAATTACATCTTAAACAACAACAAAATAATATTTAGAAATTATGGGACTCTGTTACGTTTGTATAGAAAGGGACTATCTACCGCAACTGAGCATCTTTATGTAAGGGAAACGGGAGCAGAAAGAGCTTGGAGCTGCTGCTCATGAGGCAAGGAGGACTGCCAGGCAATACTGTAGGCAATACTGAGCTCAACATGGGCACATGAACCTTCCCCAAGTGCCACATTCAGCTCAGAGGCTTCCCACCACTCAGTCAACAGAGAAGCCTTAAGAAGGTAGGTGAAAAAAGCCCCAGGGCTCCTTGCTAACTTCTCCCAGGCTTGTTACTCAGCTAGATCTAAGCTGGGTTACCTGCCAAGCCACTTCTTGCATTCAAGCTATGGTTTATGCTAGGAAGCTGGAGGAGGACAAGGGGGCTACCTGAGAGTCTGGCTGAAGCCTCATGGTCTACTGGGAAACTCCTGAGCTCCCAGAGGAATGTTGAGCTTCAAAGAGGTGGGATGGGCTACTTGAAAGCTTGCTCAAATGCTAGGAGTTTCCCAAATTCCCAATGAACATTTGGCTTCCAGGGAATTGGCTGGGTGGAAGGAGGAGACTGAAAGTCAGATGATCAGCTGTGAAATTCCTCACCTCACAGTTCAGCAGCAGGCTTTAAACTAGTGGGCCAGGGAAGGTATCTGAAAGCTTACTCCAAGCCTAATGATTCCTGCTCTCTTGAAGGGGTGCAAGGCTTATGGGAAGCTGGTGGGGAGGAAGGGAGCTACCCAAAAACCTGTCCCAGCTGGGAGATGGCAAGGACCCAGCTGAGCACTAGGGCTTGCAACAAGCTGGACAAGTGCAAGGGAGTGCTATAAAATCCATGTCAGCTGTAAGACGCCTGGCTTCATACAGGAGCAGTATACTTCATGAACCCGGGAGGGGGGGGACTGGAGCTATGCCCCACCTGATGCACAGCTGTAAAATTTAATACTTAGTTCAGTATTAGGATTCAAGGAAGCTAATCCTGGAGCAGAGGAAAGCTGAAGCCACCCCTGAATTCAAGGTGTTATAGGTGCTTGGGAGCTGCCGGTTGGGCTGCCTTGAGGGCTGCCCCAAGCCTGATGCTCAGTTGGGGGAACATAAGCCAGGTGCTCACAAAAGCTGAGGGTAGCAGCCAGGTGGCTGGACTGCCGAAATGTCTCCCCAAGCCTCAGCTAGAAGATTCTTGACTACTTAGCTGTGTGCTAGGAGCCACGAAATCTGTAGGGAGCAGCTTCAGAAGTTTCCAGCAAGCTTTAGGCAGAAGTATTTGACAACCCACCCAAGTGGTATAATTCACAAAAGCTGGTGGGGAGGGGAATGCCAGGGTGGCTGTCCCAAGCCGCATGCTCAGTTGGGAGATTTTTTGCTACCTACCTAGATGTTGGTCTTCCCATAAGCTGGTGGAGGAAGCAGTTGAGAAGCAGGGCTATGTGTAAGGTTTTGCAATTGCTGGGCGGGTGCCTGGAGGCCTGCTCCAAGCCCGGTGCTCAATTGAGGGATTCTTGACCACCCAAATGAATGTCAGGCTTTATGTAAGCTGGTGGGGAGCAGTTGGGAGGAGGGCACCTGGATTCCTGCTCTGAGCCTCATGCTCAACAGGAAGATTCTTGACCACCAAGTTGAAAGTTAGGCTTCACAAAAGCTAGTCAGGTGCTGCCAGGTGGATGGCCTGCCCAGATGGCTGCCCCAAGCCTGATACGAGGTTCTTGACCACCTAGCTGTTCACATAAGCCAGCGGGGGGGAGCAGCTGAGAAGTTGGGGAGGGCTATGTAGATGCATGGGAAAAGCCAGGTGCTCAGCTGTGTGATACTTGGCTTATCAGCAGACTGATAGGGCTGGTGGGGAACAAGAGGCTGCGTCAGAGCCTGCTTTAACCTAATGCCTAGCTGGGAGTTTCCTGACTTTCTGATTAAGCTTCATCTGGCAAGGAGGAGGGTGGTTGAAAGTCTACTCCAGCCAGATGCTTAGCTGGGAGATTTCTGCCACTGCCCCCACTCCTTGATGAGCAGCAGGCTTCAGCCTCGCAGGGAGCAGGGGAGCTACTTGAAAGCTTGTCCCAAGCCTGATACTTAGCTGGGAGGTTCCTGGTTTGCAGTGCATCATGTTGAAGCAGCAGGCACGAATAAATGGACCGGGGGTGGGGGACTGGAGCTCTGTCCCACCTGATCTTCAGCTGGGAGATTCTTCAATACCTACTTCAAGGAAGCTGATCTTGGCACACATAGGAAGGCCAAAGCCAGCCCACAGTGTAAAGCTTCTGCAGGTGCTGGGGAGCAGCTGGTGCTCAGCTGGGAGATTCTTGACCACCCACGTTTGAGTGGCACTTCAGAAAAGCTTGTGGGAAGCAACTGGGTGGGCTGACAAAATGCCTGCCCCAAGCATGATGCTCAGCTAGGAGTTTCTTGCCTACCTAGCTGAGTGCTCGGAGTCACAAAAGCTGGTAGGAAACAGCCAGTGGGGTTTCCTGATGCACAACTGGAAGGTATGTGACAACCCACCCGAGTGCTATCATTCACAAAAGCTGGCAGGGAGCATCCAGGAGAGGGGACAGCCTAGATGCCTGTCCCAAGCTCAGCTGGGGGACTTTTGACTATCCAGGCAAGCAGTTGAATTAACAAAAGCTGGTGGGCAGCAGCTGAGAGGGGAGACTGCCTGGATGGCTGCCTAAGCCTAGTGACTGACTAGGAGATTTCTGACCACCCAGCTGTGTGTTAGGCTTCACAAAAACCAGCTAGCAGGGAGCAGCAAGGTGGGAGGCTGCCTGGAAGCCTGCCCAAAGCCTAACACACAGCTGGAAGATTCTTGCTAACTCAGATCAATGTAAGACTTCACATAAGCTAGTGGGAAGCAGTCGGCAAGCTCTCTGGATGTCTGCCGTTAGCCTGATGCTCAGCTAGGAGGTACTATCAATCAGCAAACTTCAGGGGAGATGGCAGGGAACAAGGGGCTGCCGGAAGAGCTTGCTCTAACCTGGGAGTTAGCTGGGAGTCTCCCAAACCTCCCAGAAGAATGTTAGGCTTCATTTGGCAAGGAAGGTGACTGAAAGTCCACTCAGATGCTTAGCTGGCAGATTTCTGACCACCACCACCCAAATGAGCAGGAGGCTCCAGCCTGAAAGCCTGTCCCCATGCCTGGCGCTCATCTATGGTGCTTTTGGCCTCCCAGATCCACAACAGGCTCCAGGAGCAAGGAAGTATCTTAAAGCCTGTGCCAAGCCCAGTGTCAAACTGAGAGACCCATAAACTTCCTGAGCCACAGCAGGCTGCAAGAAGCCGAAAGGGAGCGACCAGGGGGCAGGGGCTGGCTGAGGGCTAGGAGGTTCCTGACCCTTCAGATGTAGGAAGCTGGTAGACAGCAGGAGGTGCTTTCTGAAAGTCTGATCAAAGCCTGATGCTCAACTGGGAAATTCCTGACCATTCAAATGAGTAACAGGCTTCATGGGGGCTGGATCTGCTCCAGACATGAATCTCAGCCTGGAGATCCCCCAATAGTAGGCTTTAAGGAAACTGTATTGGATCAAGTAGGCTACCTTAGCTTGGCTTTCAGCTCAGGGTCTGGCTTCAGGGAAGCCATATGAGAAGCTGACGGGGCTGTGGGGAAGGGGGGGGAGCCAGTGGGCTACTTGAATGCCTGTCCGATGCCCGAGCTGTAATGTGTAGCTTTAGGGCTTCATCTCTTGAGACCCGAAACTTCAAGCTCAGCCAAGGAACAAGACGGTTAGGAAGCAAGTGGCTTTGAGGATCCTAAATTCTACTCCCTGCTCAGAAAGTGTTCTTTGGGGCAAAAAGACCCCTAAGTTTTGCTAGGCTGCAAGGGCTGAAGTAAACAGGAGCCCTGGGTTCTCTCTGGAGTGGGCTGCAACGGATGAGTGGGGCCAAGCTGGTTAGGACAGAGGTGAGTACCCAGCCATAGAAGAGTAGGATAGTTGAGTGGTTTAAAGAACAAGGAATGTGGTATCTGGTGCACCTGAGAATGGCAGCCCTGAGGAAGCTCCTACTTCTGGGGGAGGAGAGAGGAGCATAACAGCTTAAAACATGAACTCCCCACATTAGGAGAGTGGTTTCCAGTGGTTGCAAGCTGGAGTCAGCATGTGCTGGACTCCTAGGTTTGACCATCAGCTCTGGCTGAGGAGGGGAAGGTAAAGAAGATGTGGGTGACTGGAGAGGGGGCCTGTGCAAGGTCAGAAGGGAAATTCCATGGGACTAAAAGGCATCCCAGGTCTTGTAGCTAGAGAAGGACATGTTTGGCAGTTGTCACTATTTAACAGGAATGGTTCCTATTTTCTGGAACTTGTCTCTGGCAAAGCACTGTCCCTGCCTTGCCTTTGGGATGGGCATTGTTGAAACTGTGTTAATTATGAGTTGCTTTTGCTCAGCAGCATCCCCAAGGCTTCTAAACATCTCTCACACACCTCATCTTTAACACTCACACATGCTGATGTCTCTCACATTCAGCATTTGAGAACATGTTGTTGGACTCAGGATTTCTCACAATATTTGCACCTTCTTGGCTTTTAAAGATTGCTGGGCAGTCCCATTTTATGCCTGGATTTTATCTACTGCTGGGTTATCTTTTCTTGATGTTATCATTTTATTGAGTTGTTGCATAGTCTGTTTTATTATGTATGCTGCCTGTTGAGTCAGCCACCAGAGAGACACGGCTGTTTCCTTGGTCTTACTCCTGAAACAAGGTATCTAAGCAGTTAAAGTTTTTCCCATCATGGCAGGAAAAGCTTCCCCTCCTAACTTTCTGGGTGACACCTGTGCAGGGAAAGGAACTGGCTATGTGCAAACATGGCTGATATGCCTTTATTTTTCCCCCAACCTGCATTATTTGTAAAAAGCACTGTTGCTGTTCAACTAGTGAACCAGGGGGAAATGGGGCACCTCATGCTTAGGGAACAAATTTGCCCCTCCATTCTTTCCGTCCAGCTTTTACAACCCTCCCCAGACTTACCACATCCCATTCCTTGAGTGTTTTTTGCCTGGTTGGGAAGTGTCCTTGAATTGTGATACTGGTTCTTGCTTAACTTGGATGGGGGAATCTATGTGTGCACAGAATCCTCTGAATTTTCTGCAGCTAGAAAGTGCAAAAGTAAGAGTTCCATCTTTTGCTCTGCTCATCTTTGCTGCTTTTGACTTTGAACATGACTCCAGTTAGCATGTGCCCCCAGAACATTGCTCATGATGGAATGAGACCCTTGGGTTACAAATGTTCCCCACCCTGCTGCTAGAATTTTTCCTCCCTGACATCATTTCCTTTAGGCATAGGCAGACACAGTTTTGCCACTAGTGAAAACTAGGCAAAAGCCACACGCTTCCTTCTTACCGCTTTCCATAAACTGCAAAGCCCCCTTTTCGTGGATGTAAGATCCCCCCACAACTTTTTTAAATAAATAAATGTAGAATTCAAAATGAAATTGTATCTGGTTTGGTTATACATTAAGAACTTGAAGCCCCCAAAAAATGATGTGGAATTCACTGATGCAGCTCAAGGACAGTATTTGGCAAATTTGGAAAGAATCAGCCAGCTGGTGGGTGCTAAATGGGGCTGTTTGTATTCTGTAAATAATTCAGCATCCTAAGCTTTCAGTGTTTTTAAGAAAGTTTCTAGCTCTCGTGGTTAAGAAAATAAGTTTGAAACTATTGCTTTGGTGCAATAGATACCTCCCCTCTCTCAAACAAATGGCCAGATCAATTAAGCAGCGTTCTTCATGCCCAGTAGGTTTGGAACTTGTTGGCAATAGCAGAACTATGGATGAACTGAGGGATGCAGGTGGCACTGTGGTCTAAACCACTGAGCCTCTTGGGCTTGCCGATCAGAAGGTCAATGGTTTGAATCCCCGCAACGGGGTGAGCTCCCGTTGCTCGGTCCCATCTCCTGCCAACCTAGCAGTTCAAAAGCACACCAACGCAAGTAGATAAATAGGTACCACCGCAGCAGAAAGGTAAACGCGTTTCTGTGTACTCTGGTTTCCATTATGGCGTTCTGTTGCACCAGATGCGGTTTAGTCATGCTGGTCACATAACCCAGAAAGCTGTCTGTGGACAAATGCCAGCTCCCAGAGCCTGAAAGCGAGGTGAGCGTTACAAACCCATAGTTGCCTTTGACTGCACCTAACCGTCCAGGGGTACTTTACCTTTACCTTTATGGATGAACTTGAGCATGTCCCAGTGTGTTTCAGGTAAATGTGCTGCCTCAATAATGTTTGTGATAGAGGCAACTAGCCCCCTTATGGGGGCTTAAGGCTCTGACTTTTAGCACTGGCTCCAAGAGCAAAGGATTCGCTTCTAGTATCAATAAAATCTTAATAGAAATGGTGACAGGCCTCCTTATTGGACTGAAAGCGGTCTATGAGATACATATGGGTAAGCAGAGTGATGAAGTGAAATGTACAAATCTATGGTTTTCCCAACCAGAGAAGTCACTGTCAATTTGCATAAGGGAAAACACTTTAAAATTAGCCATAAATGGTAGAGAACTCCAGGACAACTATTGCCTATGGAAACTAACACTTACTCCAGGCCTTGGAGGGTTAAGCTACCTGGGAGACCCTCACAGGTACCACCTTTTTTTGTTTGAGTTCATAACTTAATTCTAAGAAGAATCGCACCCGGGGCATCAGGCAAGCTCTGCACAGGTCCGAACATTTCTTCTTGTACTTCTTTGGCGATCACTTGTAGCCGAGTAAGATTGTCTTCCATAAAGACGGTTTTAACAGTGGACCCATAAGTGACTGTAGAGGCCAGTTCTGGATCCATACATCCTTCCACAGTGGGGGCATAGATTTCCAGGCAGGAAATGATCATGGTGAGGGTTTGCCAAGCGTGCCTTCCTCTTAGCACATTTCTCCCTTTCATCCTGACTTCAAGCATCTTCAAAGCCCATGACACCTTTGGTAAAGGCTGTTCTCCAGTTGGAGCACTCACAGGCCAGTGTTTCCCAGTTGTCATTGTTTACACTACATTTTTTTAGATTTGACTTGAGAGAGTCTTTAAATCTCTTCTGTTGACCACCAGCACTACACTTTCCATTTTTGGGTTGGCATGGATGTGGTGCTAGAGACACTTATTACCACTTACTATGTTGTGATGAGGGCAGGAATGAGACAATGATATCGTGTAACCCACACTCAGCCCATGGAACACACATTTGCTGGACAGCATATCTTCAACATGTCTTTTTCTCTCTTTAATTACAGCAAGTGCCACAGCCCCGACGGTCTTCCCATTGCCTCCCTGTAGCCAAGACTCCTCTACTGCCTCCCTGGTCTCCATAGGTTGTCTGGTCTCTGGCTACTTTCCAGAACCGGTCGAAGTACAGTGGAATTCGGGAGCCATCTCCAGCGGCATCCAGACCTTCTCTGCACTATTAGATTCATCCAGTGGCCACTACACTCTCACCAGCCAGCTCACCATCCCAACCAGCACCTGGGAATCAGAGAAGTTTGAATGCAATGTCACACATGCAGCTACCGGCTTCACAGCCAACAAAAACATTCAGCGTGAGTCTTTCTGGGCCTTGGTTATCTGCTTGCTTCTTAACTCTCAAATGGGCAATCAATGCAGTTGAAGAAAATAAAGTAAATTACTTGGGTGGAGAGAGTGGGGCAATAGATGCAATATTTTTGGGTAGTATTATTGTCTCATTTCAAGGCACATTAAGCATGGCAGGCACCAACAAAAAGAAAAATGTCTTTGCCCAACAAGGCTTACAAATGAAATATAGGGGTTGGAGTGGAAAGAACGAGTTTGGAATCCTCCATTCAGTACCAACAATGGTATAAGAAAAAGTCAGGTTGCACCATTTCAGATTTCAGTTGTCAGCGGCAAGTTGGAGCATCATCCAGCAGCAACTTTTTTGAATACATTTCAAGGTTAGATTAATTTAGAAGGATTTGTGGCCATTTATAGATCATTCTTCTTTGGAGCAATTTTACCAAAACACAAAACATACACACACATGTGAATGGCATTCATGACCCCTCATTTTAATTCATTATATGAGTTGTCAACCTGCAGAACCAGTGAAATGACTTAAGTTCTGGGGTGGTTGGCTGTTCCTGCGGCCCACTCACTTGTAATGTTGGAAGGAATGGTTAGGATTGATCACCCTGTACCAAGGCAAAGCATGATAGCTACAGGGGGGAGGCAAGCTTTGAAAAGGGATACGGAGTGGGGGGAAAGTGCCTTGATGAGAAGGTGAGGCTGTTCATAACTTTGGGGTCAGCATGTCAAAAGGTGGGGAGGGTGATAACAGGAGAACCAAAAGAGGCAAATTGCAGATGAACTAGTAGCCACTTAGACCTCAAAGCTTACATGGAGAGGGAAATAGGTGGCAAAGTGAAGCTCACTAAGACATGGGGAAGGGGGATAGATCACAAACAAATAATATTAATTCCCCTCACATGTGGACGGGAGAGAATATCAGTTCAGTTAAGATTTAAATATCAATCAACCTAATTCACAACAAAACTTGAATGAAAACACAGCCATCTTTCAAATTCACACTTATCCAAATTTTGCAAAGCAGTTCTCCAGCCAAGTAGTGTGTACAAAAATGCATCTACTAGGGAAAGATGTGCACAAAAATGGATATATTGGTATAAATAACATATAAAAAGCATTATATCAGGAGCACTGCTTAGCAAAAATGTTTATATTAGGCAAGATTGTATGTAAAGACAGCATGTTAGGAAAAAAATAGATTAAAATGCAGATGAATTTTCGTAAGTACTTATTTTAGAAATATTTGTATAGAGATACGGAGAATGGGGGGGGGGAACTGAGAGAAATTAAAATAGACAAGTTAACCCATCCCTGCCTTCCCATAACTTATACCCCTCCAGACTCTCCTGCGAAACCAGCAGTGGTCCCAGAAGTCCGCCTGCTCCATTCCTCCTGTGATCCCAGGCATGCCACCATTGAGCTGCTCTGCATTATCTCCAGCTTCTACCCCAGCAGGGTGACGATAGAGTGGCTAGTGGGTGGGCAACCTGGGTTGCTATCCTCGGTCACAGCACCACCCAGGAAGGATGCCCACGGATACACCTTCAGTACCACAAGCACAGTCAATGTTAGCAAAGAAGACTGGCAGGCTGGGAATACCTACCACTGCCAGGTGTTCCACGAAGCAACCCAAACCAAATTGAAAAGCAAAGCGAAGATATGTGAAGGTAGGAAAGGTTGACTGAGCTGGCACTTGTGTTTTCCTCTGTTTTGGTGGGCATGGACTGGAATGCAAGGGGGAGGATGACAACAGCTTCGGGTTACAGAGGGTCCTCTCAGGTGCTAAGCATTTCAAGATAGTGTCCTTCCTAATTCATACACACACAGACAGACAGACACACACACAGTGATAACTCAGTTTGGGAACTTAATCCGTTCCGGAAGTCCGTTCTTAAACCGAAACCATTCTTAAACCGAGGCGCACTTTGCCTAATCAGGCCTCCCGCCACCGGTGCCCTTCCACTGTTTGGCTTCCGTTCTTAGACTGAGGTAAAGTTCTCAAAACACTACTTCAGGTTTTGCGTAGTTCATAAACTGAATCATTCATAATCGCTCCCCACATCAAATGGGGGGTGGGGTTTGTGTCGTTGCGCACAGCCCCCCCATCCTATGCGGCTTGCTAAAATACAACCTGGCTTTGCCCCCTCCCACACTGGATACGTGGAGGTTCCCGCCCACACAATAGAGGGTGGAACTTACCTGGGAGTCCTCTTAAACCAAGGTACCACTGTGTGTGTGTGTGTGTGTGTGTGTGTGTGTGTGTGTGTGTGTACATATGCATACATACATGCATACATACATACATACATATGTGCTGCTTTCTATTATGGCCCATTGAAATAAACCTTTTCCCATTGACTGCAGTGTACACATGACCTTAATAGTAGAGTAGTTATTTTCCATTTCTACTGGAAGCAGGACTCAGGGAAGACATAGTGCAGGGGACATCAGAGTGCCGCAAAGGTCCATGAAAAGTCTTGGCAAATATGCTATCCTCTTCAGGGGGTTGGGGTCAGAGGACATTTTCCATCCTCTACAACATGTAGTTTGACTCAATGGTGTAAACCTTCTCCTGGATAGAACAATAAACCATAGAATCATAGAGTTGGAATAGACCACAAGGGCCATCGAGTCCAACCCCCTGCCAAGCAGGAAACAATGTAGTCTTGATAGCAGAAACTGATGTTGTAGAAGAGGGTGATAGGGAACTGTTTGTTCCTGCTCATTATTCACAATGGAATATGGAGGGTGACAGGGAACTATTTTTATTTTATTTTTTGCTTGGTTACTGACAATGGAATATGGAGCTTTTATTGATTCTCGGACACCCAAGGGCACCAAATGCCAGCTTCTTTCCTTTAATACATGTACCAGGTGTGGAGTTATTGATCCCTTTTACTCTGCAGCAAGGAATGCCCTTCTTAACAGGATGCATGCAAGCCCCTAAAACAGCAGGGAAGGGAGGGGCGGTTGGAGAAGTAACATGACGTTTGTATCCCCAGATAATACTGATTGCCCCTCCGCTGGCATTAGCGTGCGAATCATGCCCCCAACCGCAAAAGACTTGTACATAAACAGAGACCCTACGCTCACCTGTGTGGTGGAAAATCTGGAAAATTCAGATGGGCTGAAAGTCACCTGGTCACGGGCAGATTCAGGACCTGTGAGCCCAGGTTTATTGGAAGTGAAAGAAGAGCTTAATGGAAAGTACACCGCGACCAGCTCCCTCCCTGTCACAACGTGGCTGCAGGGTGAGGAATTCACCTGCAAGGTGGAATATCCAGGCTTGACTGCTCCCATCACTAAGACCATTGCCAAGACAACAGGTAAGGGGGGAAACAGAGTTGGTCTCCCATCATGGGGCTGGTGTCCTTGTGTTCCAGCAGGAAAGAGAATACACAGCACCACTTGGCTCATCTGTGATTTACATTGCGGACACACTTTGCAATCTCACACAGTCTGGTGGGGGTATTGTGCAGGTTTGCACAATCATTCTACACTTGTCTCTGCTCACAGGTTTTTATGGTGCTTGAGAAACCTGCAATGCATGCTTTTTATCAGAAGGCGACACTGGGACTATTTCCATCTCCAGCTAAGGATCCTTCTAACCCCTGAATCTGTCTATTGATAGGTAGATGAAGGATTGAGCCAGTTCTGTTGAGGGCAGTTCATTATCCTTGCCCTGGTGGCCTAATCCATACATTTAAGGAGGTACCTGGAAAGAACATTGTGGGAACTTGAGCATACCAATACAGTGGTGCCCCGCAAGACGAATGCCTCGCAAGACGAAAAACCCGCTAGACGAAAGGGTTTTCCGTTTTTCGATGTGCTTCGCAAGATGAATTTCCCTATGGGCTTGCTTCGCAAAACGAAAAAGTCTTGCGATTTTTTTCACTCCCCCCCTTTTTCTAAGCCGCTAAGCTGCTAATAGCCTTTTAGCCACTAAGCCGCTAAGCCTTTAATAGCCGCTAAACCGCTAATAGTGCTAATCCGCTAAGCCGCTAATAGGGTTGCTTCGCAAGACGAAAAAAATGCTAGACGAAGAGACTCACGGAACGGATTAATTTCATCTTGCGAGGCATCACTGTACCTTCTCAGGAAAGACTGGGATTCTCTGTGTTATGGGCCCCCTGTGTATATCTGTTAAGAGAAAGTAGACTGTGTAAAACCTCTGCTATCTTGGTTTGGTACCTTATGTATTCATCCAGCTCGAAGAAGCCCAACCCATGTTGCACTTCTTCCTACCCAGGTCCACGTGCACAAGAGCTTCGGCTAAATGCATTCTAGCTTGTTAATGTTGTCGTTGAGGATTTACTCTGTCTTCTGTACTTGAAACTGTTTTTCAAGCCATTTGGCAGATAATAATCAGCACTCCTGTCCAAACCACAAGCCCCAGGATTCTCTTGGGGAGAAGCCATGACATTCAAATTGTAACAGGAATTGCAATATGGATAGATTAATTTCTAAAACTTTGTTTGCTGTGCTGTTTATGAATGTGAATGCCACAAGAGAAGGCAGAGCTTTTCATTTATTTATTTGTACATACATACATACAGGTTTCCCCAACCACTCTGGGCAGCTCCCAACAGAATATTAAAACACAATAAAACATCAAACATTAAAAACTTCCCTAAACAGGGCTGCCTTCAGATGTTTATTTCCATGACATCTGATGGAAGAACGTTCCACAGGGTGGGTGCCACCACCAAGAAGGCCCTCTGCCTGCTCCCGCCCCTTGCAACTTCACTTCTCGCAGAGAGAAAACCACCAGAAGGCCCTTGGCGCTGGACCTCAGTGTCTGGGCCGAACAATGGGGGTGGAGACACTCCTTCAGGTATACTGGGCCGAGGCCCTTTATGGCTATCAAGGTCAGCACCAACACTTTGAATTGTGCCCAGAAGCAGGGTGCCTGTGTATATCATGGAGACAAGCAATGCTTTTTTTCTAGAAAAATAAGTGCCATTACTCACCATTAAGTGATTACAGTTAAGTGCCATACTTTTTAAAGACAAAACGAAAGGTGTTGGTACTGTGTACCCTTGAATACCCCCCCCCCCGTGGGGGGGGAGCACTGTTTCCTGACCAGAAAGAAGAGCACAGGTAGACTCTGGGGGAATCCTCATGCAGTTTCAGATAATATGACGGGCCTTTTGGGATCATTATTGGGAATGTATTGCAGCATCCACTAAATGGTTCTAATCTTAATCACTGCTGGCACATCTTTTCTCTCATACATTTCCCCACCCCACCCCACCCCCAAAGGCAACATAAAGGCTCCCAAGGTTTTCCTCTTCTCCCCACACAACGAGGAAATCCGTGCTCGGCCACCAATGCTGACGCTCACCTGCCTGGTGACAGGATTCACCCCAAAAGAAGTTTCTATCCAGTGGCTGAAGAATAACAATGCCATGCCTGAAGATCACCATGTCAACACGCCGGTCATGAAAGACAAGAGCAACAACTCCCACTTCATCTACAGCAAGCTGACAATCCCATTCTCTGACTGGAACAATGGAACCCCTTTCACTTGCATAGTTTACCACGAAGCCCTCCCTATGAAGTTCACCCAGAGGACCGTGGAGAAAACCCAGGGTAAAAAATGATGGCCATGCCTCCTACGGCACTGTAACCTCTTCAGCCTCTCCCGGATTTTCCTCTAGCATTGTCAGATAAACCTGTGTAAAGGTCTTCCATGCATGCATGCATGTTTGGCCTATGGCTGAATAAAAGAGAACTAACTCAGATATATCCCATGTTGTGGTCACTTGCAGGAGAATCGATGACTGGCGTGGGGTGGGTGGGTTCTGGAAAGCAAGGAGAGAATGGATTTATTAAGTGGGTCTTCATGATATTGGAAGCAAAATGTATTCGCCATTATCAGAGCTACGCCATGGGGAGTGGGGAGGTTGCAAAGGTCTGGTGTCAGTATATGTGAAGTTTTACTGCTCACAACAGGCCTCTGTTATGTGCCAGAAGTGAGAGGGATTTGGTCCAAAGACACCCAGTGAGCTTCATCTAGATAAATGGTGATTTGAATCTGGGTCAAATTCCACTAGGCTCAAGTCCAATATCCTGTCATCTGCTCCACACTGGCTTCCCTCTGTACATGTCCATACACAGGAAGCTGCTCTCCTTTTTATGTCTGGTGCTGAAAACAGCTGCTATAACACTGAAGAGGAATATTTATGTATCCTCCTCTCCCACAAAGATTCTGTTGCAGATCCCCCCTCAACCTCTCCCATCACAACCACCAGCAGCTCCATCCTTTGGTCAACTGCCACCAGGCCTCTGTTCCTCAGTGGTTCAAACTAGTCAGTTGTGGCAGAGCTGTGGAGTTCACTGCAGACCCAGAAACCGTATTATAACTCAGTGTTCTGTGTATTAGAAGCTGATAGATAATATTGCAGCAGGAAAATAAGCTGTGGAGGACAGTGTAAACAAGCAAAACTGAAGCAGCAGCAGAGCAAGGGGACCAGAAAGTCAAGAAGGTCCAATATGCTAACAAGGCTTGGGTGGCTCAAATAGAAGCAACAGATTTAGAAATGGGAGCATGTATGGGAACACACACACACAAACACAAGCACAAACACAAACCAAGGGAGTAAAAATAAAAAGGCTGGGGAAATGAGCAAAATGTCTTTTTAAATTTGCCACAGTCCCAAAAAATCAAGGCCCAAGCCTCATATTCTAATTTTGCCTTCTTGATATGAATATGTATTCTGCCCATTGCAGATGATAGGTGGGAAATTATTTTACGTTGCCCTTCTCTTCTTCTGTCTTCAATGAATGACAGTACTAGTTACAGATATTGGCTGTATCCAATGTTAGCCTTACTCACAGCAGACCCAGTGGAATTAATGAATAAGACTACCACTTGTCCATTAATTTCAATAGCTCTACTCTGAGTAGGACTACCATTGGCTACCATCTGTGCAAGGTATGTTCTCTGCTACAAGGACAGAGATATCTGTATGGAGCTGGAAGTACAGGAGCAGGCGAGGCATCCTGGGGAAAGATAGTTCAACAGAGAGCAGGAGTAAGGGAGTCATAGGGCCAGAAAGTAGCCAGCAGTCATCTGGTGCAACAGTCATGCACACTCACCATCGACAATATATAGCTTTCCTTCATATCAACTCACATTGTCCAGATTTTTCATCTCAGGGAGGCAGCAGAAGAAACTAAGAAAATGCATCACACCTGCATTGCCTGAGAGCAAAGAATAGTCTGTAAGAGCCAGACTAAATGAGATAACAGGGACAAGGAGCAGCCACAGGGAAGCCACAGGACTACATACCTGGGTCCTTACAAAATTTATCCCTCAAAGTGGCTGTTGACTATAAAAAAAACCAAGTGACAGTTAGCATCCCATCTGTGAAATTAATAATTATGATAATGATGATAGCAATTATTATTATTATTATTATTATTATTATTATTATTATTATTATTAGACCCTAAATCTGATTGGGATGGGTGAGCAAACTGAGCCAAGCTTTGGATAGATTGGCGAATAGGTCAGATGGATGAGGAGCCATGAGAGAAAATCAAATTCACTGAATATTCAGGACATATTTTTGGACTGGCCTTACATTGAGGGTGGGATGTGAGAGATAATATGTTAGAGAAGGCGCTTTGACCCAATCATGACATGCAGGTATACAATGGGGGGTATTTTTCCCCCCTCACAGAGATAGCCTGGGATCACCTCAGAACCACCCACTCAAACACATACAAACAAAAAGATAAGCTGCCTCAAAATCTCTTGACATTTTGAGCAGTGATCTTAAAAATCGGGGGGGGGGGGATTTCTAAGTACACTTGGGCCCAGCAGCCCAAATCTCCACTCAAACACTCTTGCCCAGTTACAGGTAGGTAGCCGTGTTGGTCTGCCGTAGTTGAAACAAAATTTAAAAAAATCCTTCCAGTAGCACCTTAGAGCCCAACTAAGTTTGTTATTGGTATGAGCTTTCGTGTGGATGCACACTTCTTCAGATACCTTGCACATGAAAGCTCATACCAATAACAAACTTAGTTGGGCTCTAAGGTGCTACTGGAAGGAATTTTTTTATTTTGTTTTGACTCTTGCCCTAATTATGCTGCAATGATGTGGCCTCAGCCACCTACACATGAAATGAACACAACTCCCTACCCACACCTACTTGCTGGTTACTCCATACTTTGATGTTAACAGGTGGCCTGCTTTGCATACTGGCTAGTGTTCGGTTTTGGTGGTTAGAAGACCAGATTCAAAGCCCCAATCAACCATGATGCTCACTGTGTGGCCTTTCTATATGTCCCTCAGAAGAGAGGGGGGGCTGAAGAACTAGGCATAAACATTACCTGGGATGAACAGGGTGGGTTACCAAAACTCTAACATCAAGCCTCTATTTCAAAATTTAGATGATATTTATTGTTATATAGGCCATAGATGATCTTGCAGATGTGCAGTTCATGCGTCATAGGTTTTGGGGTTTTGTAGTCCGTGTTAGACTGTAAGAATAAGAAGAAATATAAGAATAGTACATCAGTACTACTGAGTAGAACCTATGAGTCCGTATAACTCTAAGTGAAGTGTGCATGCATACTAATACCTGCCACTTGTATCTATATTACTATGGACAGGGAAGACTTGGCAAACAAATGGGAGCAGATAGAATCTAATGGGAAAAGTGGATTTTTAAATGGCAACCCATAGCCTGGCATTAGGTCAGGAATTACCTTACCAATGCACTATGATAGAATTCCCACCCTGTGGGTTTCATACATTTCTACCTGCAATTACAGTCAAATTTCAGAACAGGTAGCTTTGAGATTTCTGTAGCCTGTGTTGATTACAAAGGGTATAGACATTAGTGGTGGGTGAAGCTTGGGAATGTTTTATGGTGAATACAGGGATTGACGTCTCTCTCTCTCCCCTCACAGAGGTGACTGTGTCAACAATGGATGATTACAGCGATGAGAAGGAGGAGGAACTGGACCGCCTGTGGCGAACCATCTTCATTTTCTTTGTTCTCTTCCTCCTCAGTGTTTGTTATAGTGCCACCATTACACTGTTCAAAGTGAGTAGAGGGGAAGGGATATTATATATCGACATTTGCATTTAAATGGTGGAGGAAGGGAGGCAGAATAAACACATCAGGGATAGAAAGACGAGAAAAGACAAAGGGATAATGCTGAGATGTTTGTACTGTTAGTTGTAAATTACTGTTAGTTGTAAATTATTCTGTAGAGGAATGAGCCTATAACATGACATGTATACTGTGTCAAACAGTCCATTCAATATCCCATTAAAATCAGAACAACGGGATGGAGAAAAATATTTGACTTGTTGGTTGGAAAGACAAGTTAAGAGTAATGGGATGGGAAAAGATGGCAAGGAATGGTTTTATGGTACATTGCCCAAAGGCCATAGTTCTTCATATGGAATTTGCTCCTGCGAAAGGTAGAAGAAGAGTTCTGATTTGATATCCCACTTTATCACTACCCGAAGGAGTCTCAAAGCGGCTAACATTCTCCTTTCCCTTCCTCCCCCACAACAACCACTCTGTGAGGTGAGTGAGGCTAAGAGACTTCAAAGAAGTGTGACTAGCCCAAGGTCACCCAGCAGCTGCATGTGGAGGAGCGGAGACGCAAACCCGGTTCCCCAGATTACGAATCTACCGCTCTTAACCACTACACCACACTGTAGTGTAGTGACGGCCATCAACTTGGAACGCTTTAAAAGACAAATTCATGGGAAATGAGGTTATCAGTGGCTACTAACTGCAATGGATATATTCTGCCTCCGTTGTTAAAGGCTTGATCCAGCAGGACTCTTTTCATTGTTCTTTTGACATGTTGTTATGTGTAAATAAACACATAAATGTACCTTGCAAACCGTGACTGGCAGGAGATAGGAAGGGGAAAGGAACTAAGAACAAGTAGATCTTGCATATTTTTCTTCTGTACTCATTCCTGCTGTATGTCCTCCTTTATCCCCACTCTCACTACTTCCCACAGGTAAAATGGCTCTTCTCCACTGTGATGCTCCTGAAGAAGCAGTCGTTGGGCCCTGACTATAAGAACGTTAGCCAAAGAGTGGCCTAGAAACATTTTCCTGGGAACTCTTTCCCTGCACCTCACGGGGTGCAAAGAAGTAGTCGCTGGCTGGATTTAGGGCTTCTTCTCCAGTGTGAACGCCCTAATCTTCTCTCTTTCGGCCCCTTCTCCTCCTTGGCGGGTGGAGATGAAGCCCTTCTACTGGTCCTTTAAACATGTCTTCCACAGTGACTGTCAAGAAGAGTGTGTTGTTTTCCAATGTAACTGAACTGTACAGCTTTGTATTTTACGTACTACTTGGTAAATATTCTGTAGGGAGGGTTTTTTTGTACTATATAAGGTAAGATGTGCACAAAGGGAGAGGGAGGGAAGGAATGCTGGTATGTTTTTATGCTGATTTGTTGAAGGTGGAGTGTGACAGTTAGACGTGTGTGTGTGTGTGTGTCTTGGGATTTTGGAGAGGGATAGTGAAGGGTGGCTGGTTTGGAGCTGAGGAGCAATGGGTAGAATGGGCAGAATAGGCAGAATAGGCTATTAATAGAAGTATGAACACATGATATAAAATATCCAGACTCTGTTATGTGCAACATCGTATATGTACCTGTCAACATACAGCTTTTACTGCCATAATAAAGTTTTGGTTTGTTCACGCCACATCTCATGTTTGGCTAAGCTATCAAGGCTGGGACAAAGGGATATTAGTATTGATAAGGTGGCAGCAGAATACTATTTTCTGGGAGAATGCCTTAGGCATTGGAAGCCCAGAGCTCATAACCCTGTAAGGCACATAGGAACCCAGCAGTTGGTGGGGGTGAGAAATCCTTTACCAAGCAAAAGGGGAACAAAACTAAAGTACCCTCTTGCTCCTAAGTGGTGGGCTTGGGCTGGGGAGGGTACAGCAAAGAGGAACCAGCTCTCCCACCCAGCCTGTGATTTATAAAGTTTGGAGACAGATGCACAAGCCTTGAGAAAGGAGCTTCGGCATGTCAACTCTGACTGAGTTCAAAGGTTACAGATAGATAGCCGTGTTGGTCTGCCATAGTCAAAATAAAAAAATTCCTTCCAGTAGCACCTTAAAGACCAACTAAGTTAGTTCTTGGTATGAGCTTTCGTGTGCATGCACACTTCTTCAGATACACTGAAACAGAAGTTGCCAGATCCTTCTATATAGTGAGAAGGTGGGGAGGGGTATTACTCAGAAGGGTGGTGGGAATGGGAGATTGGCAGATAGCTGAGATGAGCCTTCTGAGTAATACCCCTCCCCACCTTCTCACTATATAGAAGGATCTGGCAACTTCTGTTTTAGTGTATCTGAAGAAGTGTGCATGCACACGAAAGCTCATACCAAGAACTAACTTAGTTGGTCTTTAAGGTGCTACTGGAAGGAATTTTTTTATTTGGGTTCAAAGGGTAAAGGTAAAGGTAAAGGGACCCCTGGCCATTAGGTCCAGTCATGACCGACTCTGGAGTTGAGGTGCTCATCTCGCTTTATTGGCTGAGGGAGCCAGGCCATGTGGCCAGCATGACTAAGCCGCTTCTGGCGAACCAGAGCAGTGCACAGAAACGCCGTTTACCTTCCCGCTTGCACTTTGATGTGCTTTCGAACTGCTAGGTTGGCAGGAGCTGGGACAGAGCAACGGGAGCTCACCCCGTCGCAGGGATTCGAACCGCCGACCTTCTGATCGGCAAGTCCTAGGCTCTGTGGTTTAGACCACAGGGTCACCCGCATCCCTATGGGTTCAAAAGGACTTACTACTAAATAGCTATGCATAGGATGGCAGCCTGAGATCCCTCAGTCCTTACGTCCACTGCATCCTCCCTTTTTTAGGGCTTCAGGCCTCCTCTCCACCCCATGTGCATTATTTGCCTGTTCATCAACATGCCCCCTTCGCTCACAGGCATCCAGTCTACCCTAGCTGTGGGAGACTCTGACAGCCCCAAGGGGGCACAAAATAATACTAATACTAGTACTAAGAAGACCCACTAAAATGTAACAGTACCAAAAAGAATTATTGTGAAAATAAGAACTAGTTTTGGAGGGCACCGAATATTGCCCTCTCTCAGGGCATGGTATTACCAAAGTCCACCTCTGATTCAGACCTATCCTATTGTAGCCAAATCCACCTAAGGACAGTACACAAATGTCCTTAAACTCCTTCCCTATTACTGAATACTTAAATATATCAGTTTTATGACCCACCCAGCACCACCACCATGTTCTTCATCAGAATCATGACTGGCACTGACTGCTGTTTTCATATATTGCCTGTTTTGTGGTCATAACTATATTTACTAGACATCAATAAGAACATACCAAAATGAAATAGTCTACCTACAGTTTTTATTTTGGCAAGGGGTGTGTGTTTTTGTTCCTCCTTTACATACTTTCAAAGGAACTTCATCCTCTCTTGAAAATTCCACCTGTTGTCCTTCATTCCCATAAAATCAGTGCTGGCGGAACCTGCAGATTTGCAGGTGTCATTGGACTCCAGTTCCCAGCAGCCACAGTCAGCATAAGAAATGGTCAGGGGTGATGGGTTTTGTAGTCCAACAACCTCTGGAGGACCACAGTTTCCTCACTCTTTACTGACATCTTGGTTTACCTGGACTCTTACATAGAGCCACTTCTCTCTGTTTCTTCAAAGGCTTCCTCAAAGCTCAGGCTTCCTCAAAGCTCACCTTTTCCATAAAGCATTTTGGCCCTTCAGTCTCATCCCCGACTCAGAGGTACAGTGGTACCTCGGGTTACAGATGCTTCAGGTTACAGATGCTTCAGGTTACAGACTCCGCTAATCCAGAAATAGTACCTCGGGTTAAGAACTTTGCTTCAGAATGAGAACAGAAATTGCACGGTGGCAGTGTGGTGGCAGTGGGAGGCCCCTTTATCTAAAATGGTACTTCAGGTTAAGAACAGTTTCAGGTCAAGAATGGACCTCCAGAATGAATTAAGTTCTTAACCCAAGGTACCACTGTACTAGAAGAGTGAATGCTGCTTTTCAAAGAGCTGAAAGCTGTTTAAAAGAGCTTTCATTGCTCTTGTTTTGTAAATTTATCTCCCTTTTACCACTGGGACAAAGGCTTGGCAAGTGTTAAAAAACTCTTTTACCTGATGGGTCAAAATAATATGTGCTATTGTAATGGGCAAAGATGCCTCTGTTGCATCGTTTTCAACTCCCTTAAAAATGTTTAAGAAAATGGGGTTGTCTTTGATCACACTGAGACATTAAGTGAGGATGAAGGCAATCTTTCTTACACCAGTCGTTCTGTGCTGGTAGGTCTGAGGAAATGAAGAGCAGAAACTTTTGCAGGAATGGCAAAAGCTCGCCAAAAGTCCCCAGTTCAGTTTCTGGTATCCTGAAATAGGGTTGAGAGACCCCTGTCTAAAACCCCAGAAAGCCACTGCCAGTCAGTGTGGGCGGTACTGGGCTAAATGGACCGGTGGTCTGACCTGTGAAAAGGCATTTCAGGTGTTGTTTGGCTGTTATATGTTTAATGTTTTAAAATTTAAGTATTTATTGAACTTTCCCCACAAATACACAAACAAGAAGGTAGTACAAAGTCAACATAGTGACACCCGCATGAGAAAAATGGGGATCAACAATGATGGCTACAGGCAAAAATAAAAATTGTTAGCTGTTTGACATGCTGCACTGTGGAGGGGAGGGTGCAGTCAGCTTTTATGAGTTGCCAGCTGACCAAACATGGCCCACAGTTAATGCCCAGCCAGTCAACTAGTCCACTGCCCATTTGAAGGCAGCATTTTGACAGGGAATCGCCACTCCTAGATTCTGCCAGACAGAGAAGTCCTCTAACAGTCGACAAGACACATGGGCCCTAGCTTCTGGGGGTGGTGGACTGAGGTGAGATCTGTAACTGCTGCCCACCTGAGAAGGGTGAGAGGCCATTAGCACTCTGAAATTGAGGTTTGGATGAAATCACTGAGTCAAACCAAAAGAAAAAAATGGGATGTCAGAGTGCCCAATCTTAGTCATTAACGTATGTACTGCAATAAAATGAAACCATGTCTTAGAAAACTTGGTTTAGATTTTTTTTAAAAAATGTATTATTTATTTCAGGAAATGTGTACACATGGGGGTTGTTGGAGGGTGAAGAAGAGAAAGTGCAAGTCCTGTTGCACAAATGCACTTCCATTGCACAAGCAAGTTGGCTGCACCAGATAGTGCCCACATTGGCCTCACAATTTAATTTATCCCACAGCTGCATGAAGTAGGAATCCAAAACCATTTGCGGGAATGAAATGCGATATGAAAATGGTTAATAGCAATATATGAGGTGAAGGCCTAGCTTGGCACTCAAGCCTGAATGAGCCTCTTTGACAGTGCCATTGTTACACTTGGTCGTAAGCTTCACCAACAACAATGTCATCACAAAAGTTCATTGGGATTGACAGTGCAAGCCTTTATATGTCTACTCAGAAGTAATCCCCACTGAATTCAATGGGGCTGGGAAGCCAGTGGTGATTGTGGTGAGCAAAGGGAATAGCCGTAGACCGAAGCCCCTGCAAAGTCCATATAGGATTGCAGCCTCGGTTTATTTAACTCTGTAATGCTTAATGTCTTTATATAATTTTGATTTTATACATCACCCTGGGCAAAACAAGCAAACAAACAAGGGCTGTTAAGTTGAATTAACCAATTAATTAGGAGGGAAGTAGGTGAGTATAAGCACATGTTTTGAGTTTTGGAAGGCCAGATTCACCCCAATTCTGTATTTCATCTAGCCCTACTTTTCTCAACAATGGAATTTTGGGGTTATGAGAAGGTCAGAAAAAAGGGGGAAGTTCTGGCTGCCCCCAGTTATATCCCTTGAACCTAAAACTCATGATGTTTTTTCACACCTTCACGCCAACTCTCAGGACGTCACTAACGTGCAATGTTCTTTTTTAAGGCACTTCATAAGAGCATGGTTAGGGGAAAACTCCGAAGGCCGCATTGTGACAGAAAATAGTCCCAAACAGAAACAGACGGTGGGTCGTTCAGCAGAGGTCTGGTTGCTTCAATCAACTCCAGCCTTGGGATCAGTAAGTAAAAGAGGGTTTGTTCTTAATGTTATGGATCTTGAGAAGATAGGAACATAGATACCCCAAAGGAAAAGGGACTCCTTGGGATGTCCTAGACTTTCCAGGAAGCAAGTGAAGGATACTATGCCTGAGAAGGGGAGAAGCATTTTTCTCCTGTACTCAAGGGTCTCCTGTTGATTCTTGGGCTTCCTAGCTGATGCAAGTCTTCCTTGCTACCATCTTCCAACTGAGCATCTTTATGTAAGGGAGGCTGGGGGAGTAGATGGGGCTTGGAGCTGCTGCATGTGAGGCTTGGAGAAGGCTGCAAGGTAGCCTTGCTGTATCCCACCAGCTTCCCTATAGTCCAGCATTCAGATGATTCTTGGAGCTGAGAACTTCAAGGATAAAGAGCGACTGGTCAACCTTCCAGAAGCTCCACTTCAACTCCTATTATCAGAGCCAAATGGGAAAGACTGAATCTCAGTGGTAGAACATCTGCTCTGTAAGAGGAAGGTCCCAGGATCAATTCCTGGGGACCTTCTGGGCTGGAGGAGAAGCCCACCTGCAACCTTAGAGAGCCACTGCTGCCATCAGTTAGTGTAGGCAATACTAGGCTTCCTATGTTCTGATACCAGGCCAGAGCAACAGCAACAGCTGAGAGGAAGGAAAATAGGCACATGAACCTTCACCATGCATCATGTTCAGCTTGAAAGCTTCCCACCACTCAGCCAAGGGAGAGGTCTAAAGAAGGTAAGTGAGAAAAGCCCCAGGGCTCCTTGCTAACTCTTCCCAAGCTTGTTACTCAGCTATGTCCCAGCAGGGCTACCTGCCAAGCTGCTTCTTGCCTCCAAGCTATGGATTATGCTAGGAAATTGGAGGAGGGCAAGGGGGCTACCCAGCAGTCTGGCTAAAGCCTGATGCTGAACTGGCAACTTCTGGGCTCCCAGAGGAGTGTTGGGCTTCAAGAAAGTAGCTGGGGAACAAGAGGACAACCTAAAAGCTTGCTCAGATGCGATGGCCAGCTAGCAGTTCCTTGACTTTCTAGCTGAAGGTTGGTCTTCAAGGAAACTGATAAGGTGGCAGTGGGGACTGACATCTACCCCAGCCAGATGCTCAGCTGTGAAATTTTTGACCTCACAGGTCAGCACGATTCAAGCTGGGGAAGGCAGTACTTGAAAGCTTGCTCCAAACCTAAGGCTCTTTTGGTAGACAGCTGCTGCCAAAGCAGGAGAGATAGCTCACTTCCCACCAGCTTCCCATAAGCCTATCTGAAAGCCTGCCCCATGCCTGATCCTCAGCTAGGAGATCCTTGGCACCCAGCTGAATACTAAGCTAAAACAAGCTTGCTCAGCTGTGAGATTCCTGGCTTCCTGGACAAGCAGTGCACTCTGTGAACCCTGGAGGGGAATGTGAGCTCTTTCTCACCTAATGTTCAGCGGGGACATTGTCCCATACCTAGTTCAGAACCAGGATTCAAGGAAGCTAACCCTGGAGCAAGTAGCAAAGCTGAAGCCAGCCCACAGTGTTAGGATTCTGGGTCCTGGGGAGCAGCAAGGGAGGCTGCCTCTGCTGTGAGCCTAATGCTCAGCTGAGAGATTGCTGACCTCCTAGCTGCATGCTAGGACCCAGAAAAGCTGGTGGGGAGCAGTCAGGAGGGCAGGCTGCCCACATGCTTGCTCCAAGCCCAATGTTCTGCTGGGAGATCCTTGACCACCTAACTGAGTGCTAGCTGAGTCACAGAAGCTTATGGGGAGCAGCCAAGGGGCTGCCCAGATGCTTCCCCAAGCCTGATGCACAGTTTGGAGATGTCTGAGCGCCTAGCTTATTATTCACAAATGCTGGCGTGGGGCAGCCAGGATTGAGGCTGCCTGAATGGCAGAAAACCCCAAACCTGATGCTGTGCTGGGAGATACTATCAGACAGTCAGCAGACTTCAAGGAAGATGGCAGGATACAACAGGGCTGCTTGCTCTAACCTAACGCCGTCTGGGAGCTTCCTGACTACCAGAAGAACGTTAGGCATCCTCTGGCAAGGAAGGTGTCTGAAAGTCCACCCAGGCAGATACTTCACTGGGAGATTTCTGACACCTCCCTCCCGCAATGAGCAGCAGGATTCAGCCTGCCAAGGGGACCAAGAGCTACTTGTGAGCTTGCTCCAAGTCTGATGCTCCAATGTGAGGCTCTTGGCATCCCAGATCCACAGCACATTTCAGATAAGGTGTTATGAAGCAAGGAATTAACTTAAAGCCCATGTAAAGCCCATGTTAAAGACTCATAACCTTCCTGAGCCTCAAGGAAGCTCACAGGGGGCAGCCAGGGTAGGGGGAACTGGATGAGTGCTAGCAGCTTAGAATGACAGGTTCCTGAGCCCTAAGATGTAGCAAGCTTTAAGGAAGCTGCTAGGTAGCTAGAAATGCTGTAAAAGTCTGGTCCAAGCCCGATGCTTAATTGGGAGATTCCAGACTATCCAGATGAGCAGCAGGCTTCATGGGGGCTGGGAGAAAAAAAGAGATATTATGCGAAAAGATCTGTCCCAGACCTGAAGCTCAGGCTGGAGATCCCCCAATTCCTACTGGAGCAGCAAGAAGCTGTATGGTATCAAGGAGGCTGTCTAAACCTGCTCCAAAGAAGATGCTCAGCTGGGAACCTGCTTGCCTCCCAGTTGAGCATCTGGCTGCAGGGAAGCCATCAGACTGCAAAGTTAAGGAAGCTGGAGTGGGGAGCCACAGGGCTACCTGAATGCCTGATGCTGGAGCTATGTATGGTGCGCAGCTTTGGGGGTTCATATTAGAGGCCTGAAGCAGCAAGCACAGCAAAGGAACAGGAGGGTTAGGAAGCAAGCAGCTTTGAGGAGACGAAATTCTGCTCCCTGCTCAGAAAGTGTTCTTTGGAGCAAAAAGATCTCTTAGCTTTCCTGGATTTCAAGGGCTGAAGCAGGCAGGAGCCCTGGCTTCTCTCTGCAGTGGGCTGCTATTGATGAGTGGGTTGAGCTGGTTAGGACAGGAGGCTTGGCAAAACTCCTAGCAGGGGAATGTATTGCAGGAAGGGTTTCAGGAGACCCACTGAAAGACAACTTTCTGGGCTCTGTACCCGGCCACAGGAGGGTAGTGTAATTGAGTGCTTCAGAGAAGGAGGAAAGTGGGATCTGGTGTACCTGAGAAATGCAGCTCTGGGGAACCTCATGCTCCTGGGAGATGGGAAAGGAGCACAACGACTTAAAACAAGCATGGAGTCTCAGCATTAGAAGGAGAGTGGTGTCTAGTGGTTGCAAGCTGGAGTCAGCAAGAGCTAGGACTCCCAGGTTTCGTTCTTAGCTCTGGCTTAGGAAGGGAAAATAGATGTGTAACAAACACCAGGATTTTTCAAATGAAGCTTCTGGGGTTACTAAGTGGGAAGCAGATGCAGCCAAGCTTTGGGGAACTTGTTGCTAGCTTTGGAAGTGTGGTGGATTTGAGAGCAAATGGATTTCAGGAAGCTGGAGTGGACTGGATAGGTTAGAGAGTTGGTAGCCCTAGCCACCTGTTGGGTTGAAATAAACGACAGACAAATGACAAGTGTCATATGGGAGGCATCTCTCGAGCATGTCTTGGGGAGTCCCTTTTATTGAATATTACAGCATTGCCACATATGTGTTTGTTGCTGATTGGTTAACACAAATACAATGCAAGCGTTGCATATAGGCATTAATCATCAATAGATTAAAGGTTGGGAAAGGGAACACATGGTTGGACAGGTATGAAAACCTCCTTATTAAACTATTACTAGTGATTGATATTGCAAAACTTAAAAGAGCATAACTATCGCATTCGGTAGATGTGGTCAACCATGCATTAAGAACAGGTCAGGGTACGATGTTTCATGAACTCAATGTGAACTAAACATTCTAGGGTGAGTGAGGAAGGAATGCTTCAGCTTAGAGCGGTTTGCCAGACTCATGTGCAGAAGCAGAACTTCCCATCAGCCACCATATTCTGTCTAGGGTTCTATATGGACCAGGAGGGACAGCCTCACCTTTGCCAGCTCAGTGCAGAAATTGTCAGGAATGTGAAAATAAGCATTCTGTATAAAGCTATTGCCAATGGCTTGGTAGAAAGCAAGAAAAAACAACTATTGACTAGTCTAATTCTATCCCCATTTTGGAAGGAAACTATGACATACTGGGGAAGGAGGTAGTGGTGTGAGTTGAGGTTTTATCAGATTGGGTTAGCAGAGTGCACTTGCAGGTAACACAGTGGGGCAGACTGGCCGCTTTTTTCTTGCAGAGCTTCCATGCTTTTAACAGTAGTCTAGCAGGCAGAAAATCAAGCAGTGAAGCTGTCCCCACCACTCCCTCTCCACTCCTGCACCTGCTGAACCTCTGCCTGTTGGGGATACATTAAAGGCTCAAGGGACTTGGCAGGGGAAAGGAACCACACCAGAATGGCTGGGATATAGGGTTGCCACCTCATTTTTCCTGCACGTGCTCCTGTGCCTGAGGTGCACATATTTAGCAGGGGAAACTATTCCTGGCATTGGAAAAGAGCAAAAGGGAAACATTCCATTGCTGAATGTGTGTGTGTCAGGCTGCGGTGATTAATAAAAAATGCCCCAAATATGTGACAGCAACCATAGGAAGTAATACAAAATCACTTGCGGCTTTAGGTCTCCATCAGGGCAAAATTAGTCTGTGTGCAACAGTCAGAGGCTGACTCAAAGTAAATCCCTAACCTTTAGACTTGTCAGTCTGTCCACACATACCTGAGGTTAAGGCAGGAGGCCTTTTGTCTTTTTTCAGGCAGACTTGGGGCCTCAGCTTCTTCTTCTTACAAAATTCAGCAGAGCATAGCAGTGGTCCAGCTCAAAGAATCCAGAGATTCTTTAGATCTCTGCTGGTCATAATAATGCTGACCACCATGGCATAAAATCTCGTGGTTTCTTCAGGCTAGATTTATTATTATAATTATTACTCATAAGCTGAATAGTTGAACATCCACTTTATCCAGTAGGAGGAAATTATCAGGTCAGTGTTTTGTCATTTGTGGAGTAGGTTGGGCCTATAAACCACCAGCTGCTGATACCCCATAGAATAGTTGATCTTACACACTTAGAACTCCAAACAAGTTGCAATTGGCTGTACAAACTGATTCGGCTTCACCTTCATATTATTACTGCCAGCTAATGATGTTCAAATATTCTCTAATCACAGTTTGCTTGCCTTTCCATTTTTTCTTCTTCTGTTGACCGCTGCTTTGTGATTGTCCCCTTACCCAGTTTCAGTCAAATTTGTATGTGAGGGGGCACCAAAAAGGACACCTGCAACCTGCGGCTGATGCTGAACAAAGAGGAAGTGAGAGAACTCGCACAACTAAAAGGAGGCCTGGAATTTTGAGATGTGGGCAATGCCAGCCAAAAATGCCACCCGAGAGAGTGAGAAACATGCACTAGCTCAAGATATAAGTCTATCAATGTTCAAGGAAGCTATGACACATTCACACCATACATTTAAAGCACTTTCGTCCCGCTGTTTCATGGCTTTCCCTAAAGAAGCCTGGGCACTGTAGTTTGTTAAGGGTGCTGGGAGCTGTCAGGAGACCCCTCAGAGAGCTACACTTCCCAGCATTCTTTGGGCAAAGCCATGACTTTTAAGGTGATGTAAGATCACTTTAAGTGGATGGTGTGGGTGTGACTGTGTTCATAGGCAAGTGCATTCAGGACTGCAGCTGCAGATCTTGAGCCAGAATTCAAATCTTGATTTCTTCACCCCACTGGTTTCTGTTAGGTGAAAGGGGCTTAAATCTAACGACTTGGTCTCAGGTGAGTGGTACATCAGCCACCAAAGAGAAGTGGTTGTTACCTTGGTTCAGAAGTAACACCCAGGCAAAAAAAAAGGGGGGTAGCTCCACAGCTAATGCTTTTCCCACTGTGGCAGGAAATCTGCAAGCTGCTGAAGTTTTTTTCACCAAGCAGAAGTCCAACAGCACCATCTTGGCCTAAGGCTCCACACCTCAACCGTCCTCAGACCTACCCTGTACCATTTCTTGAATGATTTTTTTGCCTGGTTGGAATATGAATTGTGATCATGGCTTTTGCTTACTTGGATAGGGAAATGGGGGGATGTGTGCATTGGAATCCTCTGACTTTTCTACAGGTAGAATGTACCAAGGTATGAACTGCATCTGTTGCTCTGCTCACCTGTGTTGCTTTTGCTTTTGCCTTTGGCTCTGCCGGTCAATGGCATGAGGCCCAAGAAGATTGGTTGCAGCAGAATGTGGCTCTCAAGCTACCATGGCTTCCCACCTTTTCCTGCCAACTTCCTGTTTCCTTTAGGCATAAGCCAGATGCAGGGACAGCAAGGCCAAAACTACACCCAAACCACATACTCCAGCATTCCTTCCCCTTGGCCATGAATGGGTGTTGCCTTCTCATGGCTGTAAGATTCGCTCACATCTCTCTCTCTCTCTCTTTTAATCAATGTAGAATGCAAAATGCAAATGTCTCCTGCATGTTTAGATAACTGACAAACTTAAGGCCAAAAAGATGAAATTAATTATTCACTGAATAACAGCGCAATTGCAGCTGAATGACATAAGTCAAGTATTAGGAAAACTCAGAGAGAAACAGTCTGTCAGTGGGTGTTAAAACAGGGCTGCATGCATTCTGCAAAGAATTCAGAATCCTAAGCTTATTTTAAAAGAACATTTATAGCTGGGAAAATCAGCTTGAAAGTGATACATCAGCACAACATATATCTCCTTGTCCCTTCCTCTAACAAATAGCAGAGATCAATCCTGCATTCTTAAATCCAGCCAGGACTGGAAATGGTTGACAACGACAGAACTCTCCATGAACTTGAGCACGCCCGAGAATCTTTCAGGACAATGCTCTACCTCAAAGGAGATGATGAGATCCTGTAACCCACACTCAGCTGATGGAATTATAGAAAAGTAGAATTGGAAGGGACCCCCAAGGGGCATCTATTCCAACCCCCTGTATTGCAGGAACACACAAGCATCCAGATTGGCTGGACAGCATATACTCAACATGTCTTTCTCTTTCATTGCAGCAAGTGCCACAGCCCCGACGGTCTTCCCATTGCCTCCCTGTAGCCAAGACTCCTCTACTGCCTCCCAGGTCTCCATAGGTTGTCTGGTCTCTGGCTACTTTCCTGAACCGGTCACAGTGCAATGGAATTCAGGAGCCATCTCCAGCGGCATCCGGACCTTCCCTGCACTATTGGATTCATCCAGGGGCCTCTACACCCTCACCAGCCAGCTCACCATCCCAACCAGCACCTGGGAATCAGAGAAGATTGAATGCAAAGTCGCCCATGCAGCTACCAGCTCTGAAATCACCAAGGAGATTGAGCGTGAGTCTGGCTGGGCCATTGTTATCTGCTTCCCTTTTGACCCTCAAATGGACACTCAATATGGTGAAAGAAAGGAAAGCGAAATACTTTGGTGGAGAGAGTTGGGGAATAGATGCAATATTTTTGGGTGGCGCTATTGTCTGGTAAGAGACGCGGGTGGCGCTGTGGGTTAAACCACAGAGCCTAGGACTTGCCAATCAGAAGGTCAGTGGTTCAAATCCCCGCAATGGGGTGAGCTCCCGTTGCTCGGTTCCAGCTCCTGCCAACCTAGCAGTTCGAAAGCACATCAAAGTGCAAGTAGATAAATAGGTACCACTCCAGCAGGAAGGTAAACGGCGTTTCTGTGTGCTGCTCTGGTTCGCTAGAAGTGGCTTAGTCATGCTGGCCACACGACCTGGAAGCTGTACGCCGGCTCCCTCAGCCAGTAAAGCAAGATGAGTGCCGCAACCCCAGAGTCGGTCACGACTGGACCTAGTGGTCAGGGGTCCCTTTACCTTTACTTTATTGTCTGGTACCAAGGCACATTAAGCAGGCAGCGCAAGAAAAGGCAGAGACAAGTTGAAGTAGTCAGGGACAAAAAAGTAGTCAGGGACAAGTTGAAGAAACACTCAGAGTCAACTTTTTTGAATACATTTCAAGGTTTGGTTGTTGAATTTACAATGATTCGTGGCTATTTATTTTTAAATTTTGTTTACTGCTGCTTCATTCTGGGAACAAAGTTACAAATATTAGTAGTGTATACACAGTGTTTGCTGCCGTGGGCATTCATGACCCCCACCTTTAATATCTTATATGAGCTGTCAAGCTGTAGAAAGAGTGAAGTGAATTAAGAAATGGGGGTGGGGGTGGGGGTGGATATTCCCGAGGCCCAATAACTTGTAATGATGGAAGGAATGGCTAGGATTGATCACCTTGTACTATCCTTTGTGCTGAAGCAGGCAAGGCAAAGCATGATAGCTACAGGGGTGAGGCAAGCTTTGAATAGGGATACAAAGTAGGAAAACAGTGCATTTCTGAGTGAGTGTTCAAAACATTGGGATCATGATATCAAAAGGAGGGAAGAATAGTAATAGGAGAATCAAAAGATGTCAATGGCAGATGAGATAGTGGTCACTCACCCTCCAGTCTTCTAACTAAGTGGATTCCTCTGTTTGGGTCTCAGGGCTTACGCTGAGTGGTAGACAAGTAGCGTCCTATCAAATCTGTCCTTCTCTGGATTTTGCAAAGTAGTTCTCCAGCCAAGTAGTATGTACAAAACTGCATCAACTAGGGGGAATTGTGCCCCCACACCAATCTATGATATGAATAACATAAAAATCCATCATATTGAGAGCACTGCTTAGCAAAAATGTTTATGTTATGCAAAATTGCATACAAAGGTTTGTATGTTAGGAGAAATTTGGATTAAAATGCACATGAGTAAGACCTTGTTTTTTTAAAATAGTTGCAAACTGATGTGGAGAACTGGGAGAATAAGAAACTAAGAGGAAACCGAAACTGACAATTTCACCCATCCCTACCTCTCATAAATTATATCCTTCCAGGCTCTATTGCACTACCTCCAGTGGCCCCAGAAGTCCGCCTGCTCCATTCCTCCTGCAAACCCAGATCCAGTGATGCCACCATTGAGCTGATGTGTGTGATCTCTAGCTTTTACCCCAAAATGCTGACAGTGGAATGGCTGGTGGGTGGGCAAGCTGGGCTCCTGGCTTCATTCACTGAGCAGCCCAGGAAAGATGCCCACGGATACACCTTCAGCACCACAAGCACAGTCAACGTCAGCCAAGAAGACTGGCAGGCTGGGAATACCTACTACTGCCAGGTATTCCACGAAGAAACCCAAACCAAAGTGAAAAGCAAAGCGAAGATATGTGAAGGTAGGAAAGGTTGACTGAGCTGGCACTTGTGTTTTCCTCTGTTTTGGTGGGCATGGACTGGAATGCAAGGGGGAGGAGGCCAACTGCTTCCAGATTGAGAATCCTCTC
Source organism: Podarcis vaucheri (assembly GCF_965113315.1). Taxonomy (NCBI): domain Eukaryota; kingdom Metazoa; phylum Chordata; class Lepidosauria; order Squamata; family Lacertidae; genus Podarcis; species Podarcis vaucheri. Next base: position 7,914,067 of record NC_138751.1, on the reverse strand, counting down.
ATACATGGGATAATAATTACAAAACAGCCTCCTCCCTAATTTGTGTATATATAGCTGCTTTCAATTAAGGCCCATTAATTGACCTTACTGATAGTGTTGTTGTTTTCCATTTCTACACTGCCACAAGGAGTGTACTTGTTGAGAGGTGCAGGCAAGCCGCTGAAACAGCAGAGAAGTGGGGGTTGGTTAGAGAACTAACATGAAGTTTGTGTCTCCAGATAATGCTGAATGCCCTTCCAGCGGCATTAATGTGCACATCATACCCCCAACGCCACAAGACCTGTACGTAAACAATGACCCCAAGCTCACTTGTGTGGTGGAGAATCTGGAAAACGCAGATGGGCTGAAAGTCACTTGGTCACGAGCGGATTCTGGACCCGTGAGCCCAGAACTACTGGAAGTGAAAGAAGAACGTAATGGAAGGTTCACTGCTACCAGCTCCCTCCCTGTCACAACATGGCTGCAGGGTGAGAAATTCACCTGCAACGTGGAATATCCAGGCTTGACTGCTCCCATCACTAAGACCATTGCCAAGACAACAGGTAAGGGGGGAAACAGAGTTGGTCTCCCATCATGGGGTTGGTGTCCTTGTGTTCCAGCAGGAAAGAGAATACTTAAACACACAGCACCACTTGGCTCATCGGCAATTTACACTGTGGACACACTTTACAATTTCACACAGTCTGGTGGGGGTATTGTGCAGGTTTGCACAATCATTCTACACTTGTCTCTGCTCACAGGTTTTTATAGTGCTTGAAAACACACAACACCACTTGGCTCATCTGCAATTCACACTGGAAACACACTTTGCAGTGGCAAAGGAGGTCTGGAAAACCATTCCCCTTTGCTCACAGGTTTTTATGGTACTTGAAAAACCTGCAATGCATTTTTTATTATTATTAGAAGGCAACTCTTGGACCAAGGTGGGGGGGGAAGGGTGTGTCCCCCACAGGGGTCAGTGACTCTCACATAACAATTTTCATTCCCATAAAACTATTGCCATCTCCACTCTATTGATATTGTTTCCCTAGCATTGATTGAACCTACATGAAAGATTGAGCCGGTTCTGTTGAAAGCAGTTCTTCATGCACTTTCCCTGATGGCCCGGTTCACACATTGTGGAGCTACCTGGGTATCTGCTGTGCAGAGGTTGCTGCATGAGCATTTCAAGATTTTAAACTATGCTTGCCTTTCGACCCCCGGCCCTGCAGGAACTTGAGCATACCAATAACTTCTCAGTAAAGGCTGGGATTCTGTGTGCTGCATGATATCCGTATATATATTGGGAAGCAGGGCTGTTGAAATCTTAAATCACTGCTATCTCATGTAGTTCAGATAATACAATTGGCCAGTTAGGGTAATTATTGGGAACATGCTGCTGCTATGAAGTGTGTGTGGACAGTCTGCAATGACCCTGTCTGGAGTACCTATGTTCAAGACAACAAAATCACAGTCTTTCCCTACAAGACCCTCATTCTCAACATTGCATTCACTAATTTGGCTTAATGTTAATAATTGTTGCTTCCTCCGTTTCTCTTACACATTTCGCCCCCTCCTCTCAAAAAGGCACGAGAACCCCTCCCGGAGTGTTCCTCTACCCCCCTCACCACGAGGAAATCAACGCTCAGCCAGCAATGCTGACTCTCACCTGCCTGGTCACAGGATTCACCCCAAAAGAAGTTTCTATCCAGTGGCTGAGGAATCACAATGCCATGCCTGAAGACCATCATGTCAACACGCCAGTCATAAAGGACAACAAGAACGACTCCTACTTTCTATACAGCCACATGAAAATCCCATTCGCTGACTGGAACAATGGAGTTTCACACACCTGCATGGTTATCCACGAAGCCCTCCCCATGAAGTTCACCCAGAGGACCGTGGAGAAAATCCAGGGTAAAAAACGATGACCATCCCTCCTACGGCATTGCAACCTCTTCAGCCTCTCCCAGATTTTTTTCTCTAGCATTGTTAGATAACCCTGTGGAAATAATTTCCATGAATAAAAAGAGAACCAACTCAGATATATCCCATGTTGTGGTCATTTGCAGGGGACTCGATGACTGGGGTGGGGTGGGTTCTGGAATGCAAGGAGAGAATGGATTAAGGGGGGTCTTCATGATATTGGAAGCAAAATGTATTCGCCATTATCAGAGCTATGCCATGGGGAGCAGGGAGGTTGCAAAGGTCAGTATATGCATAGTTTTACTGCTCACAGCAGGCCCTTGCTATGTCCCAGAAGTGAGAGTGATTTGGTCCAAAGACACACAGTGAGCTTCATCTAGTTAAGTGGTGATTTGAATCTGGGTCACCTTCCACCGGACGCAAGTCCAGCATCCTGTCATTTGCTCCACACTGGCTTCCCTCTGTACATGTCCACACACAGGAAGCTGCTCTCCTTTTAACGTCTGGTGCTGAAAACAACAAAGAGGCTGTTGTAACATTAAAGAGGAATATTTATGTACCCGTCTCTCCCACAAAGATTCTGTTACAGATCCCCCTCAACCCCATCACCACCATCACCATCAGTAGCTTTGCCCCGGCCTCAACTGCCCCATCAGTTCCTGAATGGAATTGTTGTTCAAACCATCCAGTCATGGCAGAGGCTGCCGTGTTCACTGCAGGCCCAGAAACAGTATTATAACTCAATGTTCTGTGTATTAGAAGCTGATATATAATATACAGCAGGAAAAGAGGCTGTAAAGGACAGTATAAACAAGCAAAGAAGAAGCAGCAACAGAGCAAGGGGAGCAGAAAATAAAGCAGGTGCAAGATGCTAACAAGGCTCAAGTAGCTCATACAGAGGCGACAGATTTAGATACATTGCAGCATGCGTGGGAAAAACATGAACCCATATATATAAAACAAGGGAGTGAAAATAAAAAGGCTGGGGAATGGCGGACATGATTGTAGAGAAACAAGAGCTAAATGCATTTTTAAACATATACCGATAGTAATGATAATGATAATTTTAAATCTGAAACATTCACCGAAAATCAAAGCAAAAGCCTCGTCTGCTAATTTTGCCTTCTTGATATGAAAATATACATATAATATGGAGAGACCTGCCCATATTAATAATAATAATAATAATAATATTTTTTTATTTATACCCCGCCCTCCCCAGCCAAGGCCGGGCTCAGAGCGGCTTACAAGCAATAATAAAAACAAGATGAGTGATTACAACTTAAAAACAAAAATAAAATACAACATTAAAATAATGGAACATTAAAATATTAAAATGAAGCCTCATTGCAGGAGAAGGAAAAGAAAAAAGGGGGGGGAATCAAATTGGCTCCAATACAAAGGCCAGGCGGAACAACTCTGTCTTACAGGCCCTGCGGAAAGAAATCAGATCCTGCAGGGCCCTGGTCTCATGAGACAGAGCGTTCCACCAAGTTGGGGCCAGTGCTGAAAAGGCCCTGTCTCTGGTTGAAGCCAATCTAACTTCCTTAGGGCCTGGGACCACTAGGGTGTTGTTATTTATGGACCTTGAGGCTCTCCGTGGGGCATACCAGGCGAGGCGGTCCCGTAGGTACGAGGGTCCTAGGCCGTGAAGGGCTTTAAAGGTCAAAAGCAGCACCTTAAATCTGACCCTGTACTCCACCGGGAGCCAGTGCAGCTTGAAAAGCACTGGATGAATATGCTCCCATGGCAGAGACCCCGTGAGGAGCCTCGTTGCAGCATTCTGCACCCGCTGGAGTTTCTGGGAGATTAGATTAGAAGATCAGTGGGAAATTATTTTGCATTGCGCTTCTCCGTCTTCCCCTAATCAGGAAATATCTTACAAGATGTGAGAAGCTGACTTTTATTGAGCCTCATCTGCCCTCCTTCTCAGCCTAATGCTTGTCACTCTGACAAGCTCTTCAAGCTCCCCTTAAATGTTCTTATAGAAGCAGTTAAGACAAGCTGAGACAAAGGCATAGATCTCATTGCAGTTGTTGGCTGTGATCACTATTTGAAATCCTCCTTTTCAGCGGTACTGTGCTTCTGAATGCCAATTGCAGAAGACAAACTGACAGTGGAGGGCAAAGGTCTTCATGTGGCACCAGACCAGCCACTGTTGGACATGCTTAGACAAGATCCTTCATCAAGGTTGCGCCTGTTCACATGCTCAGAGCAGACCCATTGGGATTAATGAATATGACTAATTTAGGGCCATTAATTAAAACAGCTCTGCTCTGAGTAGGACTAGCATTGAGTGCAACTGATGCAAAGTGCACTCTCTACATCAGAGCTAGAACCTCAGTCCAACAGCAGGTACAGAGCTTATCTGGATGGAGGCGGAAGCACAGGTGTAGGCAAAGCATCCTGTGGGAAGTTAGCTCAATGGAGAGCAGCAGCAAAGTACTCATAGGGCCAGAAAATAGCCAGCTGTCGTCTGGTGCAACAGACATGCCCACTCACCATTGAAACATATACCCTCTCACCCCCATCAATTCACATTGTCTGGATTGTTGTGCATTTCAGTGAGAGGGCAAAGAATGCACAATACCTGCATCGCCTGAAAAACAGTGAATAATTTCTGAGGGCCAAGCTAAAAGTGATTCCTTGTTGAGTGGGGCATTTGGGGGGGGGGCTGTGGCGCACAAAAAGAAGTTTCCTCCTACACAACCCCCTACCATGGTATCTATAGAAGCTTATGGCAAATTACAGCCACAAGGAATGATAATGTTCATCAGGACTGCATATAAAATTACCTCCCTTTGCACCAGGGTCCTTAACAAAACTTGGCCCTCAAAGTTGGCTATCTACTACGTAAAAACAGAAATATGTCAAATTCAAATAACACATTTAACCTAACATTGTGTTTTATCGATGTTGTTTTAAAAGCTGCCTTGAGTCCAGGCCTGGGGGAAAGACATGATATAAATAAATCACTATAATAATAACAACAGTAATAGTGATAATAAGCCTAGTTTGACTCTAAATATGACTGAGATGGGCGAGCAAACTGAGCCAAGACTGGATAGATGGGTTCATAGGTCAGATGGATGAGGAGCCATGAAAGATTCACAAAATATCCAGGCCACATGAATGGATTAGTCATACAGTGGTACCTTGGTTGTCGAACGGCTTGGCTCCCAAACAAATCAGCTCCCGAACGCTGCAAACCCGGAAGTGAGTGTTCCGGTTTGCGAACGTTTTTTGAAAGCCGAACATCTGACGTGACTTCCATGGCTCCCGATTGACGGCAGAAAGCTCCGACAACCAAGGTACCACTGTACTTTTGTCAGATAGGGATATGAGAGAGATACGTTAGGGAAGGAGTTTGCATGGTGTGCATGGCAGTGCCCAAAGTTGCAGAGTGGGGATATGTTCTCCAAAGAGATCCCCTCATAACTACCCAATCAAACACAAAAAATGATGAGCTGACTCAAAGTTTCACATTTTGGATGATGATCTTGAAAATCAATGACAGAAGAAACTCAACTGTCCAAGCACACTCGAGTCCAGACATCCATGCTTTTGGAAACTACAAGTGCCCAGGTCTCCACTCAACTGCTCCTGCTCTAGTTATGCTGCAAGACTCCGATTTTTCTCTCGGCTTGTGTAAGAATTTCCCTGCTGATAACACTGGAAGGATGGAGACGTGAGCAGGCAGGAGTTCAATAGAATAGAGGGAAGAAATCACTGCCATAAGCAAAGGACAGCAATGAATGTACAGTGGAATACTGGTTCTCAAACGGCTTAGTTGATGAACAAATCAGCTCCCAAACATCGAAAACCCAGAAGTAAGTGTTCCAGTTTTGGAACGTTCTTCGGAAGCCGAACATCCAGTGCAGCTGTCAGCTATTGTTTCTGGGGCACCTGCACCAATCGGAAGCTGCGCCTTGGTTTTCGAACATTTTGGAAGTCAAATGGACTTCCGGAACAGATTACATTCAAGAACCAAGGTACCACTGTAGAGACAAACACAAGCCCTCATGCAAAGAAAAATGCAAATTTATATGCACATTCATATAAATGGCTAGAGCCAACATCAGAGCCAACAAATATTTGACATACTGGCACTTCTTGACAGTTTTTGAAGATGGTGGATCTAAAACTCTGGTACTGGCAAGTTAACCCAGTATTAGATAAAAGTGTTTGCGTCCAGTGAAACAAAGGAAGAGAGTAACAGAAGACATTACAGAATGTCCTACCTCTCTCATCAGAATTAGAAGAGACCCCATATTTAGAAGACACCCCATGGGCTGCCAGGGTGCGGCCTCAGCCATCTACAACGTCCTTCCCACACCTACTCCCTGGTTACTCCTTGCTTCAATGTTAGCAGGTGGTCTGCTTAGTGCACTCGTTAGCATTCGGTTTGGTGCTTAGAACTCCAGATTCAAATCACTCCTCAACCATGAAGCTCACTGTGTGGCCTTTCTAAACCACTTTCCACAACAAGTTTATCAGAAACAAGCTGATAAGAATTGGATGAACTGGTCCTTTAGGCAGAGTGCCGGAAAAGGGAGAAGGAGAGCTCTCCCAACAGAGTGAAGTTACTCTGTAGGACTAGGCACAAACATTACATGGGGAGAACAGAGAGGGTTCCCAAAGATCCTACACCAAGCCACTAATCCAAAATTTAGATAATATTAATTGTTACAGAAGCCATAGATGATCTTGCAGGTGTGAAGTTTGTGTATAATGGATTTTGTAGTCTATGTTAGACTGGAAGAAAAAGGAGGAATAATAGTAATGGAAGTACGTGGGTGGCACTGTGGGTTAAACCACAGAGCCTAGGACTTGCTGATCAGAAAGTCGGGGGTTCGAATCCCCATGATGGGGTGAGCTCCCATTGCTCAGTCCCTGCTCCTGCCAACCTAGCAGTTCGAAAGCACATCAAAGTGCAAGTAGATAAATAGGTACCGCTCTAGTGGGAAGGTATACAGCATTTCCGTGCGCTGCTCTGGTTCGCAAGAAGTGGCTTAGTCATGCTGGCCACGTGACCCGGAAGCTGTTTGCCAGCTCCCTCGGCTAATAAAGCGAGATGAGCGCCACAACCCCAGAGTCGGCCACAACTGGACCTAATGGTCAGGGGTCCCTTTACCTTTTAACAGTAGCACAGAACCCATGATTCAACATAATTCTATCATTTATATCATTAAGGGCAGGACAAATGGTAGCAGATAGAATCCACTGGGCAATGTGAATTTTTAAATGGCAACCCATAGCCTGGCTTTAAGTAAGGAATTGTCATAGTGGAATTGCACCGTGACAGAATTCCTACCATGTGGGCTTCCTACATCCCTGCCTGCATCTGCAATTACTACAATGACAGTCAAATTTAGGAACAGATGCCTTTGGATTCTTGCACCATGGGTTGATGACAAAGTGTAGAAATATGAGTGGTGGGTGAAGGAACGGCTGAAGTTATTTTATATTAAACACTGGAAATGACATCTCTTTCTTCCCTCACAGAGACGACTGTGTCAGCAGATGTTGATTATAGTGATGAGAAAAAGGAGGAACTGGATAACTTGTGGGTGACCATCTTTGTTTTCTTCCTTCTCTTCATCCTCAGTGTTTGCTATAGTGCCACCGTGACACTGTTCAAAGTGAGTAGAGGAGAAGCAATACTACATATCCACACTTGCATCTTACATAAACACTGCAGAGATGGGGGGGAGAGACAAAATAATAAAAAATAAAAAAATTATTTATACCCCGCCCTCCCTGGCCAGAATCAGGCTCAGGGCGGCTAACACCAATAAAATTACAATAAAATGTAATAGGGAAAAAAAGTTAATTAAATTACGGGTTAAAATACAATTTAAAATGCAGTCTCATTTTAGTAGTAGCCCATAAATCAAAACCATAAGGGGAGGGAAACATAAGGGTCAGACTGAGTCCAAACCAAAGGCCAGGTGGAACAGCTCCATCTTGTAGGCCCTGCAGAAAGATGTCAAATCCCGCAGGGCCCTGGTCTCTTGTGACAAAGCGTTCCACCAAGTCGGGGCCAGTACTGAAAAGGCCCTGGCCCTAGTTGAGACCAATCTAACCACCTTGCGGCTCGGGACCTCCAAAGTGTTGTTATTTGTGGACCTTAAGGTCCTCCCCGGGGCATACTAGGAGAGGCGGTCCCGTAGGTACGAGGGTCCTAGGATAAGGCTGAAATATTAGTACTGCTTATCGTAAATTAGTGAATGGTTCTGTGGAGGACTTAGCATATACCTTTACACTGTGTCAAACAGCCCATTAAAATCAGAAGAATGGATGAAGAAAAAGATTTGACTTGTTGGTTGGCAAGACAAGTTGAGGAATAGGAGGATGGGGAAAAGATGACAAGGAAAGATTTTATTATACATTGCCAAAAGGACGTACTTCTTCATAGTTAAACAGTGGAATTTGCTCCCCCAAGAGGCAATGTTGGCCATTCAACTTGGAAAGCTTTAAAAGAGGGTTAGACAAATTAATGGATAAGGTTAAGACTGACTAATACCCGCAAAGACAATGTTTTACTTCCATTGTTGAAGGCAGCATGCCTCCTAGAACAACTTGTGAGTATAGCACCTTCAAGTCCTGCTTTGAGGCTTCCACCGGGGGCATCTGATTGGTCACTAATAACAAATAGAATTTGCATATTATTATTCTTCCATGCTCATGTCTGTTCTACGTCTTTCTTTATCCCCACTCCCACTCCTTCCCACAGGTAAAATGGCTCTTCTCTAGGATGCTGCAGCTGAAGAAGCAGCCACCAGGCCCTGATTATAAGAATGTGATCCAACGAGTGGCCTAGAAGCATCTTCCTGGGAGCTTGCCCTAAACCTTGGGAGGTGCAAAGAAGAAGTCACTGGCTGGAGACAGGACTCCATCTCCAGTATAAACACCTTACGTTTCTCTCTAACAGCCCAAGTTCTTCCCTGGCAAGTAGATATGAAGGCCTGTCCACTCAGGGATTTGTCATGTGAGAGAGGCAATTTTGCTAAAGCCTAGAGCACTGCACTCCCTAGATATCTGATTTCCACAGCCAAGGAGAGCGGAACCAGTTCTCCCACCCAACCTGCGATTGTAAAGCATGGAGGCAGACACAGGCCTTGAGAAAGGTCCTTTGGCATGTCGACTTAGAAGTAAATCCTACTGAATTCAATGGGATGAACTCAGTGTGCATAGGGCTTCAGCCTTAGCGTCTTGAGCTACACTGAGCACCTTCAGTCCTTACTTCCATTGCAACATCCCCATTTCAGAGCTTCAGGCCTCCTCTCCACCCCATGTGAAATCCTATTCTGTGCCTGTTCATCCAGTGTCCCTGCTTCACTAGCAGGCTTCCAGCCTCAGGAAGCCATGAGAGTCTCTGACCTGTTCTATTATAGTCAGATCCACTTATGTACATCCTATAACTCTTTCCATATACTTAAACAAACCAATTTTGTGACCCACCTACCACTACTGTGTTCTTCATGAGACCCACGACTAGCACTGAGGACATTTCTGCTATTTTCATATACTGTAGTGCATGTTTTGTGGTCATAAATATATTTACTAGACAATAATAAAAACACAAATAAAGAAAATCGTCTTCTGAAGGTTTTTGTTTGTTTTTGTTCCTCCTTCACATACTTTCAGGAAGGAATTTCATCCTCTTTTGAAAATTCTGCCTGTTGTCCTTCATTCCCATAAAATCAGTGGCAGAGGAACCTGAAGACTCCAGGTGTCGTTGGACCTAGCAGTAGCAGCCAAAATAACAAATGGTCGAGGATGATGGGTTTTGTAGTCTAACAACCTCTGGAGGATCATAGTTTCCTCTGCCAGTTTGCATTTCTTAGTGCAGAAAGTATTGATCTGATGTGTAGAGATCTTTCCTATTCTAATTAATTCAAGAGGGTTCTGGAAGCTTCTCTGTGTGAAAGAAGCAAGTGGAAGGTTCATAATGTTTGGGTTATACCTTCAGATAATAATAATAACAATAATAACAATAATAATTTATTTATATCCCGCCCTCCCCGGCCAAAGCCGGGCTCAGTATAGCTGGCTTAAACTGGTTCTCTTATCTCTTTCTGTCAGGGTTATGCTGACTATAAAAATAGACCAGAAGGACCCTAGGTTTCACTTTCACTTTCTATCTCTTTTCCTCCTAGGACAGTATGGGGTTCTGTACATGTGTTTAGTGTTAAGGCTTAGACTTATTACAAGTTATTGTAAGTTTAAGTCAAGTCTGCTGCTACTGGATTTCTTATGGTCAGTGCCAAGTCTGAATGTATTGGATTTGCGACCATTACGCTCATTTGCCTTCAGTAGTAGTAAAGCTCTGCTGGATGAAATATTCATCGTCTCTGGTCTATTTTGTTGGGAATCCTGCAGCATGTTTAAGGTTTTGCTCTGCTAACTATACATCAGAGTTCTGCTCTGGATCATATTGAGTAGAATTTCAATGACATCCTCCCCCTTTACTTACATCTTGGATTGCCTAGACTCTTACACAGAGCCACTTCTATCTGTTCCTTCAAAGGCTTTCTCAAAGCTCACCTTTTCCCTAAACCCCTTTGGCCCTTCAGGCTCATCCATGACTCAGAGGAAGCCAGATACTAGAGGAGAGAAAGATGTTTTTAAAAGCCTTCACTCTTGTTTTGTAAATTTATGCCACCTTTACTACTGGGATGAAGCCTTGACAGGCTCCTGTTGTGGTACAAAAAGAAAACAAATCCACAATTTGTTTCGCCTGATGGGACATTTCCAACACACATGAAGCCTTGGATAAACCTTTCTACTTAAAAGGCATATTGAAAGAAGAAAGCCCTTGGGTGCCCTATCATAATATGTAATGGAAAGAAAGTCCAAAGGGTAGATACGACCTCACAAATGGCCCATTTTTATATCGTATGGAAGGAATCTCCAAATAAAATTGTCTCTGCAGGCGGCCCTCACCTGCAGAACACTTGGTGATCATTTGGGACAATGCAAAGGGAGTAAAACTATGATACAGTGGTACCTCAGGTTACATACGCTTCAGGTTACATACGCTTCAAGTTACAGACTCCGCTAACCCAGAAATAGTACCTCGGGTTAAGAACTTTGCTTTAGGATGAGAACAGAAATCGTGCTCTGGCGGCGCGGCAGCAGGAGGAGGCCCCATTAGCTAAAGTGGTGCTTCAGGTTAAGAACAGTTTCAGGTTAAGAACTGCCCTCCGGAACAAATTAAGTCCTTAACCCGAGGTACCACTGTATTCAGCTTCAGGAAGCAAACTTAGCTTGAGCATTTCTCTGCTATCACTCTTTGCACTTCTCAGTTTCTAGTCCCACCAATGCAGTGGTGGGAATCACTGTCCTTTGAGCCCTCAAAAATGCCCCAAAGGAAGATTGTATTCTGCCAAGTGCCAATTAGTTACTATTTAAGGGATATCATTCCTTATATTCACAACTACCAGGAAGTTTCCATATTTTCCACAGGTGCCAAAACCAACTGGATGGTTTTAAAACGTGTGGGTTTTTTTAATCCCATCAGAGACTTCCAAATAAAACCCCACAGCCCTCTCCTTACTGACTGGCATTTTCCATCATCCCAAAACAGCATGAGAAGAGTGATAGGAGCTACAATCCGGCAACATCTGGAAGGCAGAAGACTGCTACCACAGAACACCACAAAGCATTTAAAACACATGCAACTCCCATTGGTTGCAAAGCAATAATGGGGGATACTTTTGACTCAGTGACAAAGCTCTGCATATATGTTTATAATGAAGAAATGTTAAACAACCTCTGTGGCAGAGTTGTAGGCCTTGCTTTGTTATAATGCCGCAAGCCTGTGCAGCAGCGGTTCTCAGTGACAGCTACTGAGAAAGAGGCACAATCAGTGCCCTGTGAGAAAGGTGGTAAATTTAATTAACTGGTAACTAATAAATGATTGGTTTAATTAAGAAGCATGTTAGCAAGTAGAAACAAATGGTTGGAATTCTTTTCCTTGGCCAGGTTAACTCCAAATTTTGCTACTTCATAGCAACTGAAAGTCTGGATTTTGAAAACAAGAAAACAAGTCAACACAAACAAATAAGAGCGGGAAGAAAGGGAAGTTGTGTGTAGGCAAAAGTTTCATTGTTTAATATCTTTATATCTTATAAATCAAGGTGGTTCGCACGTAAGATTAAGCCAAACCATGGCCTAGCTCATTGCAGCATAGAGAGAAACATGATTAAGTTTAATTAACTGATAATTAATAGATCCTTAATTAATTAAGAATTAGGTAAGTAAGTGAAAACAAATGGCTGGAGTTTTTCCTTGGCAAGGTTAACTGCAACAATTTTTGCTATTTCGCAGCCTTATGTATCTCAGGAAATAAATGCCTGGATTTTGAAAACAAGTCAACAAGTCAACACAAACAACCGGGGGTGGGGAGGGGAAGTTGTGTGCGGATGAATGTTTCATATGACCAGTTTTGGATCCCAATTATAGCCCCTAGGCCTCACTCAACCATGCTAAAAAAATTATTTCAGAACTTATTTCAGCTCCAAGGACGTCATAACTGTAATTTCTTTTTTTGGCTTCTTTTCTGAGAGCATGATTAGGGGAAAAATCTCTGAAGCCCCCATTAGAACAGAAATGACATCCAAAGGGCACAGGTGGCAGGTCAGTGGCAAAGGACCACTTGCTTCAATCAACTCCAGACTTTGGTTGGGTAAGAAAAGGTTTGATTATGTGTATTTTGGAACTCGCTCCGCACAGAAATACATCCAGCATCTTTACACTTAAAGTATTTTGTTTTGAGGGACCCAACTCTACAACTCTACAATTCTATGGTTCTATGACTCACCTTTTTGTGGGATTCATATTGTTCCATTTTGCTTGATGTTTTTGCCTTACCTGTTTTATCATCGTAATGGTTTTATCTGTTTTAGAAGTGTGTATCTTTTTGTTTTCACCCGCATTGGGACCTTAAGGTGAAGGGCAGGTAAGTAGCATTATAACTCAATAAATAATACTCTGGGGCTCTGGAAAGATCGAAATATAGATAAGCCAGAGGAAGGGAATTTCCGAAATCAATCCCTGTCTCCAGGCACAGGGTGACTGAAAACAAGCCTAGGAACGTGGACTAGCATTTCCAACCTCGGATAAAATGTAAGGTATAAACGTGATAAATAAATATTTGTGTTTTAGGTGTCTTGTATTGATATTCAGGCCTGCCAGCTGAGACTGAACTGTAAGGCTTGCTTGCCTCCACCCTTCAGCTGGGCATCTCCAAATCAGGCACCAGCTTAATGTCAGTCAGTTGGAGCAGGCGGAAAGGGTAGCCTAGATCCACCCCATCAGCTTCCCTGGAGATAAGCAAGGAGTGTCTGGTTTACTTACCAGAAATTTGGCATGTGAATGCTTCAGTGAGAGCAGATGCACATGAACCTGATTCAAGTACTGAGGGAAGCTCCCTGCAGAGCAAGAGGCCTTCTCAGATGGAGTTATTTGCCATCTTGCCCTACCCTAAGTGTTGCCCTCCTCTCCATTACATATTTAAGCTTATGGAAGCTCTTGTGGGGTGGAAAGAGCTTCACCTGAAAGCCTGGACCAAGCCTGGTTCATAGAATCATAGAACAGTAGAGTTGGAAGGGACCCTGAAGATCATGTTGAAATATGCAGCTGTCCCATACGAGGATCAAACCTGCAACCTTGGTGTTATCAGCACCACGCTCTAACCAACCAAGCTATCCCAGTCAAGAGATCTCCGATTCCCTGGCAAAACACCAGCTTGCTTCAACGAAGTTAGTGTGGAGTAGTTACAGGTAGGTAGCCGTGTTGGTCTGCCAAAGTCAAAAAAAAATAATCCTTCCAGTAGCACCTTAGAGACCAACTAAGTTTGTTATTGGTATGAGTTTTCATGTGCCTGCACACTTCTTCAGATACCTTGCACATGAAAGCTCATACCAATAACAAACTTAGTTGATTTCTAAGGTGCTACTGGAAGGAATTTTTTAATAGTGTGGAGTAGGTGAGCTTCAATGAACCTGAGACAGAAAAAGTGGGCTACTTTGAAAGCTTTCCCCAGACTTATCCTCCCATTTGGGAGGTTTTTCACTTCCTGTGTGAGCATAATGTTCCGTGTAGCCATCGGAGAGAAAGGTAGCAACCTCTCCGGAAGGCTGACAATTATAAAGAAAATTCTTCCCCTCCTAGCTGAGCAGGGTGCATGTAAGAATCTGCTGATGAGCAAATGGACCCTGGATGTCTTCTTGGAGTTGAGTATTCAGGTGCACTGTTGCCACCTCATCCTCCCAGATGAGTACCAGTTTTCAAGGAAGCTGACAGGGAGCACAGGAGATATCTGAAAGTCAGCCCCAAGCCTAACATTCAGCTAGGAGATCGCTGAGCTCCCCCGGTAAGTGTTAGGTTTCCAAGAAGCTGCCAGAGTAGAAGGGGCTTGCCTGACCTCCTATATGAGCACAGCAGGCTTCGCTGAGCTACACAATAAGCTGCCCTAAGCCTGGTGCTTAGTTGGGATTTTCAGCTTTGAGAAACCTGACCTGGGGCAGGTTAGGTGCCCAAGCTCAGCTGAGACATTCCTGCCCTCCCAGGTGAGCAACTGGCTTCACAAAGCTGTCAGCAAGCCAGGGGGATACCAGAAAGTCTTTTGCAACCATGATGCTCAGCCGAAAGATTTCTGACCTCCCAGGAGAGTCCCAGGCTTCAATGAAGTGGGAAGGCAGTGAGGAGGCTACCTGAAAGCTTGCCTGGAGCCTGATACTCAGCTGTGAGAATCCTGGCCCCCCACCTTTGCAGTATGCTTCAAAGTTGCTTCCTGGAGGGGAAACCGGGAGGAATATCTGGAAGAATGATTTTAAAATGAAAGATTCACGTGGCTCAGCTGTAGGCTTCGGGGAATCTGGTTTGGAGAAAAAGGCTCTCTACCTTAGCTAGCCTGGTGCTCAGCTGGGCAATTGCTTGTCCCCCAGCAGGAGCATCTGACTTCAGGGGAGTCACCAGGGAGCAATGTTTTCCAAGTCTTTGGAAGCAGCTCTGGGCTAACTCCAAAACAGCAAGCACGAACAAGGAACCAGAAGGTTGAAGAAGGAGGGCTCTGAGGAGCCGAGACTCCTGGGTCCTGCTCTCTGCTCCAAAAGTCGGGGGGAGGAATGCTCTTTGGAGGAGAAAGACCCCTTCCCAGGCATTGTCAGAGCTGAGGCAGGCAGGAGCCCTGGATCCTGGCTGGAGTGAACTGAGGAGTAGGACAGAGCAACTTAGGGCACTTCTGAAAGCCTAAACTCTCCATAGCTGACTTATTCCTACTCCCAGGAAAACAGGTAGGGGAAACAATCTTGTTTTAGCTTGGGGGGAGGGTAGTGTTGCCAAGTGGTTTAGAGCAACAGCAGGACTGGGATGCATTTAAAAAGGGGTAGGATTGGCTCCTGTCCCCATGGAGGGGTGTGGAGCAACAAATCTGAAGCCCCAGCTTTGGAAAGGAAAGGTAAGCTGGAGCAGGTGAGAGCCAGGGCTCCTGGGTTCTGTTCTCAGCTCTGGGCGAGGGTAGGAAGGACTTTGTTTTGACCCAAAATGTTCAAGTTCCATCCCTATCTAAGTCAGGTTTCCTGAGTTATAAAGCAGGAAGAGGACATTTCCAGAAGGCTTATCTGTAGCTTGTCAAGAGGCAGCGTGGCTCTGAATGCCAGTTGCTGGGCAATCACAAGTGGGGAGAGCACTGTTGCACTTAGGTCCTGTCTGTGGGATTTCCATGAGCATCTTGTTGCCCGCTGTGAGAATGGGATGATGCACTAGATGGACCATTGGCCCAGTCCGGAAGTATGCTTCCTATGTCGTGTTTGAAGGGCCCTAGAAAGCCATAGCAGTGGGGTGTTGAGACCCAGCAGCTGTGGGTTGTATGTCAGAAGGAAAGTTAGCTATGGCAGTCTAGAATAAAAGGAAGCCCAAGCTTTGTAAGGAGCGTGTTTTGTTTGTGCAGGGAATTGGGACTCCGCCTAAGCTCTTATGTGAACATAGGAAGCTGCCTTATACTGAGTCAGGTCATTGGTCCACCTAGTCCAGGGCTATCTAAACCGACTGGCAGTCATTCTCCATGGTTTCTTTCCCGGTTGTAAGTAGAGATTCCCTGAACCAGCTAGGTTGCAATGGGTTACAAAGCACCAGCGTTGCCTAATGGGTTATAGCAAAGCTTTTGGCAGCTCTGTTTAAGCAGATGGCTCAGATGTTCAGAGCACATCTTAGTAGGAAGAGGGAATTTAATGGCTTAGAGTGCTCCTAAGGACTCAGCCCACCATTGCACAGAAAGTGGGGATGCTACAGCTTAGAGAGGAGTCCCTTTCAAACCTCAAAAACACACCTTCAAGGGAAATGGAGTACAGTACAAAGTTTGCTTGGGTTCCTGCTTTCTGTCTGCAACATTTGCAGGGAACGTTAGCCAACAGAGTAGGTTTGCCTTGGGAAGAGGCTGCTAGGCTGATCCACACACAAGAAGCCCCCAGCTTGCATGAGGGGTATGGGGTATTGCTGGCAGGTGAGAGCAGAGAGTTCTCATAAGCGTTCCTGAGTTTAAAAGATGGCTGAGAGCTGGAGGGTTGAGGGAGGATGTGCAAGCCAAGACCCCAGGGTCCTAATGCAAACTGGTAGAGAAGAGATAAAGTGGAGGACAGCAGATCAGCTGGCTGGACACAGGCAAGCCAGACTGTCTGGCCTCTGCTCCAATGAGTTATTGCCAAGTGAGCTGGGAACCAGGATTTCTGGGTTCTAGGGCCAGCTCTGAAAGCCACACTGAGAAGCCAGAGTCTGAAAATGGAGTTGAGAGGGATGTGGGTTGATGAGACTCCCTCAGTGAGAGGCAGTGTTGTGTAGCGGTTAGGGTGTCTTGCTAGGACCTGGGTGACCAGGGTTCAAATCTCCACTCAGCCATGAAGTTCATTGGGTGACCTTGGGCCAGTCACTCACTCTCAGCCTAACCTATTTCACAGGGTTGTTGAGAGGATAAAATGGGGATCAGAACTATGTACGCCACCGTGAGCTTGCTGGAGGAAAGGTGGGATAGAAATGCAATCAATCAATCAATCAATCCTCAAGTGGTCAGGTGCAAAAGAGTCAGGGCTCTTGCACTGTTTATGATTGCCTAGAAAAGGGGATTTCAGCATGGGGGATTTCCGTTGGCAATGAGACCTGGCAGGGGCAATGCTACCAGGGAGTGAGGATCTGGCCGGCAGGAGGGCAAAGGACTGGTGGGGATTAGGGTTGCCGCCTGCTTTTCTGACTCTACTTCTGTACCTGTAACAGTAGTCTGAGAGGCACAGAAATTCTGCAATGAAAGTGTATCCTGGCATCAAAATTTCCTCCTGCTAAATTGTGCTTTGTGTGTGACAGGCTTTAGAGACAAAAATAAAATAAAATGTGCCAACCCCAGGGAGAAAGGAAAGGTGGTTTTCAACTGTGGAACACAATCAGTGCAAGGGGGGGGGCAGAAAAGACCTGCTGTCGTTGCTCTGCAGTTTCTGTACATTGAAATGTGGGGAGGAAAAAACCCAATATTTAGTTTAAGCCAATGCTTTACCCTATTGAGAAGTTCATTTCTAACTTTAGATTATGTGAGTTGATAATATAAGGCTAATAAGAATATAAAGTTAATACTAACAAGGAGGGGGTTTCCAACCAATGGGGGGGGGCTTGGTTTGCTGTTGTTTAACAGCCACTTAATTGGCAGAAAATCAGTAATGCCTGCAGATTGACTGATTGTTATGAAGACAGGCCCCTGGCTTGTTATCCTCCACACACACACACACACACACACACACACACACACACACACACCTCAGCTTTCCTTTTTAAGCAGACTTAATCGAACTCTTTTGTACAAAACTCAGCTGACCCTGATAGGTCAAGTGGGGAGCCTGATAGGTCAAAGGGACCAGAACAGGGAATGAGAGTCGCAATGAACTGAAGGAGGCATGTGTGAGTATTATGGGGTGGCAGGTATGAGTCAGCCGGAACACTATGGTCAACACACAACTTTTTTTACAGGGCCCTGAGCCTAACAATTCAAGTGGGGAGTTATCAGGTGGTTCACAGACCTGCAATGAACTGAATCCAAGTTCCCGGGATTCTTTGGGGGAAGTCGTATGCTTTAAATGTATAGCTTGGATATGACCAAAATGGCAAACAGTAAGAGAAAATACGAAGCTCCTTTCATTAGTGCAGCTACATCATTGCTGCATCTGCATGCTGTGGGGAAAACTTCACCTGCTGAATTTATGCCCTGCTGATGGAAGTTGTTGTCCAAAACTTTTGGCGGGAACTTGGCTGGCTTAAGACAGCACTAGAAGGAAAATGCTAGGCCAAGAATGGGGCACCTGTGGCCCTACAGATAATGATGATTACATCTCCCATCACCCCTGCCCTTTGGCGATGCTGGCTGGGGCTGATGGGAGTTGGAGCCCGGCGACATCTGGAAAGCCCTGGTCCCTGGGCTGCCCAAAAGACCATTATTTCTGGGATATTTTGGGCCCGTAAAACTCCAGTTGCTGATAACTTGCATGGAATCTTCAAAATATTGAGCATAATATGGAACAGATTGAAATTGATTGCACAATTTATTATTGGTATTAGTAATAGTATTTAGTATCGCCATCAGCTGGTGCAGTTCAAATGTTCTCTACCACCAGTTGCTTGTTGTTGTTTTTTCCATTTTTCTTCTTAAAAAGTTCTGCTGAACAGTTTTTCCATTTTTCTTCTAAATGCTTCTCTTTGCTCTACCTTTTACTGAATACAAGGGGGTGGTAAACAGGATGCAGGACATCTGGGCAGATACAGATGGTGCTGAAATAAGAGGAAGTGAAACAGAAAACAGAGCTAAAACAGGCCATGAGTGTTGAGACCTGGTTGATGGTAGTAAAAATGCTACCTAGGACAAATATCTGGATCTTCATCTGAAGTTTATTTATAGGCCCAAATGATCCTAGGAAATGTGCTTTTGAAACCAAGCATGGTGACTGAAGTATGTGTCTGCTCTTCTCCTTCTGCACACTAATTAAAAATATTAAACTACTTTTATCTCCTCAAAAGACTTCAGTGAGAGTATATACACACCATGCATTTAAAGCACACTCTTAACCCAAAGAATTCTGGGAACTTTGGCCTCACAGAACTACAATTCCAGGCACCCTTAACAAACTTATTCTCAGGATACTTTGGGAGAAATCATGTCCCCTAAATGTATGGTGTTGGAGTCTAGCAGTAAACAATAAAATTCCATTAACAACTTTTTATTTTTTAAAAATGTTGGATTTTGTTTTTATTGTTTGTGAAATATTAATAAATATCATTTTATTTAAAAAAATAAAAATGTAAATAGGGAATGATAATTGGAAATGGATATTTATAATAATAGGTTAATATATGGAGTAAGGATAAAATGCTAGAGGGTAAGGATTTGCTGAATTTAATATTTGAACTGGAATACAAAATGGGAGGTGTGAGGAGGTCAAGAAACTAGTGAAGAAAATATAAGATTTGAAAATATTAATCCATTTTTAGCTTTGTTTTGTGGCTTTTTCTCTTCTTTTTACTCTCCATTTTTTACTTTTTTTTCTTTCTATCTTCTATCAACTGTTTTTCTACTGTGTATTTTTATTTGTCTTGTTTTTGTAGTTTAAATGTTTAAACGTTTAAATGTTGGGTTTTGTTTTTATTGTTTGTGAAATATTAATAAATATAATTCCATTAAAAACTTTTTAAAAGGAGCAACAATTACAATAAAAATCAAAATGCACCCAGTAAAACTTTCAAAAGCTAGCACGTGTGTGCGCTCTCTCTCTTTCTCTCTCTCTCTCTCTCTCTGTCTCTCTCACACACACACACAGAGCAGCAGCAGCAGCTAATGTTTTTGCCACAATTTTAATTCCGTCTGCTAAATTTCCTAGTATTTGGCATTGGAACAGGATCAGTTTTTAAAAAGGTGTGGGGCTGTAAGTAAAAATTTTATATTTTTGTTCGTGTGATGGCTCTAGCTGTTTATAATTTAGAAGCTATTGAGCCATGCAAGGTTCTTCTTCAGAATTAAAGTCACCTTCTGATCTAGTGGTCACAGAAACACATCCCTTTCCTGTAACCCACCCTTCTGAGTCCCCCCTGTCCCCCACTAATGTTCCACTGATCCCTCCGCATTGCCACAGAAGCATGTCCTTTTCTCACAGACAGGACCCCACCCACTTGGGCACCCATGAAATACAAAATAAAATGTCTCCCATATTTAATTTCATATGTTAGCTTAAGGGGAGAAATATTACCTTGTCAAAAAGCTATGCACAATCACTTGGCGTCAACTAATTAACTCTGTGGGGTATACTTCACAGTGAGCCTTCGTAGGATTGCACTGTAAATGGATGTCAAATCAAATTATAGTAGAATCCCATGCATGTTTCCTCAGAAGTAATACCCACTGTGTTCACTGAGGATTATTCCTTTGGGAAGTGTGTACAGGATCCTTTGGAAACTGTGTGCGGCCTTAAGAGTTAGTGGTTGTTCAAGGTTGGGTCATGTATTCTACATGTGTGAGAGTATATGAGTGGCTTTTTAATGGATTAGTTTAGAACATAGGGAGAGTTATGTTGGATGAGGCCAATGGCTCGTCTAGTCCAGCATAGGTTTGTCCTCCGAGACAGATAAATTTGTCAAAGGTTGTTAATCAGGTCTGAGTGTTTTCTCCATAGAACTCAGCACTGTAAGGTTTTCAAACCTCACAACTGTGAAAATAAGCTTGAAGGTGGTTGGGCAGTGCCTGGGAACAAATCTTGGAAGATGGCATAAGGGTGCTGAATATGCTTCTCAGCAGTTTCCTTGTCCCTAGGATAACAAGAAACCGCAAGTCAAATTATGCAATAATTCCAGGTAGCCTTCACAGCTTTTGACCAGGGCTGAACACCAGATTCACTTGTCATGGAAGTCAACAATATAGTGGTACCTCTGGTTACGTACTTGATTTGTTCCGGAAGTCCGTTCTTAACCTGAAGCACCTCTTTAGCTAATGAGGCCTGCCACTGCTGCCGCACTGCTGCCACGCGATTTCTGTTCTCATCCTGAAGCAAAGTTCTTAACCTGAGGTACTATGTCTAGGTTGCGGAGTCTGTAACCTGAAGCGTATGTAACCTGAAGCGTATATAACCCGAGGCACCACTGTATCTTGTTTCCCGCTCTTGGCAAGGAGACACAAATGCTTGCCCAAGGAACAGATTGTCATCACATCTTTTTCTTCATTTGCAGCATCTCCCACAGCCCCAGTCGTCTTCCCATTGTCCCCCTGTTGCCAAGACCTCGCCACTGCCTCCCAGGTTAGCATGGGCTGTCTGGTCTCTGGCTACTTTCCCGAACCTGTCAAAGTACAGTGGAATTCAGGATCCTCGTCTGACATCCGGACCTTCCCTGCTCTATTGGATTCATCCAGTGGCCACTACACCCTCAGCAGCCAGCTCACCATCCCAACCAGCACTTGGGAATCAGAGAAGCTTCAATGCCATATTGCACATACAGCTACCAGCTCCACAATCAACAAAGAGATTGGACGTGAGTCTGGTTGAGCCTTTGTGCTATCTGCTTTCTTCCTCCTTCAGTGTTTGTTGGGTGGAGCAGAAAGAAATGAAATATGGATTGTGTGGGTGAAGGGATGGATAATGATTGCAATATTTTTGGTCCTACCATCTGACTTTTGTACCCTCAGAAGCACATTGAGCACTACAGAGAACACTCACAAATATTGTGGGTTGTAACCAACCAAATTCTAATCAAGAGTAGACCCACACATTGAAATTAAGGAACCTAAATCGGCCATGCCCATTAATTTCAGTGGGTATGACTATCAATGGATACAACCCAGCGAGATCAGATGTAGGGAATCCTTGGCCCTCCAGATTTGCTGAACTAAGACTCCCAATTGACCATTCTTACTTATGAGAGTTCTATTTCAGCAACATCTGGAGAGCCAAAGGTTCCCCACATGTGCCTGTGATAGACAAGACAGCAGTGGGAAGAAAGGATTTAGAATTATCCAGTTAATAGTGATTCAAATTTAGGGAAAGTCAGGTTGCACCATGACAGATTGTAGCAACAGGTGTCAAAATTCAGCAAAAACACCCTCTTCATTTTTCTTATGAGAATATTAGCAACACAGGATGCTCTGCACACACACATACACACACAGAGAGACTTTCTTAAATTAGTCTTTTAAAAAACAACAACAAAGGGAACGGTGCAATTAACATATGTGATCTCATTTCAACTGTTTATACATAGTTTACCAGCCCTCTTAGTGGTCCTTAGGCCTACTTAGAACCGACAATGAAACAGAAGAGGGAACTGCCCTCCACTGTCCTCCTTGGCACTGGGCGCAGCAAAGTGAAATTTGATGTTTAAGAAAAGAAGTGGGTTTAGTGCAGAGATTCAGAGGAGAAAGAGGAATAAGCTTGATTCACAGAGAGTGAGGCTGTTCTACCTTCTCTGGGAAAGGCTAGCATAAGGAGAGAGGGAAATGAATACAGGATCCAAAGGAACTAATGGCAGGTGAATTAGAAGCCACTCACATTTAGGGAATTGGGGGGGATTCAGTTCAGTTTGCATTTCAATACAAACTAATTCACACTACCTGGAATAATGCACAAACAGAAAGCCCATTCTCCTAAATTCGTGGTTCTCTGAATTTTGTGATGCAGTTCCCCTGCCCAAAAAGTGTGCAAAAATATACAAAAAATACATATATTCACCAAAAAACAGTGCACACAAATGTATTATGTTCAGGAAAATTGTTTCCAGATTGTGTATTTATTCAGCAAAACTGCATACAAGACATGAATATTAAGCACAGTTTGTACTAAAATCCTGGCTAATTCTCAACTAAATAATGTAGACATGCGGAGAACTGAATTTAAGTTTGGGGAAATGAGACAGGTGGTTAGGTGCACCGTACATAATTAAAATACAGGTATTCATGAGACTCCCTATACTTCCTATTCTTCCAGCCTGTGAAAAGAAAGATCCCGTAGCCCCAAAGGTCCGCTTGCTCCATTCCTCCTGCAAGGCCAGCTCCAGAGAGGCCACCATTGAGTTGATGTGCGTTATCTCCAACTTCTACCCCAACAATGTGACGGTAAATTGGCTGGTGAGTGAGAAACCTATGTCGCAACCCTCTTTCACTGAGCAGCCCTGGAAAGACACCCGTGGGTACACCTTCAGTACTATCAGCACAGTCAACATTAGCCAAGCAGACTGGGAAGATGGGAATGTCTACGTCTGCCAGGTGTCCCACACAGCAACCCAAACTTCTGTGAGAAGCAAAGCCAAGATCTGTGAAGGTAAGAACTCTTGACTCAGTTCTGACTTGGTTAGGTTCGGATGAAGTGGGCATGGACTGAAAAACAGAAAGGCCAAGAGCAAGGGCCTACTTCCATTTTATGGTGGGTTTCCCAATGACCCAGAAATACATCCATCATGGTCCTTTGGGATTTGGAATGGCTTTCTCCAACCTTTTGCCCTACTGGCATATCTGAGGTTTTACTCCATTTATCTGGAACTTGAGAGACTGAACCAACTGGAGGCAGGACTCTGTGTCATAGAGGAGGGCAACAAGCCAGTTTTCCTTTGAAAAATCTTGATAGGTAGCTTTTTCGCACACTCAGATTTCTCCAGTTTAGATTAAATGTTTGTCAGGGAGTTGAGGAAACACATTTCTCTTCTTCTGCAGAGGGCAGTTTGGCTTGATTACTTGTGCCGCCAGCTGTAAATCTCTCTGTGGCACACTGGTGTTGAAAGTGATCCATCGGGGAATCTGGGGAATGGGCAAACGCACTAGTTAAAGGGGTGCAAGTTCCAAAAACAACAGAGAACTGGGATTATTCAGCAATGGTAGAAGGTGCTGGAGTTGTTCAAGGGAAGGGAAGGGACTGAGGAACTCTCAGGTGAGCCAAATGGGGAGCCTGGACTGACTTAGCTGTAGAGCTACTCTGAAAGAGAAGCAAGCAGAGCAGGATAAGATTCTGTGAGCAGGCTGGGAGGGAAATGGTGGGAGGAGACTTGGGACTTGACATGGGTTTTTGCATTCCCAGACTCCTCAGGAACTCCCCTCAAAGTTTTCATCCTACCCCCAAGCCCCAACGACCTTTACATGGATAAGCAACCAAAACTCAACTGCGTGGTGGTCAACTTAGAAAGCGAAGAGGAAGAACTGGAAGTGACCTGGTCACGGCAGACAGCAGGAAGTCTAAGCCCTGAGCCACTTGCATGGAGAGAGGAGGTTAATAACACCTTCACCGCGTCCAGCTCTGTGATCATTTCCGCAAGCGACTGGTTGTCAGGGGAGACTTTTATCTGCACAGTGCAACACCCATCCCTGCCTCAACCGAAAACAAGAGAGATTAGCAAGAAGGAAGGTAAGCGGGAAGCAGGCCTGCTCTCCACCCTGCAAACGGTGTCCCTAATTTCCCAGCAACCTCCTGAGCAGGAAAGAGATTACTGAAAAGGCATATCAATGTAGCACCATTTAGAACAAACACAATATACGAACGTAGACAGTGAGATCTGGCAACACACACAAAAAAAAATTCAACATGTTGCATGTAGTTTGAGGGGGGCATAGTTGCTTGTGGTCCCCACAACCGTCCCACCATCACAACCCACATGCAGTGCTTAAAAAAACCTGTACAGCATGTTTTGACACTTGTGCCAAGGGAAGTTGTACCACATAGGAAATGATGCCTCTAGCATACTGTCTTCCACCCTCATAAAAATGAAGTCTCTATTCCGTGTGATAACTTTCCATCTGACTAATAATAATAGTTGTGCAACGTGTCCTGACGTAGATGGACTATTGTTGCTATTATGTACAAAGCAGTTATGAACATCATTGTAACCAAGGCTCATTTCACACCTTTAATCTGCCCCACAGGCAGCTCTGGAGAGGCAGCGTCAGAGAACCAACCTCCTGATTCTGTCTCAGGGCGGTTTGGGGGGGTCCTTGTGCACCACGAAATTTCTGTATACACCTGAGAAAAGGGGTGATGTGAATGTTCTCTAAATGGCACATTAGTGGTGTGTTTTGTTCATTCACCACAGAGAAGCCCAGCAAACATGTCAGGGGGTTTTCTGAACCATTCAAGACATGTAGCCCAAACCATGCTTCCCTAAGCCAAGGATGGGAAACTTGTGGTTCTCCAGATGTAGTTGGACCCCTGCTCCCATCAACAAATGGCCAGGGATTATGGGAGTTGTAGTTCAGCAGTATCTGGGAGGCTACAGGTTGCCCATACCTGGCACAGAACCCTTTGTATCTCCTCCGTTCCCCAGCTCCCCACATGGTTTCCACTAATTGGACCTAAACTGAATAGTCATTTTCTTTTTCTCTTTCTGTTTCCCTATGCATAACCAGAAACCAAAGAAGCTCCAGGTGTGTATCTCTTCCGCCCCCACGATGATGAGCTCAGGTCTAATGGCCGTTATGTCTCCATCACTGCCCTGGTGAGAGGGTTCAAGCCCAGCGACATCTCCCTGAAATGGCTCAAGAATGGGAACCCTCTGCCTGAAGCTGACTATCTCAGCACCCCAGTCTACAGTGATGGCGATGGTTTATATTTCTTGTTCAGCAAGCTGAAAGTCCCCAAAGCAGACTGGAACAGAGGTGATGCCTGTACCTGCATGGTTGTCCATGAAGGTCTGACCCTCAAGTTCATTCAGAAGACCATTGAGAAATCCCGGGGTAAAAAATGAAAACGGCCCCCAGCCAGCATTGCGATCCCCTCGCCCTATGGCCCCAGGGGTTTTCTCTCTCTCGAGATTGTTAGACCAACCCTGTGTTAAAATATCCCCATGCAAAAATGTACCCAAGGGCTGAATAAAAAAAGAACTCATCCAAAGACTGTCATAGATATCTATTATTGTGGCTCTTCCAGGAGAGAAGGTGACTTGTGGGGGGATTAATGGGGAAATGGGATTAATCTCTCGAAAACAAATGCCAAATGTTTAAGGTTGGCAGCAGAGGAAAAATGTGTTTGTCACTGTCACAGTTGTATCCTATTTCCAACAAGGAGCCCAGGCCTTCAAATATCAGGTAATGCCAAGCTAGCCTCACAACAGCCTTGAGGAAGCATGCTTTCTCCCAGGCCACCCAGTGAATCTTCATTACCAAGTGGTGACTTGACTCTCCAAGCCTCACACACATCTCCCCGCACCGAGTCCCAACACTCTGCTCACTGCTCCACACTGCCTACCCTCTGCACATGCTCAGAAGGGCACACTCTCATTTTCCATTTGGGAGAGCAAAAAGTGTTTCAGTTGGTCATACTGCAAGGACATATAAAGATACATGGTGTGGTCTTAAAAGGAACACACAGACACACATGCACACCACAGGATTTTTTTATATAAAAGAAACACTAAAAAATAAGGGGGGAAATGGCAGAGAAACAGATATGTTTTACAATTTCCTTTCATATTCTAAAAAAAAATTAAAGGCAAGCTTTGGTCAGTATATTCACTTTCTTTGCATCTATTTAAAGAGAGAGGGAGGGCAACAGAAAATTATGTTTTCTGATATAATCTCTCCTCCCCATCCCACTTCCCCCATCAAACAGATACAAAGCATATGATGGCATCAGAGGTTGGCCAAAAAATAATTGGATAACGTTTCCTTTGTGAAACATTGGTGGCGGTAAAGGTTAGAAGTAGTAGAATTTGGAAATGGGTGTATGTGTGTGTAAGGGGTCTTACAGGGAAAGTGGGGCATCTTCATCCCCTGACCCCCCCCACCCCGCCCCTAGCAAGACAGTGTCAATCTGGAGGCGCCTCTTGTAGGAAGCAAGTAAATCCAAATTCACAAAGCATTCAGGCCAGATTAATGGAGTGCTCACACACTGCGGAGTGAAAGAATTGAAAGTAACATTTCCTATGACTTAAGGGGCTTGTGAACTCTGCCTTAAAAAAATGACTCAGGAATAGACACAAGACCTCAAGCACAAGAGGTGCTTACAAGGCTAGAAACATTGTAAGAGACATAACAGCTTGACACTGGTACCTAGGGATTTTGGCAAATTTTTTTTGCATTTGAATGCATAAGAGAAAACTATTTAGGGCCAACAGAGCAAACAAAGAGATGGGGGGCACAAAACCAGCCTAAAATATCCACATGCCCACAGAGAAGAGCATGGATAAATGAACATGTGCACACAAAATTCATTATGCCCTCCTCATGTGGAAAGAAAGTGGCCAGCCCTTATTTGAGTCAGCTCTTTAGAAGCCGCAGTTGTAAGAGGTGTGTTTCTTGCATGACAGATGTTAAGCCAGTCATAGGATATCTGTGCCTTATATGTGGCCTCTTGACTTTCTTAGCAAAGTGATTGGAATAAAGCAGAGAGAATTCAGAGAGAGAGGAGACAGACAATACTGTACTGAGGTAAACAGGGCAAAACCAGTTTATGAAATAAAACAGGGGGATTTGTCTCTTTTAGGTCAGATCTATGCAGCTAATGGGGGGAATCCTTCAGAACCACACATCTCTACCTCTCCTCCAGCTGTCAAATCTCAGCTGCCTTTCTCATGGACAGCTAAGTCCCAAATGACAGGAATCTCCAGAGTCTGCTGTCACCAAGACTAATAGCAGAACCAACGCCTTCAAGTCATGCACTGAATGCATTTCCAACAGACTTAACATACAGAAACTCACAAACTTCTTTTTTCTACACTGTCCCCACCAAATGCTTGGATACTTCTACACCAAGGTTAACCACTGCCATGTTTAGTGTCCTTGTTGGTGTTGGGTTTGGTAGCTAGGCCTCCAGATTCAAATCCCTGCTCAACCATGAAGCTCACTGTGTGGCCTTTCTAAAACAACTCCCTCTCTCATAAAATAAGCTTACTAAGGCCGAATTAAGATATCCCCGCTGTCTCCAAATATCACAAATTTTCCACAGGATTATTTCATCCTGTCATTCCCAATGCCTCGTCGTCGCCATCAAGGATAGGATCCGCTTTCTCATGTGGCAAACATGTCTAGCAACTGTTTTCATCGCCTCTGCAGATTTGTAATACTCAGATGCTCAGTAACATGGCCAAAAGGGCATCACAAGTAGTGCCCTAGAGACATGAGAAATAAACCCAGAAGAAATGGGTGAACCTGTATTTGTATGCCTTGGCCTAAATGTCACATGGCGTGAACAGATGTGTTCCCCAAACCACCAGTACAAAATTTAGATGATCACAGTTTGTGTTATGTAGAATTTGGAGACAAACCAATACTTGTGCATTTCATTCATACTCACAGTGCATCACAGGCTTCATAGTTGCCATCAGACTAAAATAATAATACTATATCAATGATGCAGCATGACTGTGAATGAAGTGTGGATGAAAAGGATTATCTGACACCTGTATAACATTAAAGATAAGACTAGATGGGAACAGACATTTGCATAACCCTCCATAAGAGTTAAGTACAGTGGTACCTTGGTTTAAGAACAGCTTAGTTTATGAACAACTTGGATTAATAACACTGCAAACCCGGAAATAGTGTTTTGGTTTGTGAACTTTGCCTTGGAAGCAGAACATGTTCCGCTTCTTGTTGAGTGTGTTCCATTCGTAAATTGAGTCCCCCGCTGCTATGGGAAAGCACACCTTGGTTTAAGAATGGACTTCTGGAACGGATTAAGTTCTTAAACCAAGGTACCACTGTACAATCATATTCTAGGGGAAGGCAGGCTCCATATTTATGCAGAATGATGGGATTCAGAAGTAGATGGATATACTTGTGGGTCAATAGATAGATGGACTATTCATATTGGGGAATTTTATATTTATGAACACTGAGAATGGCGTCTCTTTCTTCCCCACAGTGATAATAATATCGACAGAAGTTGATCTCAGCGACGAGGTCGAAGAGGAACTGGAAAAATTATGGACCACCATCTTGGTTTTCTTCATTCTCTTCCTCATCAGTGTATGTTACAGCACCACAATGACACTCTTCAAGGTGAGGGGAAAGGAAGGGGAAAACACATATCAGCATTTGCATTTGGCAGTGAGAGAGCCCAAAGGAGGAAGAAAGCAACAACTAAAACCCAAGAGATAAGTGTTTAGAATATATGTTTCATTCGCTGCTTGCTGGGGAGGAGAGAGGGGCGTAGAATATAGGTTGCACACACACCAGACATTTAAAGCCCTTGGCTTCCCCCAGAGAATCCTGGGAACTGTCATTTATTCCTCACATTTATTTATCTCCCAGCAGCCTTAGCAAACCACAGTTCCCATGATTCTTTGGGGGAAGCCATGTGCTTTAAATGTATGGTGTGTAAGCAGCCTATTTCTTTAAGCTCCTAACCTGCTCTCCTTCCTCTTTAACAAACCTCTATAGGGTCCAGAACGTGTGGAAACTTCCAAGGATCTGCTACCACTCTGGGTCATAAGTGGAGTCTGAAAGGCTCAAGGCACAGGGCTGTAATTAAAAAAACCAAAAACACTGCATTTGTTTGAGGAAAATGTTCTTTATGTGGCATTTCAAAGTGGAAGAAAAGAAATATCTTAAAATGGCAAAAGTGTAGTAACAGTACATTCAAGATAAATTCGGTAAAAGTCCTTTTTACACTGACTGCGTTTGAACATTCCTTCAGCCAGAAAGAGTTTTGCTTCTAAATAACCTCTTGCTAATGTAGGCAAGATACGACATTTTTGAAGGTTCAAAGAACAGCACAGGACTAGATTCAAGTAGGTAGCCATGTTGGTCCAACGCAGTCGAAATAAATAAATAAAATGTCCAGTAGTACCTTAGAGACCAACTAAGTATGTTCTGGGTATAAGCTTTCGTGTGCAGGCTCACTTCTTTAGATACCTGTTTGCAAAAGGGCTTTCAAAAAGCCCTGTACTATTCTTTTCTATGTATGTATCTATCTGTTTATTTGAAGTCCCAACAGTCAGTGTTTCAAAATGCAGCATCACCTGATGTACCTAAGACATCAGGTGACTGACACGTGGGAGACCCCATCCACCTGTTAAATTATGCCCTCTGGGGTGGGCAGGTAAGGATCTGGTCCACCAGCCAAAAAAGGTTCCCCAGCCCTGTTCAACACTCACCCCTCTCCTCTCTCCCCCACTCTTCACCCTCCATCCCAACAGGTAAAATGGATGTTCTCCACTGTGGCAGACCTGAAGAAGCAGCCTGTAGGCCCTGAATACAAGAATGTCATCCCACAGACATTCTAGGAGCATTTTCCTGGGAATCTCATCCTCCATCTTCAAAGGGGCAAAGAGGAAGCCACTGCCTGGAGCCGCAGCTTCATCTCCAGTGTCAACATCCCGGGCCTTCTCTCATTTCCTATCTCATTCAGCTCCTACTTCTCTCCTGGCAAGTGATGAGGCCCTTTCAGCACAGTGATTGTCTTAGGGGGAGGCAATTTTCATGAATGGCATGTGTTGGGACAGTGCCTTCAAGAGGAAACACTTTTATGGGGCCCGATATCTTAACTGGCTTCCACCAAGAGCCAGAAACATCTGCTTCTCCCACCCAGTAAAGTACCAAAGGACAGTCACCCCCCCCCCCACAAAAATATGCCTTTTCAATGGTGGTGCCTCTGTTGTGGAATGGTCTCCCTAGAGATGTTCTGCTGGCACAGGTGAATAAATACTAACAGGTGAATAATACATTCTACTCTCAGGCTTTTAAGCAGTGGTGGTTTTACTCTTATTGTTGCTTTTACTGCTCTTAGTTTGTGGGGTTTTTTAAAAAAAATACTATTTTAGATTTTGTGTGTGTGTGTGTGTATCTAATTGTGTGCTTTTAAATATTTCATTATTTTGAATCTAGTCTTCATGTTTGAGATGCATACCATCCTGGCAGCTTTTACTTTTTTAAACAAATGAATGTCTGGTGTCTCTAGCCCCAACGTGCCTGACACTATCTGGCTTCTAATCTCACCCAGAGATGTGAAACTCCACTTTCCAGTATCTTTGCCAGGCCTCTTTAACCATATGAAATAAATGTCCTTATCTATCTATGTGCATGCAATATGCTTAAATAAACCAGCTCTTTTACCCATCTCTTACACACCATTTCCTTACTGCCACGGGATTGTAGTCAGCCAAGTCCTACTCAGAGCAGACCAACTTAAACTAAGATAGGCATGCCAATAACTTCAACTGGTCTACTCTGAGTAAGACTAGCACAGGATACAGTCTATGGTCTTCAAACTACCAGTGACTACCAACCCCTTAATCTATTGCATACTCATTTATTGGAGGTTGTTAAGCAGAGAATAGCTACCTATCTGGGATTGTATAGCAATAGATTTCTGCACCATTAGGGGGTTGGGCTGGATATCCTTTGAGGGCCTTTCCAGTTGATGCAGGTTTTGTGATCATTACTGTTTTTAGTGCACAAGCATCCCAGAAACTATACGCAAGAACTGCTGAAGTGCTAATGATGTGAACCTTCCAATCCCTGTATATGCATGTAAATAAACCATACATCACAAAACTGGCACAAGCCTCCTGGGACCTTATTCCAATGAAATAGAACCATCAGAGACCTGGAGGGAAAGTCGCAATATGATGCTTCCAAGGAGGAAGTCTGGGCCTACACCTGTAGCAGAATGAGGTCGGAATGAGGTGGAAGATAACATTTTCATTGTTCTCTTACAAGAGATGGAAGGAGGGGACTCTCTGCTAGCACAATTGGAAAGAAAGGTTCGAGGTCCAACCTGTTGTGCTAGCTTTTGACTTACAGGTTGGTTGGTTGGTTGGTTGGTTGGTTGGTTGGTTGGACAAAGCAAAGTGTTTAAAAATGGCATCCACCACCTATAATCTGATGGGTAGTCCAAAAGTAGCTAATGTGGTCTCTCTAGATGCTGTGAACTCCCAGCATCCCTGATCTATGACCAGGAGCTGCAGCCCACAAGATATGGAGGGCACCATATTGGGTACCCCAGGGAAGTCCATGCAACCACTTTCAGTATCCTCCCACCCCATAATACTACATGTGCAGACATGGGGGGCAGCCCTTGTGTGAGGGGCAGAACCTCAGTTTCCTATGCATTTTCATTGACTGGGGGGGCAGGTCCCCTCCCTGCCCCCCCTTGACTACACCCATGTGTACGGACCAGGCCCATAATAGGAAGCTCATGTGAATGGAATGACTCTGACCAAGCAGAGGAGGCTGGAAAGAACAGACCTTTACAATGGAAAAAGGAGAGGGTTAGAGGTGAGATACAAGAAACTGCAGCTTCAGGAAACGCCATCTTGCAGGACGTTTTTCTGTTGCTATTCTTAGCGCCTCTCAGTTTCAAAACTCACCAGCACGAGGCTATAATTACCCCGCAGTGTGAAACCGTGAGGGGAGGAGCAGGGCCTTGGGGGCTGGGTGGGATCCAGCTGGGCCGGGTGTACGGTAAACATCTAAGCACATGAGAGAACGACATTTGCATCACAGAAGCGGCCATGCAGTGAGGAGCAAGTGGCAGCACCAGCAAAGGATTCTGAGTACTGCTCTCAGCTAAAAAGCTCACAGTGGCATGACTGAAAAAGAACTATTTCAACAAATGTGACAATCCATGAGGCACCCCCCCCAAAAAAAAAAATGCCTGTCACAGATACTGGATGGGAGAAAAAGTTTTGTTTTGCCCAATACTGATTCATAAAAAATGTGTGTAGTCTTTTATCCCTTATATCACAGCAACTGAGAGGTTTGCATGCTCCCCCATAACCAACCCAAGCTAGGAGATTCCACCTAAACATTAGGAAGAACTTCCTGACAGTAAGAGCTGTTCAACAGTGGAATTTGCTGCCAAGGAGTGTGGTGGAGTCTCCTTCTTTGGAGGTCTTTAAGCAGAGGCTTGACAACCATATGTCAGGAGTGCTCTGATGGTGTTTCCTGCTTGGCAGGGGGTTGGACTCGATGGCCCTTGTGGTCTCTTCCAACTCTATGATTCTATGATTCTATGTATCAGAGGGCCCAGAGGAGTGAACGCAGAGGAGAAATGGAAGTCTCAGGCTGGTCAGGATGGGTTTCAAAGCAGCTAATATCATCACATTCAACACTGTCCTAGCTTCCAGTCACAGGGTCTTCTGCATATGTTTTAAACTGAATGAATGGTAATTGAAGAAGAGCTCTTCATCCCAAGGACTGTGTCAGCATAGGTGGTGTGAACAGAGGAAGCTGGCTTATACCATGGGCTCATCCACAATTCGCTTGTCCTGTGTCTACAAAACATGAGTCCAAGAGGTTTTCCACTTGTTTCATGCTCTTTAGGCAAAGGGTCCAAGCCATTTTCGGTTTGCCCCAACACACACGTAACTGGCTGTAAAGTAACATAACATTATATATAATAAAACTATAATCTAATCATCATATAATTTTTGATATGATTATTAGATTACAGTTCTATTATATATAAAACTTTATATATAATGTTAATGTTATGTTACTTTACAGCCAGTTACGTGTGTGTTGTGGTATTCTGAACATGATTTACGCAATGAGGCAATTGTGGTGTGTACACTGGTACCTCAGGTTACATACGCTTCCGGTTACATACGCTTCAGGTTACAGACTCCACTAACCCAGAAATAGCGCTTCAGGTTAAGAACTTTGCTTCAGGATGAGAACAGAAATTGTGCTCCGGCAGCGTGGTGGCAGCAGGAGGCCCCATTAGCTAAAGTGGTGCTTCAGGTTAAGAACAGTTTCATTTTAGGGAATTAGCCTAAAATTAATGAACATTAGGGAAAATGTTGGAATGAAACTATATGACTCTAGTAGAAAAGATATCAGGAGTTATGTATAATCGAGTATTAAGTGTTAAGCTCTAAAGTATTTTTTGGTAAGATAAGGTTAAATAACTTAAGGTAATTTGAAAACAGAATATGGGGAAAGGATGGAAAGGATTTGTTGAGTTAATTAATAGGTTAAATTGTCAAGATAAATTATTTAGTAAAAATTGAGAAAGATGGAAAGAATTTGCTGAAATAATCAATCAAACTAGCATACAAAAAGGGAGGTGTGAGGAGGTCAATGAAACAAGCAAATGGAAGTTAAAGATATGCAATATGGGATTTGTGTCTTTTTTTCCTTCTTTTTTATCTTTTTGCTGTATTGTTGCATTGGTTTTTATGTCTTGATTTTTTTCTCTTTTTTTCCTATGTATTGTAGTGTTGTTTTTAATTTTTTTCTTTCTTTTCTGTAATTTTGAAATTATTAATAAATATTTTTTTTTAAAAAAAAAAAAAGAACAGTTTCAGGTTAAGAATGGACCTCCGGAACGAATTAAGTACTTAACCAGAGGTACCACTGTATTTTCTGTTTGCCCTGCAGAAACAAGACAGTCCCTGCCTGCAGGCCTACAGTCTGAAACAAAAGGCACACAAGGAGAAAGGGACAGGAAGAGAAGAGGGGGGAAGTCAAACTCAGGGACCTGCTCTGCAACCAGCTGGCACAGTTCAGGGGTAAAAAGTGCCTGATGGAGCTGGTGTTTTCGGCAAAACTGGTGGAACAAGCTCTGCTTCCCGTATCTCCCCTACTGAGGCAGTCTGGTGGAATGGCTGCCTCCAGTTGAAGGAGAGGAGGCCTGGTGGTCTGCCAGAGACCTGGATTGAACCAGGGACTTTCTGCAGGCAAAGTAGATGCTCTGCTCCTGAGCTCTGACCTTGCACCCCCACCCAATCTACAGTAAGCGAATAAAGGGCAGACAGCACATCTAGCATGCAATTAGAAAATAGTGCCTGCTTACTTTGTTATAAACCAAGTAAACAACAAGCTAAACTCGGGGATGCCTGGCTGTACAGGAGAGGCACTGCCCTAACTCCCTCTCTCCCACATCGTCCAATTTAACGCAGTACAGTGCCCAGAATTCCTTGAGAGGGGAAAATGTGTTTCGAAAGAGTGGTGTGAATTGCAGGTCTTTGTACCACGCACACCACACTTTGCACCGCACAATCCTGCTAAGAGGATTTCTCCGGCCAGTTGCACTGTATGTGTACTGGGGGGGGGGGTGTGTGCTTTCTCCCCACCATCCCAACAGGCCATCTGTGGGAAAGACAATCTATGCCTGGGTACATGTACTAACTCAGTTTAATCTGTCAAGTGAAGATAAAAGGGTGGAAGGAGATGGCGATGGACGCAGACTTGAGATCCTGGGAAGAAAAGCAAGGCACAAATATATAACGGCATTCGCAGATCATGTGAAGAGAAATGAACATGGGGAAAGCCCCCAAAAGAGCAGGTTTTCCACAGCCACCCACAGTCACCTCAGAATGGGTGTAAGATTTGCTGCTCCAAACCTTACTTTCTAGGAGACAAAGCTCACAGCCATACCTTTTAAAGCACTCTTCCACCACTGACAGTCATGGCTTACCCCCATCCCCCAAAGAACCCTGGGAACTGTAGTTTTTAAGGGTGCTGTTAGGAGAATCCCCAGTCGCCTTAACAAACTACAGTTCCCAGGATTCTATGGGGAAAGCCATGACAGTCAGAGTAGTACGAGGGCGATCTACACAGTTGGTGCGGATGAACTCTAGCACAATGGTTCCCAAACTCCCCCCGCCCCTCTAGGCATACACACACTCAATGAACCACTTGAAAATTGCAGACAGTCTTGGTGGACTTCTTAATGGTTTTTCTGCCTGTTGTATCAGTTGAAATACACTGGGCTAGATGCTGTGTGATTTGAAACTGTATTTTTGAAGACACGCCATGGACCATCTGAATGAAGCTCGCAGACCACTGGCGGTCTACAGTCCACAGTTCAGGAATCATTACCCGAATAGATCAATCTTACGCATGCTTGCTTGGAAGTAAGGGCCATACTGGACAATATGTTAGCTACCCCTAAAGTTTAGTGGGCTGCTGTTATTTACATGAGAGCTTGCAGTCTATGGCTTCTTAGCACCACGCACACTTACATGGAACAGGGAGTGAGCCCTACTCCGCTCCAAATGCAGAGGGGTTTATTTCCAAGTAATCCTGCACAGGAATCAGCTTCAAGCGTGCAACAACAAACTTTAGCTCCCCATGTGCAAACTCCTTACAAGCACTGTAAACTCTCGAAATGACTCCTGTCCTCAGTTTCACTTCCCTGCTTGTGTTTGCCAGAAAAGCACCCCTGCAAAAGAACACTTTGGGTTTATACTAATCATTACTGATACTCAGCAGCCTGCTTCTTTCAGAATATGTTATAGTTTAAGGGTGTTGGGAATCTATGAAAGGGTGAACTACAGTTCCCATGATTATTGCAGGGGGGGTGTCTTGAAGTGTATGGTGTGTACACAGGATCAACCTCTAGTCCTTTTTCTTTTAGATATATAAGGAGGGAAATCTGCAAACAACATTCTGCCTGGAGTGATTGTAATGATTTGCAGACATCGCTTTACAAGAGGGATTAGGGTGGGAGTTTGCAGATGATCCCTGAACAATGGTGGAAGTGGGTAGAGTTTGCATGGCTGAGAGGACTCCAGCAGAGCACTGCTGTTTGTTGCAACTACTTCATCACAAAACCACCCTGTTAACCATTCCCTTAATACAGTGAACACAAACCCAGGTCCTCTGGCCAATGAGTCCAAAATGACTGAGACTGTAGGCCAAAATTACCATTAAAGCATTGTGGTACAACACTGAACAGTCATAGCTCCCCCGAATGATTCATTCAAACTGCAGTCTGCTCAGGGCACTGAGACTTGTTAGGAGACCCCTATGCTCCTCACAGAACTACAATTCCCAGATTTCCCTGGAGATCGATTGTCAAACCACTTGGGGACTTGTAAACAAAGCTAGGCCTGGAGAAACAGCACCCTGGGCAAGGGGTGACTCCTACTGTGGTCAGCTTTCCAAAGGGTTTATGGCGCCTGGAGCAGGTGTGGTATTTGGGGGCCTTCTGCTGCCACCCCTACAAGGGCCCATGCATGCGTGCACAAAAGCTTGGGCCCACGTGCAATAATTACTGCATTCACGGACGACAAATTTTCAAATTCTGTGGCTGCTCCTCGCCCTGAGTACCTCCTCCAAATCCCAACCCTATTGTGGCAGAGCTTCTTTCTGCCACAATAGGGCTAAGCCTCATAGGTCTTGCCGGCTGTGGTCTTCTCAAGAAGGAAGGCCTGGCCTCACACCAATAATGCGCCTTTTTCTGTGGCCACAGAAAAATTACTCTCCAGTGGCAACTTGCCTGGAAATCTTAGGTGCTGACTCACCATTGGTGGCCAATGGTATGTGCAGGAACCAAGGAACCCCTTGGTTTGTACAGGCCCCCAAATTGCCCCCTCCAATCAGGTCTGCAGCTTTGCAGTGTCACCAAGTTGTGTAGCTTGTGCAGGATTGCAAAACAAGCCTGCTTCTCCCAGGCTCCCCCCCCCCCGCAGCGTCTATGACAGGCATCCCCAAACTCGGCCCTCCAGCTGTTTTGGGACTACAACTCCCATCATCCTTAGCTAACAGGACCAGTGGTCACGGATGATGGGAGTTGTAGTCCCAAAACAGCTGGAGGGCCGAGTTTGGGGATGCCTGGTC
This sequence comes from Podarcis vaucheri, assembly GCF_965113315.1. NCBI lineage: Eukaryota > Metazoa > Chordata > Lepidosauria > Squamata > Lacertidae > Podarcis > Podarcis vaucheri. The sequence continues at coordinate 7,876,656 of NC_138751.1, read as the reverse complement.
TATGAGAAGGTCTCCACAAACTGAGCTACCTCTTCTTTGCACTGTTCTGCTTTCAGTGCATTCCTCGAGTTTCAGGATCCCCAGAGAAGCTTTCATTTTGTGGGGTGGCTCTCAAAGGATTACTCTCATGGAGTCACAGGCCAATGTGCTTTATTATGTTCTGCACACACACAAAATGGCGCCTCCTGCAAGTTCTCCTCTCTGAGCTCCAACACTCCCTTACTCATTTGCAACAAGTAAGCCCTCTCTTGGAGTGCTATAACTAGTCTTCCGTTTATGTGCAGTATATAGAAATCTTTTTATTTATTTAAACAAGAACCTGTACTTTAATATCACACAGGAATAAGTAGTCTTGTGTATCACTAGCATTAAAGGGACAGACTCTCAGGCTGGGGGACTTTTTAGGTTTATTTTCGTTATGGGGTTGTTGCTGTTACAGATATTCATGTTTCGCATCTTTATTTTAGATCTTGTGATTTATGTGGAAATTGTTTCAGTTCGGTTGTGTACTTTGTTTTATTTATTGTTATGATGACTTTTATTCTGTTTGTAATTGTGTAACTTTTTCCATGTTATAAGCCGCCTTGGGCACAGCTTGGAACTATGGAAAAGCGGCATTCAAATAAAATGACCACTATATACTTTTTAAAAAGTTTTTATTTATACTTTTCAAGTTTGCACATTTCATTAATTTTACAATCATTTTAACATTTCAAAGTTTGACTTCCTTCCCCCTCTTTCTGCGGTTCCTTAATTTTTTTTTTAACATCTTCTGCATATCCCAATTCATTTAATTTACTCATTTATTTATCCACTTTAAATATATACTCTTATGAAACTGCAGGTTATTACTAAAACCCTGCCAATGTTTTTAATCTGTTTGTGATTTATCTGTAAATATTCAATGAACCATTTCCATTATTTCATTAAAAGTTTCTTATCGTGATTTCTTATTCTTCCGGTATATACTAGCCTCCCAAGCTGTAGCATCCTCTTCAGTCTTCTACCCTTGCTGCTTTCCTCTCCCCCCCCCCCACTTTCTTTTTTTTACAAGTGTTCCAAATCTTTTTTGCCCAATGCACAACCTTGAGATTAAGAATATCATGCTCTACTGACTGAGCTATGTGGGAACTTCTGAGAACAAACTCAAAAAATGCAAAATAAAAAAATTCCTTCCAGTAGCACCTTAAAGACCAACTAAGTTAGTTCTTGGTATGAGCTTTCGCGTGCATGCACACTTCTTCAGATACACACTTCTTCAGATGCACACGAAAGCTCATACCAAGAACTAACTTAGTTGGTCTTTAAGGTGCTACTGGAAGGAATTTTTTTTATTTTGACTATGGCAGACCAACACGGCTATCGATCTGTAACTCAAAAAATGCAACTTGTCTCCCTCCTCAGCTCAGTGCAGGCATTTGCTTTTTCCGCCTTAGCTCCCTGCAGACAGTACATGGGGGGAAGCCCAGCCACTGAGCTCAGCTCAGCACCCCAGATGAACCCCTGCCACACCCACCCCCTAACTGTGAGGGAAATAGGGGTCTCCTAACAACTCTCAGCACCCTTAGCAAACTACAGTCCCAAGGATTCTTTGGGGGAAGTCATGAGTGTATAAAGAGATATCATAGCACTTTAAATGTATAGTTCAAATGAGGCCTCAGCCCAAAAACCCTTCTGAGCATAGCTGTTAACGTTTCCCTTTTTTTAAGGGAAATTCCCTTATTCCGAATAAGATTCCCCGCAAGAAAAGGGAAAAGTTGACAGCTATGCTTTTGAGCCTACAGAGTTAGCTGTTTCTATTTCTGTATCAAATGCATATTCCTCCCCAGAGCATGTCGAGGGAAATGGGCAACAAGAAATCTCTTTCAAGGTTATTGTATCCAAAAGCAACTATTGAAATGACAGTTTTTTAAAACCTCCGGTGCCTAAATGTCACTATCACCTTCCCAAGGCCTGACTGGTCGTCACAGTTAGTAGGGTCAGTTAGCGTCTGATTCCTCTACCACACAGGGCACATTTGGGGTTTTGAGAAAGTGCCAAGGGTGCCAGTCACAAAATGGTTGCTGTGGTGTATGTGTGGCTCAAGACAAAATGCTTGCTGGGGGGGGGGGTGTGCCACAAAATAAAATGTCTGCTGTGTGTGTGTGTGTGTGTGTGTGGCACAATATAAAATGGCTGCCGTGGTGTGAGGGGGCACAATACAAAATGGCTGCTGTGGTGTATGTGTGGCTCAAGAAAAAATGGTTGCCGTGGTGTTTGTTTGGAGGGGGCACAAGACAAAATGGCTGCTCTTTGTGTGTGTGGTGTTAGTTTCTGTTTCTCACTGAGCAGCTGCGTGGAGTCACAGGACTCTGTTTACATTCCAGAGACCTTGCAGTCTCACGGGAAAGGGAGATGGGATGTGACGTTAGTGGTTTCCTTTGTTCCTTTGTTCAGTTGCTCTCTGCTTTCATAGAGGGAGGATGTCTTTTCTGTTCTGTGTAGTTTAGAAATAAAACTCTTTACAATGTAGCCAAACCTCTCATCTCTTCCCTGTGCTGGGAACCCTGCTGGATAGAATGTGCTTGAAGCCTTATCAAAGGCTCAGGTCATTAAACACGTCGGAGGCGATTTCAAAGGCTAAGCTCGGAGGAAGATGAGGCCTTATCGAGATTCCGACATGTGGCACAATATAAAATGGCTGCTGTTTTGTATGTGGCACAAGACAAAATGGCTGCCATAGGTATCTGGATGACACAAAATGGCAGCTGCAGGGGTGTGGCATAACACAAGAACAAAAAATGGTGGGGGTAGGCCCTCTGACCACATGCGTCCTGGAGTTTTGAGGGGACATTTACTGAGGACTTTTTAAGGGACCATGGGACATAGTGGTGGGCACACTGGCATCCTGAAGCAGCACATGGGCACCCCTGTCCTGCTATACTGACACAGGCACAACCTCAGAATCCATTTTAGAAAATTCGGTTTTAATACAGTATTTTGATTAATGAGCATCTCCATATGATTCCAGTGAAAGCCTTTGCCACCATTCCTGAGGGGACATTGGCAAGGGGTTAGCCGACGCAAACGTCTGTTCTTTCACAGGGGAATTTGGGCTGATTTTTATTTTGCAGTTGTATGTTTACTCCATAAATCTGGTCACTTCTAATATAATAATTTATATTATATGTATCAGACCAAGGGCTTTTAGAGCGTGTCTGGAAGGCCCTATGGGCATGAGATGGTCCTGGCCCTTGTAACGCCACCTGCTGGTCAACAGATTGAGAGCAGCAGCAATGGATGAAATATTTGCCGGTTGGAATAGAGCTTGGAACCCTGTTCCTTAAAAAGGTTTAGGGGAGCAACCACCAAGGAAAGTGACATGTGGCAAGGGAGGCACAACTGTGCCCAGTTTGCAACCCCAGTCCAAGGGGACACAGCCATGGATCTGTGAACTCAAAAGGCTTGATGTGTGAATACGAAGATACACCCCAAAACTTCCACCTCCCTTATGCCACCTGCAGGTCACTACCAGGAATGCAGCAGAAATGGTTTAAACATACGTTCCCAGTTCCTAAATGCTCGGTTCACTTCCACCATTCCTGTGTATTACAAGGCATTCACAAAACATGTTTTAGGTGTTATTGTTCCAATTGTTTTTACCTGCTAAATTGTTTCTAAGCATCTTTAATTGTTTCTAAATACATTCTTCTTTCTCGCATTGCTTTATCACCAGTGTGTTGGGAGGAAGGAGGGGAGAATACATTTAAGGAGAATACATTTAATAAATGAAATAGCAGTAGGATATCTGAGGGATAGCTCTTAATCTCAGCATCATGAGTTTGAACCCCACATTGGGTGTAAGATTCCTGCATTTCAGGGCGTTGTTGTAGATGATCCTTGCGGGCACTTCCCACTCTGCAATTCTATGTCAAAAGTTTTATTCCCTTCATTTCTCTGCAAGTTCTCTGCCCCTCCCCACAAAACCAGAACCTTCTAGCTAGACTCTTTCCTAATACTCTGCTTCCCTCTCCTGGACATGTTGAGTGACAGTACCTTAAAATCAATTATTCGTTAATATATCAGATGGAATGCAAACAGATGACCCGTTTATTCAGCATCCATCCTTATTTGCTTGTGGGGTGCTTGGGACGTCTTCCCATTAATCACTTTTCAACGCATTTGCTTAAAAAACTGTGAAAGGTCCAGGTGGTTTAATTATATATGTGGGGTTTGCTGCAGTAGAGAGTCACACCTGCACTCACAAACAGAAGTCAAAATCAGAATCCTTTATTTCTTTTATCTCCTTCTTCCACATTCATACTCAGAGTGGCTGACAGCATAATCATAGAATCATACAATTGTAAAGTTGTAAGAGATCCAAAAGGGTCTAGTACAACCCTCTACAAAGCATCCATGACAAATGGATGTATATATGGATGTATATCAATAATACACTAAAAATGCAATAAGACACTGTTAACAGAATAATTTAGGCTTAAAACAGTGATTTCCATCCCCCCCCCATGTGTTTGTCTTCACAGTTCCTGCCTCTCCCCACTAAACGTGGAACTTGCTAGGGGTTTTCTCCTAATCCTCTGCTGCACCCATGTGGACATATTCAGTACTGCACCCTCTTAAAGTCAAAATTTAATGTGCAACACACAAACTTCGATTTCATAGAATCGTTGAATTGGAAGGGATCACCCTGCAATTCAGGAATCAGCACATGATCACTCACTCAATTTGAAACAATACTGGACCCTGCTTAGCTTTGCAAGTGTGCTAGCACTGCATAAGGGTGTAGGGCAGGGGTCACAGAACTAGAAGCGTAAATGATAATAATTTATCATTTACATCTCACTCTACTAAATTTCTACTCAAGAGTGGCTTACAGCATAATATGCATAAGATTTGTTTCTGTGGCAGTTGTATGACAATGAGATTTGCCGGCGCAGTGCTAATGCACCCCTTTCCATTAATCACTTGTTCATTAGTTCATCCCACACTTTTCAATGCATTTGCCCATTACTTTCTAAATGGCAAAAAGTCCAGTTGTTGTCGTTTTTAAGTGGATCCGTTGCAAGAGGCCTTTCTGCATAGGGAGGTGCTGGGGGCCCAGTTATGTTCACAAGTAGAATTTATTATACTTATTACTTATATCTCTTCTACATTCATACTCAGAGTGACTTACAGCATAATGTAAATAAAACACATAAAATGCAGTCATAAACTACTGTCAATAGAATAATTTAAGTTTAAAGCAGCAATTTCCACACCCCATGCATCTTGAAGCTACCAGCATGTGTTTGATCAAACTGCGGGAGGCAGTGGAAGACAGAAGTGCCTGGTGTGCTCTGGTCCATGGGGTCACGAAGAGTCGGACACGACTAAATTCTATGATTCTATGAAACTAAATTCTAGAGCCAGTGTGGTGTAGTGGTTAAGAGCGGTAGTCATGTAATCTGGGGAACCGGGTTCGCTTCCCCGCTCCTCCACATGCAGCTGCTGGGTGACCTTGGGCTAGTCACACTTCTCTGAAGTCTCTCAGCCCCACTCACCTCACAGAGTGTTTGTTGTGGGGGAGGAAGGGAAAGGAGAATGTTAGCCGCCTTGAGACTCCTTAAAGGGAGTGAAAGGCGGGATATCAAATCCAAACTCTTCTTCTTCTATGATTCTATGAAACGACTAAACGACTAAACAACAACAGGGTTTTTTCCCAAACCCTCTGCTGCACTCATGTGGACATATTGAGTACTGCAACCTCTTGAAGTCAAGAACACAGCACAGCGGAAAACCTCTATTTCCTTCCGTTACTTGCCTTTCTGCATAAGGAGGTGGGGGGGGAATCACATCTATAATCACTAGTGGGAGTGGAAATGATAATATTTTATAATGTATATCTCACTCTTGAACATTCTAGTCAGATTGACTTACAGCATAATATACTTTAAAATACAGTAACAAAATTCCATTTGTCAAAATAAAAAAATTCCTTCCAGTAGCACCTTAAAGACCAACTAAGTTAGTTCTTGGTATGAGCTTTCGTGTGCATGCACACTTCTTCAGAATTGTTTTTATTTTTAATTTTTTTAATTTTTTTATTTTTTTATTATTTATTTTTTTTTTGACTATGGCAGACCAACACGGCTACCTATCTGTAACTAAAATTCCATTAACTAGCTTACTGAAGCTTAAAACAATTTGTCCTTTTCTATTAATTTCCCTTCAAGAAATTCCCTCCCCGCTAAGCTTGAATTTTTCTAATCCACTGCTGCAGCCATGTGGGCATATTGAGTACTGCACCCTCTTAAAGTCAATACTAATTAGTTGGCAGCACACAGAGGCAAAGTTCTATCATTTAGAATCCAATGCCATTGATTCCTTTCACTTCCCCCTTTCTTGCACCTAGGATAACAAACAGGAGCATTTTATATTCACTTCATTATTATTAATTAAATTTCTATACTGCCCTTCCTCCGAAGATTAAGGGGCACTTTACAATATAAAAACACAGAAATGTATGGCATATTAACAAACAAAAATAATGCTACACATACACACACACACACACACACACAGTTTAAAAGGCCATAGATTGTTTAATTAACCAAAGGCCAGGTAGAAGAGGAATAGTTTTGCCTGGCACCTTATTAACTTTCTGCAAATACCCAATCCTCTGCTGCCCTCATGTGGACATATTCAGAACTCAAGAATTTTACTTCAAGGTAACCCAAATTAATGTCAAAACAAAATTTAAAAATTCCTTCCAGTAGTACATGAGAGACCAACTAAGTTTGTTTGGTCTCTCATGTGCTACTGGAAGGAATTTTTTAATTTTGTTTCGACTATGGCAGACCAACACGGCTACCTACCTGTAACCAAATTAATGTGCAATGCATAACCCCAGTGGTTGGAGACCTCAATTCTTTAGTTATTTCCACATTGCTAGCAACTTCTGCAACCTGTTTTCTTGCTTTTCTGCATACTGCATCGCCGCTACCCTCTGTGGTTGTTTAAGAGAACGAGAGGCAGGGATGAATCCTGAGCACTAAGACTTTCTGAACTTATCCCACAGGTGAGGCCAGAGCCATCACAATGCCAGACCTCCTGGCCTAAGTTCAAAAGATTTGTATGGCTGGTGGCACTGCATGTCACTGAGAGATCTGCACCTCTCCCAGCAAAGGTCATCAAGCAAGGTGATCAAGCCCCAAACCAGGTGTGAAGGGCACAGATTGAAATGTGCCCACATAACCAGCTTCATCCAAGAGCGTTTGGGGTAAATTGCAAACATAAAAAAATTAAATGCAAAATTGTGGCCTGCCTGCAGGTAGTGTCTGTATAGTTCAAGAATATATTTCAAAAGTCAGGCGGGAAAGTTGTGAGATGTATTCACCCCCAGTTCCTTGCTGGACCGCTGAGATTAAATCACCTGAAATTCCTATAAGCCACTGATCAAGGATGCTCAATCTACTTCCCACTTTACTGCATACTAACTGGGTGTTTACATCCATAGAAAAAAGAAGAAGTTCTCTTCACATTAATTTCTCATAAATTGCCTGTCCCTCCTTGCAGATCTGAAAACCACAGCACCTTTCATAGTTCTCTGCTGCCATCATGTGGCCATTTTTATCATGCTCTTTTTTGAAATAATTTTTATTTGGTTTTACAAATACAGTGGGACCTCGGTTTAAGAGCAGCCCTGTTTACAAACGATTCGGTTTACGAACTCTGCAAAACCGGAAGTAGTGTCCTGGTTTGCAAATTTACCTCGGTCCAAGAACGGACTAAGAACAGTGGAAGGGCACCGGTGGCGGGAGGCATCATTAGGGAAAGCACGCCTCGGTTTAAGAAGGGTTTTGGTTTAAGAACGGATTAAGTACGTAAACCAAGGCAGAATTATAACCAGTGTTTTTTTCTTTTTAAAAAAATGTTTAGAGGTACTCTCATTTTGACTCAAGAAAGGCACCATTTGATAGTTCAAATCGGGGGAAATAAATACTGTACGGTAAATGGACAAAAGTACAAAGATTCACAAAACGTTTAGGGGTAGGCATACCCCTGCATTCCCCCCCCCCAAAAAAAGCATTGATTATAACAGTACAAGTTACATATTCACATTTAGACATCCCCCCAAATCTCTGGACTACTCACTTTCCCCTCCAATGGATCCTATTGTCCACCTTTTCAACTTCTTATTATTTAATACAGTAATGTGGCCATTTTCATCATGGCGTTATAAATTATGTAACTTATGAGAGTTGTTTTGGTGTTTCTGCTTAGTATACGTCATACTTTTGTATTACTTCATTTTTCTAATAAATACAGCAGGTGAAAATTAAGTTCCCACTAGGAACTTAACCTGTACGCCCGAACCCTGCACAAAGCAGGACTGAAACACACACATCAGTTCAAGTCCAGGGAATTCAGTCCTGATTTTGTAGGATTTGGCTCACTCCAGATATCCCTAACTTTCCATTTATAAAAGATTTTCAGTAAACAAAGCCATTCCTTAACCTGACCTGTTGTGGTGCTGTTTATTAACATAACCTCTGGCTATGTAATGATTTTTCTGCCTCCTGTAGCCATTGTAATATACTGTGCTAGCTGTTCTGTGATTTGTAAACGAAACTTCATCGCTCCTTTTATTTCTCGTATTGTATTTTATATTATTTTATTTTATTGTGTTAAAATTGTATTTTGTTAATTATCATTGTGCTTTATACGGTATCCTATGGAATTCAAATTGTAATATAATAAAATACAATATAAGAAATAAAAGAAGCCACACACAGAAAAACCACAGTTTAAATTAATAACAATAATAATAATATCCCATGGTCTGTTCATAAACAGTTGCTCCCTTTGGTCTTCAGTTTCCAAGGCAACAAATCGTCTCCCAAACCATTCGTCCCATAAAATAAGGTCTTTGGGGTTGACTTTTTTTAAAAAAAAGAAGAAAAGTAATGGGGGATCATTTGTTCTTCAAATGTTCCGTCATTTTTGTGTGCGTCACGACATCCCCTGTCCCTTCTACATTAAATCTATGGCTCTTTATTTCAGCTGCTCTCTACATTAAATGTATTTTAATGCTGCTTGTGAAGTATTGTTTTGCTCTGCTCTCCTCTCCTCTTGTTGCGACTTCATCGTAATATAATAAAATACTTCCTTTTTGCTTGTTGGGTTGGGACTATGCCTTGCAGCCTCTCTTCCTATTATTTATTATATACCAATTTCCAGGTATTAAAAGCGCTGAGTAAACACTGAGGCCTGCTGTCAGTTGAGTCCTGGAGCTGAGGAACTGCCGCCTGGTGAGGCAGTTGAGGCCTAGGGTGGAACTACGGAGGGAGAGTGGCAGTTGGCCGAAGGTGACAGTTGATGGACATTGCGGAAGCTGAGGGAGACTAGCAGCATAAACTCTGTGGGGGAGACTTAAAGATCAATATCCCTCATTACAGTGGTGCCTCGCAAGACGAAAAGAATCCGTTCTGTGATTCTCTTCGTCTAGCGGTTTTTTTCGTCTTGCGAAGCAAGCCCATTGACGGATTAGCGGATTAGCGCTATTAGCGGCTTTTAGTGGCTTATCTGCTGATAAGCGGCTTAGCGCCTTAGAAAAAGGGGGGGAGGAAAAAAACCTAGCAGGAGCTCGCAAGACATTGTCGTCTTGAAGGATTAGCGGATTAGTGCTATTAGCACTATTAGAGGCTTTTAGAGGCTTTTAGCGGCTTATCTGCTGATCGGATCAGCTGATAAGCAGCTTAGCGCTATTAGCAGCTTATCTGCTGATCGGATCAGCTGATAAGGGGCTTAGCAGCTTAGAAAAGGGGGGGAGGGGAAAAAACCAGCAGGAACTCGCAAGACATTGTCGTCTTGCGAAGCAATCCCATAGGAGATTCGTTTTGCGAAGCACCTCCAAAACGGAAAACTCTTTCGTCTAGCGAGTTTTCCGTCTTGCGAGGCATTCGTCTTGCGGGGCACCACTGTAGTTTGATAGCAGCACCTTCTCAGCACCCAGTATGAAAAGGAGAGCACCCTCTCGAGCAGGGCCGGATTGAGGTTTGATGAGGCCCTCAGCTACTGAAGGTAATAATAATAATAATAATAATAATAATAATAATAATAATAATAATAATAATTTATTATTTGTACCCCGCCCATCTGGCTGGGTTTCCCCAGCCACTCTGGGCGGCTTCCACAGAAACCAAAAAACACTAAAATATCATACATTAAAAGCTTCCCTGAATAGGGCCGCCTTAAGATGTCTTCTGAATGTCAGGTAGTTGTCCATCACCTTGACATCCAATGGGAGGGCGTTCCACAGGGCGGGCGCCACCACCGAAAAGGCCCTCTGCCTGGTTCCCTGTAGCTTCGCTTCTCGCAATGAGGGAACCGCCAGAAGGCCCTCGGCGCTGGACCTCAGGGACCCTTTATACCCTGTTTCCCTGAAAGTAAGACATCCTCCCGAAAATAATGCCTACTTCCAGTTTTGCTTCTCACTGTAATATAAGGCCTCCCCCGAATATAAGGCCTCCCCGATAATAAGGCTACCCCTGAATACAAGGCCCTCGAAGCTACCGTAAGGCATTGTACCGTATACAGGTAATTTCCTTTAATGTGTACCGTATTCTTCTTCATGGAAAAATAAGACATCCCCTGAAAATAAGACCTAGCACATCTTTGGGAGCAAAAATTAATATACGGCACTGTCTTATTTGGGGGGGGAGGGTATGTCCAGCTGTCCTTTGTCAGCAACAAATTGTCACTGGTTTTTGTGTTGAATATATGCTATATGGTAATTTATGGACCTAATAGGTATCTAAAGTCATTTGCACATAACAAATAGGAGCCTACACAACACAAAACAGTATTGCTGTATGTAAGTTTTATTTTGTTTTTTATCTTATATTTTGGAAATGTACATCCAGGGTTGTTGTTTTTTCCTTTAATTTTTTGGGGCGCCTCCAAGAGAGTGGGGCCCTAAGCTATAACTTGTTTAGCTTATACGTAAATCCGGCACTGGCCACACGCATACAGACCTCGGATGCCCCCCAATGGGACAGATAGGATATTTTGATTAATATTTTTATTTATTATGATGATATCTGGGTGTCATAACCTGGGACCCAGGTGAATGTCATGGCCTAGGGCAGATGTCAAACCCTCAGGTCAGCACAGCACAGTACAGCATGCACCTATGCTCACATTATTATTATTATTATTATTATTATTATTATTATTATTATTATTTATACCCCGCCCATCTGGCTGGGTTTCCCCAGCTACTCTGGGCAGCTTGCAGCATATATAAAAACATAGTAAAACATCAAGCATTAAAGCCTCCCTGAAACAGGGCTGTCTTCAGATGTCTTCTAAAAGTTGTGTATTTCGTTATCTCCTTGACATGTGAAGGGAAGGTGTTCCACACGGAGGGCGCCACTACTAAGAAGGTCCTCTGCCTGGTTCCCTGTAACTTCGCTTCTCATGGTACAAACACAATGTATCTCTGTCACTGTCCTATTGGAAATCTTTTGGAAATCTAACCACCTCTCTTGGTTTTAGCTCTTCGTTTAAGAGCTTGCTTTGCATTTAACTGTTAAGCACTAGAGTTGCAATTATTGTTTTATTTGATTTACATACTACCCTTTATCCAAAGATCTCAACCATTGTGCAATAGTCAGCTGCTGAAAATACATAATGTACCTTTTCTGGGATGTTTTTCGAGGCAGGCTCCTCACCTACTCATCAAATCATAGCTAATGCTCTAGTAATCCTTACCAATGTATTAATACAGTGGTGCCTCGCAAGACGAAATTGATCCATTCCTTGAGTCTCTTCGTCTAGCGGTTTTTTCGTCTTGCGAAGCAACCCTATTAGCAGCTTAGCGGATTAGCGCTATTAGCGGTTTAGCGGCTATTAAAGGCTTAGTGGATTAGCGGCTAAAAGGCTATTAGCGGCTTAGCTGCTTAGAAAAAGGGGGGGAAAGCGGGGGGAAATCGGAACACTCGCAAGACGTTTTCGTCTTGCAAAGCAAGCCCATAGGGAAAATCGTCTTGCGAAGCAGCTCAAAAACGGAAAACCCTTTCGTCTAGCGGGTTTTCCGTCTTGCGAGGCATTCGTCATGCGGGGCACCACTGTAGTACATTAATAGTGTAGTAGAAGAAAACAAGGCAGAATCTTTAAAACTTTATCCTAATTAGCTCTCTGCTGTTCTGCTGGGGCCTAAACACAATGATGTAGCATTTAGGGGCAAAGATGCAACCCAGTAACCCAGCACTGGAGGCTAAGATGGAGAAAATCTCCACAGCCACCATGTATTTCCCTCTTGTGCTCAGGTAGGTTGGAACAAAGGATAACCACACGCTGCAAAAGACCAACATGCTGAAGGTAATGAACTTGGCTTCATTAAAACTATCAGGTAACTTGCGGGCTAGGAATGCCACAGTGAAGCTGGAAATGGCCAAGAAGCCCATGAAACCCAAGACACAGTAAAACATGGTGACTGACCCTTCATTACATTGCACAAGAATTTCTCCAGTTACTGTGTGCATGTCTAAATCAGGGAATGGCGGAGAGGTTGCCAACCACAAGGTACAAATACTTGCTTGAATGAGGGAACAGGAAAAAACAACAGAATGTCCCTGTCTTTTCCCCATCCACTTCCTCATGCTGGATCCTGGCTTTGTAGCCATGAAAGCTATCACTACAGTGATGGTTTTGGCCAATACACAAGAAACAGCCATTGAGAAGATGATGCCAAACACTGTTTGTCGGAGAAGACAGGTCACTTTTCCAGGTTTGCCAAGGAAAAACAATGAAGAAAGGAAGCAGAGCAGGAGGGAGATGAGGAGGATATAGGTGAGGCCTCGGTTGTTGGCTTTGACAATGGGTGTATCCCTGTGCTTAATGAAAATTGTTAACACCAAGACTGCATGAATGGAAAGAAAAACAGCAGTGAAGGCTAAAGTGATTCCTAATGGTTCTTTATAAGAAAGAAAGGTTATAACTTTAGGCACACATTCATCTTTGTCCTTACTTGGAAATTGCTCTTCTGGGCACATGAAACAGTCAGCCATATCTAAAAAAGAGTAAATTTATCATTTCAGCATTAATTACCTGTTACCTATGGATTGTTCTCCACTCTACCTCTCATCATAGCTGTCAACGTTTCCCTTTTTTTAAGGGAAATTCACTTATTCCGAATAGGATTCCTCGCAAGAAAAGGGAAAAGTTGGCAGCTATGCCTCTCATATATCAGTTAAGAATGTAGAGATCTCTCTCTACCGTTGGTGGATCTTTCCATAGGATTCCCCCCGATAGGCTGGAAGAAGATTGGAGCAAGATTATCACCCAGCTGTCAGAGCTCTTGTATAGTTCTTGTATAGTTCTTGTTTCAAAAAGTGAATTGACATATATGAAACACTCAAGATTTAGGGATAAAAATTAAGGTACGTCTAAAGGTGAGCTTATATAATTTGCACTTTTCAAAACAATGTACAAGCTGAAATACAGCTTACTCCTTTTCCTTTTTGTCAAGGACTAAAACCAATCCAGTCACCTGTGGATGAGTACAGAAATAACTGGTCGCCTGTTTAGGGACTGAGTAGGAATATTTGGGGTGTTTCGCTGAGGAATCGCCTATTTTAGACTACTCCAAGCACCTCTTGTTTGCTAGGCTTTTGTTTCTTTGGCTTCATTTTTTGTCACAGCTAGATGGCTGTGGGAGTGGGTGCAAGGCAGACTATGCCAAAATAATGAGCACCCCGAAGTACCAGCTTGGTAAAGGGATTCTTCCATATCCACAATTCATCACTGACTGGCATCAAGGTGTTTACAGGAGTGCTCCTTAGGCTTCACCCTTTGAAACACGGGGCAGCAGAGGAGGGGTGTAGTAATCGACTGAGCACACCTCCGAATGAGCTTGCAATGTAAAGCATGGATAGAGTCATATTCGGCTGTGAAGCTTGGAACCAGGATGGTGTCACCCTTAGAAGATATTTGGATATACATTCCCTTCTCTCTTCTGCAAATGCTATGCTCACATTGATTTAGCTAATCACATGATAGTATGCACATTGGAGTAAGTTTTCACTTGTAAATAGCCATCTGGCACAACTCTTTTAAATTACTCTGTGTGGACCAAAACATTGGGGTACTACATGACCTACCCTTCTTGTTGGAAATCTTCCCTTCTGGACATGGAGTACAATCATAGCAGCAGAATTTCTTCCCTTCTTTCCTTTTCTTTTCATTGCCAGGGTGGCAGTAGTCGTTACACAAAGAAATAGGCATTGCCTATCCAGACATTAAAGGAGTTACAAAAGGGAAATGGAGATAGATAGAAAGATAGACAGACAGATACTTCTGATGTTGGTCTTGGCATATGCGCCAGACCTTTTAAGGACCTAAAAGCATCCCTCTTGGGCAAGCAGGGGAATAGCTCTGGTAATACCCATAGTTTAGCCAGCAGATAACTCATAAAGACTGAGTCAAACGAGTATTTGAAGAGAGTGAGTCACCATTAGTAAAGATTCCACATCTACAAACACAAAGAGAATCTTCAGAGAAGATGGCAAAGATGATGGATCAGTGAAAAATCTGGACTGGTAATCAGTAATGGGGATCTATCTCTTGTCAAGAAAGGGAGTACGGGAATCATCATTCTGAAAGGCCAGAGAATACTTTTCAGGTTGCTCAGTTAAAATGAAGCAGCTAGACTGAGCTCAGTCAAAATATAGGAGTGCAATCCAGTTTATCTTGGCTCATAATTAAGTTCCTTTGATTTCAGTACAGCATAATCCCAATTAAATGGTTAAAAGATTGGAACCAAAGCACCAACTCCTCAATGTAGCTACATTATTATGGTTGACTTTATTGCGTTCATAGAATAATTTTTAAAATGTTTACACACTCAGAAATAAGTGTGTCTGTATGTATGTCAAGAACCAGAAAGTATCTTAACACATCTGATAGTTGCTGCGTTGGATTTGAATCTATACATACTACTACCAATCACAGCTATACTAAAATTCTAGCTTTCGTTTCCCACTCTCCAACCTCTTGATACTAATCATTAAGGGAAGCCAAGAGAAAAATAAACAAAGAAGAATTTAAAATGAACCAAGGAATCCCTAATCCAGATAATGGATGTATTATCTCTATAGTTATCTCTGTGACCAGTCATTGTTGTTATGTCAGTCTTTGTCTAAAAACATTAAAGGTGGTATGAGCATTATCTTCCTCATGATTATACTGGCCACAATACTGCCTGGACCTGTCAGCAAGGCAACCCTAGGCTATAATGCCATTGACTGCAGCTCCTTCAGCCCATGTCTTCATCCAGCCACGCCAGAATCCATACCTGGTTGAAACCGCTGTGCCAGACAATTATATCTTCATGAATTATGAATTCTTCACCTTTGGGAACATCTATGTCAATCCTACCAATTTTCACTCTCTGGAAAGAGTTATTTGGAAATATGATCGTGTTCATTATGTCAAAGCCGCCTCGCATTTCCCATTTGTCATTGAAGGAAATGGTTTCCCCAGCTGAGTTGTTAAATGAACTCCCATGAAGAAAGTGATGGAGCTAAGGTATAATAAAGAGGGATATCAATAAATCAGAGAATTCATCTTTTCTGACTACTACCATTTATGTCAGGTAGTGATTTCCACTGCTGTTGGATGACAGTTACCAAGCACTCAACATGGCTAATGGGGATTATGGGAATTCTTCCTGCACTGGATATTCTGACTCCAGTTGGAGGACCCAGGAGAGACTCTCTGGGAAGCAGGAAATGGAAAGGCAACCAACAGGAAGACCTTCCACCACCCTAGGCTGAAGAGTCTGCTGACTTCTCTCTTTTATGGCTGGGTCTGTGTGTGGGTTTTTAGCACCACTGGGCTTGAGAGCTTGAGAGTAGCCCGGAAAGCTGAAGTGGAGTCGCTGTGCAGGAGCAGAAAGATGCCCCATCAGAGCACAGTGCACTTCAACACCTTGCAGTCAGACTACTGGTTGGAGTGTTGAATCATCCTGAGCATTTCTGGAGGAATCCTTTCAACCTTGATGTCACCATTGCCCTGGGAAAAGCTGGGTGGGTCATGGAGGAGTGCCCATCACCACTGGGAGGGCTCAAGAACGGGAGGAAGGATGAGAAGTCCCCGTCGCAAGAAACAGGCAAGCTTTCCAGAGGTGCCTCAACTGGAATGCTTCCCAGCCCTCTGACGCCTTTCAGCAGCCAGATCAGATTTTCAGGATCAAAGCTGTTGGTGGAACAAGGATTGTGATGCTCAAGAGTTTTATCTATCTGCTCTACTTTGAAATCCTGAACGACAAATCCTAAGTAGTTTATAGTGCAATAGGAAAATTCGGAAAGGGGGGGGGACTTCCAGTGGCAGACAATTTTTAAATTTAAAACATGCAAAGACAGTAGCAGTGAGAACAGTAGCAGGACGGGAAATGATGCAGGAGACAATTCCCTTGAGGAATGTGACACAATAAAGCAGGACTGTCATGGCCTTTCTAATAGAGCTGTTCGACACTGAGACTCCCACAGAAGGTGGTGGACTCTCCTTCCTGAAGGTTTTTAAGCAGAGGTTGGATGGCCTCTTTCTCAGTTGAGATTTCTGCATTGCAGGGGGTTGGACTAGATGACCCTTGGGGTTCCTCTCAACTCTATCAGCCTATGAAAGAAATATAAACCTATAAAATGCTCTCAACCAATAAGATGGCCAATTCCATTTCCTCGGTGATTCATGCAGGAGAAAGCTGAATATAGTCTCAGCTCCGAGGTTTCCACAACCTGAGGAATACTTCTGGGTTTGCCGCATGCGCATCCCAAAGTTTACATAACCAGAGGGTTACGTAAAAGGAGGTTTGACAGTACTTTGTTTATTGAAATGAAATAATATTTTGTTGTAGGGACATTACCTGCCAGGGTTGAAGATCTTGAAGTTCAGCGCTGAAACCCTTCTCATTAGTTCTCAGCTTGGATCGAGAAGAGCCCATTATATGCAAAGCATGAGCCACAGCGTAAACACCATTATAAACACTATAGCTGTGACCAGTCATGAGCACTTCAAACTGTGGTGCAGGGAGGCTCTCTAGTCTCTCCTCTCCAGTACATGTTTGGTCAGCATCCATTGCCACATTGGGGTTAGGAAGTACACAGTCAAAGGCTTGCTCCCAAAAGTCCTTCAGAAAACTGTCCTTCTGGGCCCCGTGAAGCCTTATGGTCCCAATAAATTCCCTAAACCCCAAAATCTCTTTGGAGTGAACTGTAAAGGAAATTGCACCTTGGAACATTTGAAGACCCCAGCTCCTTTGAATGCCAGTTAATATGAAATCTATCTGGGTTGTTGTAATCCACACCTTTCTCATTGAGGGAGTCTCCTTGTTTCCAGAGTCTCGTATAAACATAATAGCCCTAAGCCATGCAATAGTCAAAGATTCTCCATATATAATGAATGTAATCACTGTATAATCTGTGTAATGTGCATAAAAAATTGTGGCTATATCAATAAGTTTCTCCAAGTTATCCCAATGGCTTATGCGTGGGATTCTTTGGGTGAATGCTGAACAGATCCCATACTGAGAAAACAATGGATCCAGTGT
Organism: Podarcis vaucheri; assembly: GCF_965113315.1. Lineage (NCBI taxonomy): Eukaryota > Metazoa > Chordata > Lepidosauria > Squamata > Lacertidae > Podarcis > Podarcis vaucheri. The sequence goes on along the minus strand of NC_138751.1, from coordinate 7,859,066 downwards.
CTGCAAGAAATGTTCTCCACTGTTATCATCATCTATAAGAATTCCAACCCATGTCCATTTGAAATACTGGAGTAACAGGATAAGCCCCATATACTGCTGGGTTTCATTTGGGACCAGACAATAAAAGGATGGCCCTTGAGTGATACGATTCGCCTGTGGGGTAAATGAGCCATATGTGAGCTGGAAAAAATAATAATGTGCAGATATTGCAGGGCAAAGTTAGGAATGCCTTTATGTTCCTGATTATACAACAATTATATATATAAACAGTTGTTAGGAGCCTAGAGCTAAATTTAGCACATCTGATTGAATGTCCCAAGTATATAAAGCATACAATTTCATCATCATAAAATCATAGAATTGTAGAGTTAGAAGAGACCCACAAGGGTCATCTAGTCCAACCCTTGCAATGCAGGAATCACAACTAAAGCATGCATAACATTTGTGCAGTGGTGCCTCACAAGACGAAAAGAATCCGTTCTGTGATTCTCTTCGTCTAGAGGTTTTTTCATCTTGCGAAGCAAGCCCATTGAAGGATTAGCGCTATTAGCGGCTTTTAGCGGCTTATCTGCTGATCGGATCAGCTGATAAGCGGCTTAGCGGCTTAGAAAAAGGGGGGAGGGGAAAAAACCAGCAGGAACTCGCAAGACATTGTTGTCTTGCGAAGCAAGCCCATAGGAAATTCATTTTGCGAAGCACCTCCAAAACGGAAAACTATTTCGTCTAGCGAGTTTTCAGTCTTGCGAGGCATTCGTCTTGCGGGGCACCACTGTACCAAATGTTCATTAGCAAAATGTTGGCAGGAGAGAAGAGAATTGATTGATTGCATCTCTATCTCCAATGAGATATTTTTTTCTCCAAGCTGCTCAAGGTGGCATTTATGGTTCTCCCTGCATTTAATCCCCACAACCACCCTGTGAGGTAGGCCAATAATAATAATAATAATAATAATAATAATAATTTATTTTTTATACCCCCCCCAATCTGGCTGGGCTTCCCCAGCCACTCTGGGCGGCGTCCAACAGAATATTATAATACAATAGTCTATTAAACATTAAAAGCTTCCCTAAACAGGGCTGCCTTCAGATGTCTTCTAAAAGTCTGATAGTTGTTTTTCTTTTTGACATCTGGTGGGAGGGCATTCCACAGGGCAGGTGCCACTACCAAGAAGGCCCTGTGCCTGGTTCCCTGTAACTTGGCTTCTCGCAGCGAGGGAACCGCCAGAAGGCCCTCAGCACTGGACCTCAGCGTCTGGGCAGAACAATGGGGGTGGAGACACTCCTTCATGTATACTGGCTGAGAGGCAGTGACTGGCCCCCAAGGTCACCCAATGAGATTTTTATGGCCAAGTACAGATTTGAACTTGGGTTTCCTAGGCCCTGTTAGTCTGACACCCCAAACTCTACACAGCACAGTCTCTCACACCATCCTGGGTACAATTTGGATTGTTTCACTGGGGCAACACTCTGTTTAAAATCTTGATTGTCCCATTACCCTTGCCCTCACCACACTCTGAGCCCCCTCCTGTTCCAAGCTCCCCAACACTGCCCTCATCTCTGTTGTTGTTGTTGTTGTTGTTTTATCGGTCGCTTCATTACCAACATAACTCAAATGACTTACATTTTACTGTATAAACAAAAACCAGCACACACAAAAAACCAAAAAAGAAATCTAAAAGACAACTCTATTTTTAAAAGGCAGGCTTAAAACACCACCAGCACTCAAGGAGGCCACAGTTAACTAAGAGCCAAAAAATAAATGTTAAGTAATAAGGGAAGAATAAATAAAATATCATGAAACTGCAAAATCAAGTTCTGCATAAGAAAGAAGCGCCTACATCACTCTCACACACAATCTCATGTGTACAGGGAGAATTCCTACCTGTGGAACCTTATAGGAACCTATAATATCTGCTATAAGATTAGAGGTATCAGAGCCAAGTCCGCCAATGATAGCCATGAGCTTTTTGTGTCGGTCACACTGGTAGTTGGGAACAAATTTATCTGTTTTGAAGAGCACATCCAAAGTGGTACGATAAGTCATCCTTGCATCGTAGTAGCTATCATAGATATGGAATCCAAGTGTGACATTGGGTAGGAACTTCGGATTCTCATTGATTTCGTTCACAGCAAATGCCAAAGCAAGGATGTGCTGGTAGAATTTTGTCACCATTCTGCATATAGAGGTAGAATTTGTTCATCCCTTTGTATAATGAGTATGTTTCCTGCTATCATATCACAATATTGGTAATTTCTAATAGATTCTAAGGGGGGGGGGTTGGCCAAACCTACACACACACACACACACACACACACACACACAAACACAAACACAAAAACACACTTAACATTCTGCCATTTACAGAAAAAATATGTTTGTGATCTGAGCAGCTACAAAAGATGCAGAGCAAACGAAGCAATTTCTTACTCTGGAACATCAAACTGGTTCTGAGAAGGATGCTCACTGAATGAAACTTCATGAGAATGGTAAACTAACTGAGAAGCAATTCCACCAATGAAGAGAGTTCCTGGCTGGAACCACTCATGTGGAACAGGGTGGGGATCATTTCTGGGACACTCCAGAGTATCTACTTTGTACCCCATA